>NC_037686.1:46232358-46532358 GCF_003255815.1 Theropithecus gelada | reverse complement strand
ATCTCAAGTCTTTGCTGAAGCATAGTCCTCCACCTCTGAGTTGTCTTGGCACTGTATGTGCTGGTCTGCGCCCCTCACAGGCTCTTCCATTTCTTGCCTTGCATTGGTGTTCTTCGTTGTTCATAAAACAGTTGACATGGCAGGCCAGAGACTGGTATCTTTTGCTTGTAAAAATATCCCTTGTCTGGTGTGTTGCAATTTGGATTTCAGGAGAGTTCTTAACCATTCCTAAACTCTGCCTAAGTGGTTTATGCAAATAATATGACTGTACTAAATACCTGCTTTTCTTCTGGGTCTGGAATTATAGCATGTGCCAGACAGAGGGTGTCTCTGTGACCAAGCCCCCCAAAAAACCTTGGGCACCGAATCCCTACTGTACTTGCCTGATAGCCAGCATTTCACAAGTGTTGTCACAACTCACTGCTGGAGGAATTAAGTGTGTCCTGTATGACACTCTTGGGAAAAGGACTCTTAGAAGCTTGCATCCAGTTTTCTATGCCCTTGACCCCATGCATCTTTTCCCTTTGCTGATTTTGCTTTGTGTCTTTTCAGTGTAATAAGCCATGAATATGACTACATCCTGGGTCCTGTGAGTCCTCCTTGTGAATCACTGAGCCTGGCGGTGGTCTTAGAGATCCCTAACATATAGGTATAGTGATCTCACTTATCTCAACTGCTTTTTAAGCTTTTGCACTGCAAGCATCAGGCATCTCAGCATCCTGACAAGAACATCTGACTAAGAACCAGAACATCTGTCTTTAAGGCTCTGTTTCTCTACTTCCTGGCTGTATGGTGTTAGGGGAGTCAATTGTCTTTGCTGAGTCTTAGTTTTCTCATTGAGAATGGAGATAGTGACCACCACCCCCCCCTACCTATTTCATGGTGTGTTGTGAGATTCAAATAAAATGATTGGTGTGAAAATATTCCCTACTCTTAAGACATAATCTCAGTGAAAGATGACCATAAATCCATACACTCATACCATGCCTTGGATAAGGTAAACATTCTGTTAGTTTCTGCTGAATGGATAAGTCAATGCAAGTAATTTTATTTTCTCTGCTACAGTTTTTGTGCTTCCAAAATCTATATGTTGAAACCTAATCACCAATGTCATAGTGTTAGGTGGGGCCTTTGGGAGGTTATTAGGTGATTAGGTTATTAGGTTCCACCCTCATGAAAGGGATTAGTGGCCTTATAAAAGAGTCTCCACAGAGCTGTCTTCCCCCTTCCACTAAATGAGGACACAGCTAGAAGGCACCATCTATGAATGAAAGCAGGCTCTCACCGGAAAGAGAATCTGACAGTGCCTTAATCTTGGACTTCCCAGCCTCTAGAGCTGTGAGGAATAGATTTCTCTTGCTTATAAGCTACCTAGTTTAGAATATTTTGTTATAGAAGCCCAAACAGTCTAAGACACTCTTCAGAGTCCGTGGCACGTGGCAGAATTCTGAACATTGGAGGAATAAAAGAAACAATTTTCAATTGTCAGGATAGAAAACCAAAACAAAAGCAAAACCAATGGCCAACACCCTAGTGCAGTGTTCCTCCCCTACAATTCCATTCTTCTTAATTGCCAATCCTTGACCATGGAGTAGTGCTTTCAGAGCCTCCTAAACTCCCTTAAACCATTTGCTTTTGAACTCCACTCATCAGCCTCTTGTCAGCCACCACCAGTAGGAACGCGAAGGCCTTAATTGATCAGGCACGGCAGTAGCCTTGAGAACTTGATTCAGGTATTGACTTCTGAGGAGCCAGTTTCACTCCGGCCTCCACAGCGAGGAGCGGCTGAACATCAAAACTATTAACCTCTGGCCTGAGCAGTTGGCAAGGCAGCCCAGCAGCAGTAATTAGGAAGTCAATCGGAATCGCCTGTCTCACTTACACTGGCATGTCAATCAATAGCAGCGGTGACAGGTTCATTAGGCTCAGGCCATGCAAGCCCAGCCTGTAACAACCTCATAAAATACACCAACGACTCAGGGCAGAGAGAAATCTGCCCGAAGGACTAGAGTGGATGACAATATGTATTGATTAGGGCTCCAGCAATTTATGAAGTGCTACTTGTTGGCCAACCTTTCTGACTCAGTGCTAAATTTTCCCAAGTAGTTGCAAGATGAAACCAAATATTACCCTTTAAAAAAATGAAAGCAAGCTGTTGTCTGACAGGGCATTTTTTACATTAGTTACTCCTAGCAAATAATCTATCGGGGTAAAACTTCAATAGTTACTTAAGGCTGAAGCGATATCTTTGTCTCTGTGACCATCAGACTTTGAAAGAAGACATCCATCTGCAGAAGAAAAAATATGATTTGACGTGTGATTAGGCAAGACTCTACCTTCAGAGAGACAGGGTGATTTAGGCATTCATTTCTACTTGGCGTTTTTAATGGCTCGTCTGGCTTGCTTCGGGCGGGGGTGGGGATGGCTGACACCTGGGTTTTCAGAGCTAATTTAAGAGCTCTATAGACTGAGGGTGGGGAGGGGGTGCGAAAGGATTCCTCTGGCTCCTTCCCTCCCTCATGGCTGACACCGCTTGACCATATTTGCTGGAGACCTTGCTTGCCTCTAAAGCCTGCTGAATAACGGGGCAGTTATTCTGAGACTCATCCAGTCTGTCCTTGAAAACAACACAAGGAGGGGGTGACATGTTCACGGCTCAACCAGACTTACGTGTCACCTCACTATTAGTCCTGGGAAATAGCCAGAGGTGTGTGGCTAGCAAATGTCTCCTAAGATTGCTTCTGTCTTCGGTGGTCAAAGGCACACACATCCACACCTATGCGTTCATTATCAGAAAAAGGCTTGAGACTGCTTTACATTTGAAAAGACTCCACAGATTAATGACATGCCCAAAGCTGGTCCCTGTTTGGACTGTCCCCAAAGGAGTGTGCACACTGAAGACAGAGCTGGTGGTCAGAGTCAGATTAGAAGGGCTGAATTCAGTCCCTGTTTTGTTGCAATTAGCTGTCACCTTGAGAAAGACCCCCTACCTCACTGAGTTTGGTTTCTTCATCAATAAAATGGTATAAAAATGTCACTGTTTCTATCCAACATGGTTATTGGAAATCACAGATGAAATAATGGAACAGAAACTTTTTTTTGTAAAATACTGTGTAAGTATAAAATTAGGTGTATAGAGAGAATATCAACTGTGTTCATCCCATCTGCCAGGTAGAAGGGGAGTTTCCAAATCGTGACATGGAAGTTGAGATGTTCTCTCCTAATATCTTAAGGACATGCCCACATCAATCAATCCACAAACATTTATTGAGCTTTGTAAGATACTATGGTTGATCTTTACCTCCCTCTCCTCTGGTTTCAGTTACAGGAACTCAGTAACAATGCAGAGAGGGAAAACACTGGTTTTTCCCAACCAAGTTCCAAGGCACAGATCTTTATGTAAAACCAGTCCTCGAGCAGGATTCTCTTGTCCCCTAGGTTCCAGGAAACTTGCTTATTTGTTCCCATCCCCCAATCCTGCCCCACTGTGGGCTTCACTTCCTCTCTGGGGTTTCTTTTCTTTCTTTCAAGAAGTGGTTGCTATTTTCCCAGTCACCATCTTTGCATCCTCTTCAACAAACACAGAAATGGGAATTTAATTGTGAGTCACCAAGAAAACAACAAAATAGCACAACAGCAACAACAACAACAACACGAAAACAAACAACAAAATTCAAATGACATGTCCTAGCTGAAGTTGTCCCTCATCTGTTTGGATCTGTTCAGAGGGGCCAGGCCAGGCTTTTCATTGCCTCCTCTGGACCACTCTCTTCCTGGGCCTATGAATTCTCAGGTTCTTGCCTCGCAGATCTGCCCTCTCAGTTCTGAGTAGATTCAATGCTCAGATTGAGGCTAGTGGTGGAATCAGTTTGGAATAGCTGCTAGGGCTAGAGAGATTCTTAGTCTTTTCTGAGCCCTGCTGTCCAACTTAATATTTGTGCAGTCCCCCCAAGACTCTTCCTCTGGCCCCATAATTATAATCCCTGAAAAAGATATCCCCCATTCTCCGGGCTGTTTTTTTGTTTGTTGGTTGGTTGGTTGGTTGTTGGTTTAGTTGTATTTAAAGTGTATTAACAAGCTAGTTGTTAGGACTGCTTCTACCTGTAGGTGAAACTTGGCTTTTTGGACCCATGGGCATAAATGGGCTTCTGGACCTGGTCTTTCTAGGAACCATGTGGTCTGATGGGGGACAGGGAGTGTGCCATCTTCCCCAGGCCTATCTATGTGACCTGGGGCTCTTAACCAGCTCTAACAGATAGCTGCCTCTTCTGCTTTCAATGTCTCTCTCATGTTCCTATTTCTGGTCTTAGAGGCCTTTTGTTTAGAGCTCTCTGGATAAGCAGATAATAATTAACATATTTTGAGCCCAAACCCTGCCTGTTTAGGGTTTACCAGCCGTTCATCTCCCAAGGTTTATCCTCTGCTTTATCACTTAGGGCAGGCTCTGCCTTCTCTCCCTGAGGAACCCTTTCCAAATCCCCAAATGGAGGCAAGCCTTTACCATCTGAAAACATATGAAGCAATAAAAGACAATTTTCACCAGGGGAAAAGCAGCCCCAGTTGTGCTCTGCAAGCCTATTTTTAACCTTTCAAAGCCTTTCCATACCCTTGTCCTCATCGCTTCTTCGTTTCCCTATGAGGTATGGATGGTAACATGTTAGTCCAGGGGAAAAAGACAATGGGAATCGATGTCCCAGCAGGGCCACTGTGAGAGTAGCAGAGGAGGCCATCTGGACATTCAAAAGAGGCCTGTTCTGACCTCTACCCCTCAACTTCCCTCACTTCTGATGGGCCTCAGTTTTGACCTCAGTGAAATAGAGCAATGCCTTTATTTTTAAATCTCACAAAGTCTCCAAAATTATAAAACCATGAAAAATAAAGAAATGTTTAGCCTGGGTACTACCATTTAAGTTATTTTGCTGTTTATATTTGTACACCATAAGAGCAACATTTCAAGAAAAAAGTTTTATGTTCTTAATTGTCCATGTACCCCAGTCCCCAGCACAAATCTGGGACACAAAGGCAAACCTTGTATGAACTGGTCTTTATTTATAAGGGAAAAGGGAAAAAGTGGAGGGTACATTTTTATTTTTTTAAAAGGTCATACTATAGTGACTCTGTCTCCTCCCAGCTTCTTACAATGGCATCGTTTGTCCTGTGGCTCAGGGTTTTTTTTTTTTTGGTGGTTGTTGTTGTTTGAGACAGAGTTTTGCTCTTGTTGCCCAGGCTGGAGTGTAGTGGCGCGATCTAGGCTCACTGCAACCTGCAGCCTCCACCTCCTGGGTTCAAGCAATTCTCCTGCCTCAGCCTCCTGAGTAGCTGGGATTACAGGCATGCACCACCACACCTGGCTAATTTTTTTGTATTTTTTGTATAGATGGGTTTTCGCCATGTTGGCCAGATTGGTCTCAAACTTCTGACTTCAGGTGATCTACCCTCCTTGGCTTCCCAAAGTGCTGAGATTACAGGTGTGAGCCACAGCACCCAGCCGTGGCTCAGGTGTAATTTAGAAGATAAGATGAGTCATGCCTTGGGAGAGTCACCCTCTTTTCCACTAGAGTCACCACCCTCAGTCCTCTAGGCCACGTGTTCCTGCCAATCCATTGCAATGTACACATGGGCATCTGCAAGGTGCCAGAGGTGTGTGTTTTGGGGGATTGGAGAGGGACAGGAGTGGCCCTCTCAGCCTGAGAGAACCAAGCACCCCTCCTGCCTGGCACCGTGAGTGTCCCCATCTCACCAATAATCCTACATATCTGCTCTGGCAGGGGCAGCTTGAAAGCCTGCAAGATGCTAGCTTTTTAATGCTGGTTTGCAGCAAGGCCTGCAGGAGAAATCCTTATGCTCCAAGACAGAGCAACCAGCCAATAACGACTTTCCTTGCACCTGTGCCTGTTGCAACCATTTTTATCATTTTGCCACGCTCGATTGACCGATGGATTTTTTTTCCAGCTTTGCACTTTTTTATTACTATTATTTTTATCTTCATCATTACCTCCATGCCTCTGATGGCATTTAGATATGAACCGCCTATGAACCTTCAAGCCCGATTGTGCCATGACAAAAATATTGTCGTTTACATTCTGTGCCAAAGTATTATATAAAAACACATCAACGAAAAGGAAATTCAGGAAGCTGGGAGTAAAGATATATAGTCAGCAAACTATATAACTTCTGGCATATTACTGCTTAATCCTAACATAATTATTCTCATCCTTTTATTTGATTAACTTCTAATGGTTCCTCTTGGTGTGAAAGGTCCCACTCTGATCATTTGATTTTAGTGTCTGCTATAATTACCGATAATGTTCTTTGCAAGACAATTTAATGATAACCGCATAATGGCCTATATGAAGAAAGCTGCAGGGTTTCAAAGCTTTTGAGTAATATAAAATACATTAGACTAACACAAGCTATCAACATGACAGGGAATGTTTGATTTACACTCAGGACTATGCTATAGCGTTGTGGAATTTTTTTCTTTTCCTTTTCCTTTTTCTTTTCTTTTCTTTTTTTTCTTTTTGCAACCATTTACAATAAATGACAGAACAGTTGGACAATCTGCAACTTGCTGATTGCAAAAAATGTATCGCAATGTTTGGAATGGTGCAGCGGCAGCTAGGGGAGCTCTGGGAGAATGGTGTCCTTGGAGCAGGGCTGGGACAAGAGTCATGGGCCGGGCTCCCTGAGGACAGCGAACAGATAGCCTTCTCCTGGGTGGATCAGCCCAAAAGGTAAACCCAGTTCTCTTTGCTCTTCTCCTTGCTTGTTGTAGATCCCAACAATTGAGATTCTCTCTGCCAGTCATATTCACCAGGTTAATGATTAGCTATTGGCTCTGCTTGGGTAGCCAAAGTTTCAATCAGTTAACTATTTTTAGGATCAAAATAATAATTAGTTTGTTTTCAGTTACTCTGTCTCTCCTTCCAAAATAAGCAAATGAGTGATTACATGGAAAAGACAGCCTAAAACAAAAGAACAATTTTGTCCAAGCCCTGACGGCCTGCAAAGTTGACACTGTCCTCTTGCCAGCCCCTCTCTTGGCCAGTGCCCTCGGCAGTCAACGTTCCAGATTTGGGAGCCTGGCATGAGTGCCTCTTTTGTTTGAAATAAAGTGATCACTCACCACTCTGGCCAAATGCAGCATAATTGATGGTGTGAGTGGATGGAGAAAATTTCCTGTCAGAAAAAAAGGTTAACCGTGGACATATTATAGCCAGGGTCTCTGATTCCGGGATAATGGCATTTGGACAAAAGTAGGGCCCGTCCTTTTTATAGCACTTTATGCCCCATTAGTATTACTGCAAGTCCCAGGACCTGCCTGTTCGGGCACTTAATCAAAAGCAATGGGTTGAAAATCATGTCCCAGCTCTGCTCATATTTGATTCATTCCTTCTAGATAGGAAGAAGTAAAAAACACATTACTAGCATCCAAACAGCACATGCATTATGCGCTAAGCAGTTGAGAAGGCTATCATTGGGTTTTATCCCTTTGGGTACTTGGATGGACAAGTACTTTCCTATTCATCCATTCACTGGCGGAGGCAGTCATATTTCATTTTTTTTTCTTCCGCTGACAGACAATCTGTTAGTTTTCCACAGATCTCTCTTTTAAAGACACATTGATGTCACTTATTTTAATTGTAGGCTTCAGGCAGCAAAGCCCAGAAATGTGCACTCATGTACACACACACACACACACACACACACACACAACTCGAAAAACTACTTGGATGTAGCTCCTCCGAGAGTCAAATCTAATAATAGAAGAGGAACATTTCTTAGGGGAAGAATTAATTTATACACTTAATTACTCGGGATCCACTTCAAGCTCTCCGTCTTCACGCTCTTTCTTTTGGAGAGAGTTTTCAACTAAACACGGAGTGTTCTGACAGACCCTGAGGACAGTCTGCCTCATTTAGACAGAGGAGCCCAGCGTCTTCCACTCCTGTGCTGGTAGCCCATGCCTCAGCCCTCAGGGAGGAGATGAGGGCATCAGCCATGGATCGAGGCCGCGCCAGTGTTCGTAATGATTGGGACCTGGGTGAGAGAAGCTTCAGCTCAGTGAGCTGCTGTCTCTCACTCCCATGCTCTCTGGGGCTTCCAAGTGGATTTTCTGCTGGTTGGCTTCGCCCCTGCATAACTGGGAAAAATGAAACCTTTTTTCTATCTGTTCAAAATGGGGGCAATGGCCAGGCTCCTCATCATTCAGAAGGCCTCTGTCTGAGGAATGGGCTTTTTGTTTGTTTGTTTGTTTGTTTTAAACAATTTGTTTAATTTGCCAATATCTTGCTAAAGACTGGAAGAAGGACATAGTCAGTTATAAAATTGCACAGTATTTGGAAAGGCTTACCGCCGCTAGATTAATGTGAGGCAGGAGAATTATAATCTGTTTCTGACATCATCAAAAACTGGATTAGATAATGGTGTACTATGGAGCCAAACAGGTCAGGGAGGCCGCCCCTACAGCCTTATGGGTTGGTTTAACAGACTGGGAACCTGAACACTAGGGTTCCCAAAGTGAATTCCAGCTGGGTGCAGGAGGAGCAACTTTCTGTTCCCTGAGAAGATGCTGATGCAGGCCTGCAATTGTCCACACTGGGGAGGATAGGAGCTTTGAAAATGTGGCCAAATGGAATAGACAGACACTTAGGGAGAGGGGAAGATGTGATCCTTGGCCCCTGATTTGGAATGGGGACCTGTTTAGCCTCCTGGTTTGTGGTTATCCCATAAGCCTCCTGCATATCCCTCCCCTGTGTCAACGTTTAGAGTTCAGCCATTGTTTATTAATAAGCCCTGTTAAATGCACACCTGATATCTGAGAGAGAGAAAACAACACAAAATTAACATGTCATCACATTAAGATGAATTTAGGTTCAATCTTTTAGTGCCTTTATAGACTATTTTACTTAAATTATGATATCATGGGCTAGGCACAGTGGCTCACGCCTGTGATCCCAGCACTTTCAGAGGCCAAGGCAGGCGGATCACCTGAGGTCAACAGTTCGAGACCAGTCTGGCCAACATGGTGAACATCTCTACTAAAAATACAAAAATTAGCTGGGTGTGGTGGCGGGTGCCTGTAATTCCATCTACTTGGGAAGCTGAGGAAGGAGAATCGCTTGAACCTGGGAGGCAGAGGTTGCAGTGAGCCGAGATGGCCATTGCACTCTAGCCTGGGCAGCAAGAGTGAAACTCCATCTCAAAAAAAAAAAAAATTATGATATCATGCTGAAAAATATCTTTCTTAGGGTCTTATATCCCATTATATATCTATATAAACTATATATAATACAGGGATAATTATTTTTAAACCTCAAGAAAATCTAGAAGAAAATTAAATTGACCATTTATCAAGCCTCAGGAGAGGGACGAAAATGATTTTTCTAAGCTTAGAAGCAATATAAAAACCCTCAGAGGAAAACAGTGACAGGTTTGACTATATAGAAGAACAAAACACTTCTGTATGTTAAAAAAAAAAAAAGGCAACCAAGAGTTTGAAAAAATGTTAGTAGCTACTATGACAAGGAGTTAAAATCTTTGTTATTTAAAATGATTATACTAATTTACAAGAAAATATGAAGTTCCAATAATAATAAGCTAAGAACATCAACATAATTTATAGAAAACACAACCAGCAAACAAAAATATTGAAAAATGTTCAGCTTTACTGGACACCAAATAAATGTAAATTTAAAAAGTGCAAATTTAAAGAAATAATCATTTTGTGTATTTTTTTTAAAATCTTTTTTAATGAAAATTGCTAATATTAACAAGAGTGTCCCGAATATTTATTGAATATTCCTGGCGATCTCATAAAAAGAGAAGACCCTTTCAGAAAGCAATCCAAAGTCATAAAAAATGTTCATACCCTTTGACCCAGGAATCCCACTTTTGGAACTCTAACCTATGGAGCTATTCTAAAAGATAAAAAATAAAAAACAAAAAACTAACATGTCAATGTTTTTATTGCAGTGTGGTTTATAGCAACAAAAATCAGAAACAACCTAACACCAGAAACAAGCACACCAACAAGAAGTGCTTGTCTCACATCCATTCAGTGGCATATTAGTCAATCTTAAAATGATGGCCATGTGGAAAGGGCCCCATTTACTATTAGATGAAGACATAGTATACAAAATTGGATGTAAACTTGGATTTCCAGTGAAAAACATGCACATATGAAAAAATAGAAACACATCAAAAATACTTTGAGATCACTGTGCATCTACCAGAATGAATGCAATTTTTAAAAACAAAGAAACAAACTGACCCCACCAAGTACTCACAAGTTTGTGAGCAACTGGATCCCCCATGCATTGCTGGTGGGATGATGCTACTACGACAAAGTGGTGCAGCCACTTCAGAAAGCAACTGGCAGTTTCCTATCAAGCTAAACATAAACTTACCATATGACCTAGCAATCTCACTCCTGAATATTTACCCAAGAGACATGAAAGAGAATATTATCAAAGAGAATATTCACATGTATACCAAAAGACTGTATGTGTATGTGTAAAGCTGCTTATAGCACCTTAATCATAATTGCCAAAAAAATGAAAACAACTCAATGTTCATCCACTGAGGAGTGGATAATCAAACGGTGGTACATCCATACAGTGGAATATTAGTCAGCAATAAAAAGGAATGAACTACTGATACATGCATCATAGATAAACTCCAAAAGCATTATGCTAAGTGAAAGAAACCAGACATAAGAGGCTACATACTACATTATTCTAAATATTTATATGACATTTTGGAAAATGCAAAATTATAGAGACAGAGGACAGATAAGGGGTTGTCAGGAGCTTTATGTGGAGAAAGGAGATTGACTGCAAAGGAACAAAAAGAAAACATTTTTGATTGACGAGGCTGTTCTGTCTCTTGATTGTGGTGTTGGCTACATGACTGTGTGAATTTATTAAAATTCATAGAACTGTATTCCTCAAAAAAGGCGATGTTTTTCTGTATATAAGCTACACCTCCTAACCTGGCCATCCTACCCCAGAAAGCTATCCATAGTTCTGGTGAAACAGTAAGATTATTATGGGTGATTCTTTTCTCCATTTTTCAGATTTTCTGACATAATTTTGAAAAACAAATTATATAAATATATTATTAATGTATATATAATCTGTATATCTGTTGCTGTTATAAGGGAGGAATAATCCATGAGTAGGGGAACATTTGTCTAAATATGTATAATACTTCTATTCAAAGAGCCACTGACCAGAAGCTAGCCATGTGAAAATCCTTTGCAAAATAAAATCTCAGACCCAGGAGGCTACTCTCCCATTGGCTCTACCTCTCTTTGGATTTTTTAAAGAGCTCTACTTTTCACCTGACCTGACTCTAGCTCTCAAATTAGGTAATAAGTAGTAAAGGAACTGTATGCATTTCATTGGGAAAAAAAGACTTAAAAGTGGAATTTATCTCAGATATGCAAGGTTGGTTTAACATATGAAAATATATCAATGTTGTATACCATATTGATAGAATAAAGGACCAAACCTACATGCTTATCTCAATAGAAATAGAAGATGCATTTGACCAAAAAAATCAACACCCTTTCATGATAGAAACACGCAATATACTTAGAACTTCCTCAACCTGATAAACAGCGTCTACAAAACACTCAGTTAACGTCCTATTTAATGGTAAAAAACTGAAAGGTCTTCCTCTAAGATCAGGAATATAGTAAAAATATCCACTCTTGCCAATTCTATTCCACATTATACTAGAGGTTCTAGCTAGTGCAATTAGGCAAGGAAAAGAAGTAAAAGGTATCAGATTAAAAAGAAATAATTAAAATTATCTTTGTTTGCATATGATATCATCTTGTACATAGATAAAAGAAACCACAAAAACCCCTACGAGAACTAATAAAAGAGTTCAGTAAAGTTGTAGAATACAAAATCAATATATAAAAATAAATTTTGTTTCTACACACTGACAATAAACAGTCAAAAAATGATACTAAGAAAACAATTCCATTTGCAATAGCACCAAAAAGAATAAAATACCCAGGAATAAATTTAACCGAAAAAAGTGAAAGACAAATGTAGAAAATTAAAGAAGATCTGAATCAATGGGAAGATCCAATATTCATGGATCAGGAGACTTCTTTTTAAGATGTCAGTATTCTCCAAATTTATCTACAGATACAGCACAGTCTCCATCCAAATACTAGCTATATTTTTGCATGAATCAACAAGCTGATTCTAAAACTTATTTGGAAATGCAAGGGACCCAGAATAACCAAAACATTCATGAAAAAGAACAAAGTTGGAGAACCCATACTTTCTAATTTCAAAACATATTACAAGCTACGATAATCAAGACTGTAATACTAGCCCATTGCTGCATGTATCAATGGAATAAAATTGAGAGTTCAGAAATCAGCCTTTACATTTATGTTCAATTGATTTTCTTATATATATATATATATTTATTATAGTTTAAGTTCTAGGGTACATGTGCACAACGTTCAGGTTTGTTACATATGTATACATGTGCCTTGTTGGTGTGCTGCCTCCATTAACTCGTCATTTACATTAGGTGTATCTCCTAATGCTATTCCTCTCCCCTCCCCCCACCCGACAACAGGCCCCAGTGTGTGATGTTCCCCTTCCTGTGTCCAAGTGTTCTCATTGTTCAATTCCCACCTATGAGTGAGAGCATGTGGTGTTTGTTTTGTCCTTGCGATGGTTTGCGGAGAATGATAGTTTCCAACTTCATCCATATCCCTACAAAGGACGTGAACTCATCACTTTTTATGGCTGCATAGTATTCCATGGTGTATATGTGCCACATTTTCTTAATCCAGTCTATCATTGTTGGACATTTGGGTTGGTGCCAAGTCTTTGCTATTGTGAATAGTGCCACAATAAACATATGTGTGCACGTGTCTTTACAGCAGCGTGATTTATAATCCTTTGGGTATGTACCCAGTAATGGGATGACTGGGTCATATGGTACTTCTAGTTCTAGATCCCTGAGGAATCACCACACTGTCTTCCACAATGGTTGAACTAGTTTACAGTCCCACCAACAGTGTAAAAGTGTTCCTATTTCTCCACATCCTCTCCAGCACCTGTTGTTTCCTGACTTTTTAATGATCGCCATTCTAACTGGTGTGAGTTGGTATCTCATTGTGGTTTTGATTTGCATTTCTCTGATGGCCAGTGATGATGAGCATTTTTTCATGTGTCTGTTGGCTGCATAAATGTCTTCTTTTGAGAAGCGTCTGTTCATATCCTTTGCCCACTTGTTGATGGGGTTGTTTTTTTCTTGTAAATTTGACTGAGTTCTTTGTAGATTCTGGATTTAGCCCTTTGTCAGATGAGTAGATTGCAAAAATTTTCTCCATTCTGTAGGTTGCCTGTTTACTCTGATGGTAGTTTCTTTTGCTGTGCAGAAGCTCTTTAGTTTAATTAGATCCCATTTGTCAATATTGGCTTTTGTTGCCATTGCTTTTGGTGTTTTAGACATGAAGTCCTTGCCCATGCCTATGTCCTGAATGGTATTGCCTAGGTTTTCTTCTAGGGTTTTCATGGTTTTAGGTCTAACATTTAAGTCTTTAATCCATCTTGAATTAATTTTTGCATAAGGTGTAAGGAAGGGATCCAGTTTCAGCTTTCTACATATGGCTAACCAGTTGTCCCAGCACTATTTTTAATTTTTACTTTAATTAATTTATTTATTTAATTTTGAGATGGGGTCTCACTCCTGTCACCCAGGCTGGAGTGCAGTGGCATGATATCAGCTCACTGCAAGCTCTGCTTCTGGAGCTCAGGTGATCTTCCCACCTCAGCCTCCCAAGTAGTTGACACCATAGGCGTGTGCCATCATGCTTGGCTAATTTTTTGTATTTTTAATAGAGACGGAATTTCACCATGTTGCGCAGGCTTGTCTTGAACTCTTGGGCTCAAGCAATCTGCCTGCTTCAATATCCCAAAGTGCTGGGATTACAGGTGTGTACCACTGTGTCAGGCCATTCAGCACCATTTTTTAAAAGGCTATTCTTTCCCCATTGAATTATCTTGCCACCCCTAATTGGCAATCAGGCAGGAAAAAGAAATAAAGTTTATTCAATTAGGAAAAGAGGAAGTCAAATTGTCCCTGTTTGCAGATGACATGATTGTATATCTAGAAAACCCCATCGTCTCAGCCCAAAATCTCTTTAAGCTGGTAAGCAACTTCAGCAAAGTCTCAGGATACAAAATCAATGTGCAAAAATCACAAGCATTCTTATACACCAATAACAGACAAACAGAGAGCCAAGTCATGAGTGAACTCCCATTCACAACTGCTTCAGAGAGAATAAAATACCTAGGAATCCAACTTACAAGGGATGTGAAGGACCTCTTCAAGGAGAACTACAAACCACTGCTCAACAAGTGAAAGAATGAATTTAGTCCCCTACCTCACATCATAGGCAAAAATCAGCTCAAAAGGGATGAAAGGCCTAAATGTTAGAGCTAACTATTAACATAAAATTCTTAGGAGGAAATATAGGTGTAAATCTTTAAGACCCTGTATTAGTCAATGGCTTTTTAGCTGTAACTCCAAAAGTCCAACAACGAAAGAAAAAATAGATACATTGGACTTCATCAAAATTGAAAACTTTGTGCTTCAAAGGACACCATCATGAAAGTAAAAATACAACCCACAGAATGAAAGAAAATATTGACAGATTATGTATTTCATAAGGAATTTGATTCCATAATATATATAAAGAACTCTTACAACGCAACAATAAAAGTATAAATAATCAAATTTTAAAGTGGACAAAGGATCTGAATAGACATTTATCCAAAGAAGATATACAAATAGTAAATAAACATGACAAGATGAGTATCATTAGTCATTAGGAAAATGCAAGTCAAACTACAATGAGGTCTAACTTCACATCCACTAAATAGCTCTAATAAAAGCAATGGATAATAACAATTATTGGTGAAAATGTGGAGAAATTGGGAATCCTCGTACATTGCTGGTGGGAATGTAAAATAGCGCAGACACTTTGGAAAAGTTGGGCAGTTCTTCAAAGATTAAATGTAGAGTTACAATATGACCTAGCAATTCCACTCAAAGAGAACTGAAAACATATGTCCACACAAAACTTATACATGAATGTTTACAGCAGCATTATTTATAATAGCTAAAAATTAGAAACAACCCAAACTCTATCAATTGATGAGTGGATAAACGAAATTTAGTATATGCACACAAAGGAATATTATTTGGCAATAAAAAGGGAATATGGTTCTGACACATGCTGCAACATGGATGAACCTTGAAAACATTATGCAAAGTGAAAGACACTGCTCACAAAGACCACATATTATGTGATTGCATTTATATAAAATATTCAAAATAGGTAAATGTATAGAGACAAAAAGTAGACAAGTGGTTGCCAGGAACTGAGGTGAGTGGCAAAAGGAATAATTCTGTGGGTACAGGGTTTCATTTTGGAGTGATGGAAATATTCTGAAATCAGATAGCAGTGATAGTTTCACCACTTGAACATACTAAAAACCAGTGAATTCTACACTTTAAAGGGGTGATTTTTTATGATAAATGAATCATACCAATCAAAAAAAGAATGAATATAAAAGGCAAGAAAGGAACTAGGGTAGTTGCTTGGGGTCTTTGGCGCCAAGTGTATCTGAAGATCTGACAGCCTGTGTACTAAAGAATCAGAATCAACTTCAGAGTTTTCTAGCCATTGGACTTCCCTGGGAACAATAGAGAGGTCATGGGATGGGCATTGTCCAGGCTGCCACTGGTTGGCGAGTTTAGACTAGCTTTGGCTGACCTCCTAATCTCTGTTGCCTAAAGCAAACTGTTCCTCTGTATTTCAGGCCATTCACAGGCACACATCACTGGCTGTGCCTATATTGCAAATATTTGGGCACCCATTTTTTTCTCTTTGATTATAAAGTCTTTAAGTGGAAAGAGTATGCCCCAATGGGTCAACACAGTCACTTGGACATGGTAGATGTGTCTAAATGTTAAGTGGTGAAAACCATAAAGTAGGTGCAATTTCTTTTTTTTTTTTTTTTTTTTTTTTTGAGACGGAGTCTCGCTGTGTCGCCCAGGCTGGAGTGCGGTGGCGAGATCTCGGCTCACTGCAAGCTCCGCCTCCCGGGTTCACGCCATTCTCTCGCCTCAGCCTCCGAGTAGCTGGGACTACAGGCGCCCGCCACCACGCCCGGCTAGTTTTTTGTATTTTTAGTAGAGACGGGGTTTCACCATGTTAGCCAGGATGGTCTCGATCTCCTGACCTCGTGATCCACCCGCCTCGGCCTCCCAAAGTGCTGGGATTACAGGCTTGAGCCACCGCGCCCGGCTAGTAGGTGCAATTTCTATTGGTGTATCTTCCTTCCATAGCTCTTTCTCAGGGGCTCCAGGGGTTCCTCAACCTGCTCCTTGACATGTCGCTGGTAACCTGAGGGTCCCAGATGTGGAGTGACGCTGCAGGGAGGGGCTCAGTTTAAACCAGTGTATTTTCCTCCCTGGCATAGTGCCTCCTTACTTTGGATGACTGCATCCCACATCATATCGAAGATTACAAATGAACTCATTGGTACATGAATACATGGAATCTCATTTATATTTAACTATCTGCGTTGAGTTGTGGTTGAATAGTTGGGAAAACAATACACTCTGCAAACATTTGGTTAAAGTTTAATTAATTTTGATTTTGCAATTTTCTTATTTTAGAGCCCCCTTTTTTTTTTTCAAGTTTGCAAAAATAATTTTACAGGTTCTTGCAAAGCACTTCATTCAGCCCAAGGCATCATGTTGCCCAAGGCAGCATATTGGATGAGAGTCCCTGCTTTGTAGGCACTGTTGGGGAACAGATGGAGAGGCATTTGGGGGAACATGGAGTCGCTCCTGGGCCATAGAATTTCTCCTCTAAGGTGGTTTGCCTACTGCACCCAGGTTTTGACTGGGCCTGTCCCTTTAAGTGGGAAACAGCCCCTTGGCCCAGCACCTCAGAGACCTCCCCTCCTCCCAGTGCCCACTCCATTGCCTGTCTCAGGGCCCAGTGCTGCCCAGCAATGGCATAGAAGTGGGACAAACAGGTGTTGACAAAGATTAGGAGAGATCGATGAACACGGACGCAGATTCATTCCCAACTGCTGAACTAATCAGTTGGTTTTCACAAGCACTTTATTCCCCCGTCATATCAGCCACAAATACCTGCTTTAACGCTTGGGATCAGTCCTGCGCCAGCTAAATTGATTATATTATTTGGTTTGCTTTAGGAGGAGAAATGGAAAAGACCTTTGCTCTCCCCTATTAAAAAAAAAGCTAAAGCAAAAACAAGTAAAATAACAATTGCAGGTTCTGACAGAGTAGAAGAAAGAGCCTGCCCACTGCGTTCAGGTAATACTTTTGAGAAATTAAACGACCATATAATCTTGAGTCTTGGTCTCCAATCCATTGGTCCATGATAGCAAGAGGCCCAGAGAGAAGACAAGGGTTTTATAGACCTCAGGAGCACAAGTAGAAGGAAGTGAATCCCTGGGCTAGAAAGTGGCTTTGCTTAGAAGGAGGGGAAACAGGCAGGGCACGGTGGCTCACGCCTGTAATCCCAGCACTTTGGGAGCTGAGGCGGGCGAATCACAAGGTCAGGAGTTCGAGACCAGCCTGGCCAATGTGGTGAAACCCTGTCTCTACTAAAAATACAAAAATTACCTGGGCCTGGTGGCAGGTGCCTGTAGTCCCAACTACTTGGGAGGCTGAGGCAGGATAATCGCTTGAACCTGGGAGGCAGAGGTTGCAGTGAGCCGAGATGGTGCCACTGCACTCCAGCCTGGGTGACAGAGCGAGACTCCGTCTCAAAAAAAAAAAAAAAAGAAAGAAAAAAAAAGAAAGAGGGGGAAACACTGGAAAGATAAACAGGCTCCAAAGGGAGAGAAGTAGAACACATGAACTTGGGAATAATCATCCAGGAGTATAACACAAGGATTTCCAGTGAGCAGCAGCAGTGGCATCATGGAGGAACTGGTCCATTCAGAGACATAGGTGCAGGTTACCTGGTCTTGGGGGCTGTGATGGAGGCTTTCCTTCCTTAGGAACTTACAGGACGGTACCCTTTTATTCTAAAACCACCCAGCTGGAGGGAAGCAGTGAAAACAAGCTGTCTGGTCTCCTTTATTTATACAAAGGAGAAATTTAGGATCAGAGAGAAAAGAGACTTAGGCCACATGGCTGAGTACCAACAGAGCCAGGACTACAATTCAGATCTCTTCAATCCCATCCAGGGCTCTTGCCATAGGATCATTCATGATTCAGGGCCAGGGTGACTCCACAAGGCCATGTCAGCCCATATAGCCAAGGGTAGTGAGCCATCTGTCTCTTCTCACCTGGAGACACTCTCTCTGGTCCTAGGTAACCAGCCATTGATTGTAGCACCCTGGAGGATCCCCAAGAAGGGAAGGGCAAGATATGAACTAAAATACCAAAGTGTTAACATCAGAGGCCTGTCTGCTCAGGCCCTGACAGGGAGTTGATGGGGTTCAGGACACACTACCTCAAAATATGACATCTCAGGATTTGAGAAAACTGCAGAGGCAGGAAGGCCTTTCTAACCTTCTTCCTTAAGGCAGGCCATAAAAGAAATGCCTCCTCCAAAGTAGGTCATAAGACCCCCATTTGAGAGGCACTCTCCCTGTATCTAAAGAAAAGAAATATCCTAATATCTGAAGACACAAGGATGCAGAGAAGAAGCTGAACAAGTAGGCCTTGCTAAATTCCTTCTAGTTTATTACCATAAGATCATACCCCCTTCATCCAATCACACTTCTACACGACTGGCTGCTGTTCATCAAACCTAAGTACAGTCATGGGCTGAGTAATGACTTTTCAATCAATGATGAACCACATATACAATAGTGACCCTGTAAGATTATAATGGAGCAGCCCTAGAGAGGTGTACCATTTAAAATCTACTATATTTTTACTGTGCCTTTTCTATGTTTAGACACACAGATGCTTACCACTGTGTTACAATTGTCTACAGTGTTTAGCAAAGCAACTTGCTGTACAGGGTTGTAGCCTGGGAGCAATAGGCCTACCCTATATTCTAGGTTTAGAGTAGGCTGTAACATCCAGGTTTGTGTAACTACACTCTATGATGTTTGCACAACGATGAAATCACCTGACAGTGCATTTCGCGGAACATAGCCCCATCCTTGAGTGATGCATGACTGTATAAAAATACACAGGGTTTCCTTGTTTCTTTGGGTCTTCATTTCTGAAGGCTCCCATGCCATGTAAAATTTACATTAAATAAATATGTATGCTTTTCTCTTGTTAGTCCGTGTTTTGTTATAGAGGCCTCAGTCATAAACCTAGCGATGGGTGAAAAGATGTATTTTTTCTCCCCTACAGAACCCACAAAGACTTCTGAGAAAGGGCAGGTGTACCAGGGCAGAAAAACAGGAGTGTGACACCAGTGCATAAGGGGCAGGTTGCCCTTGCGGCTCATCTGAGAGCCTCATGAGCCGGCCCACCCTCTCCAAGGTCCATTTGAGGAGCAGGAATTCTGTGGTCTAGTCTCGGAGGCAGACCAGTCTCTGCCCTCCAGCAGTGACTGTGAGTCTCTGGACCTCAATTGCTCACCTTTGACATGAGTGAGCAAGAGTAGACAATATCTCCCAGCTCTAGAGCAGCATGGGTCTCTCTGGTTTTCGGGGTTTTCTTTCCTTATCTTCAAATGAAGGACACCAAATTCTCTCTTGACCACCACTTCTCTGTAGCTGTATCCTGCCTTCCTTTCTTTGTAGGAAAACTTTGTAGGAGTCGTTGAAGCCTGTGTCTCCACCTCCCCACCCCATATTCTCTCTTCAGTCCCACCTCACCACTGAGACTATTCTTGCCAGAGTCACAAGTTACTTTCACTGGCCAAACCCAAAGTCCTTGCTCTGTTCTTACCTTTCCTGACTTTTCAGTGGCATTTAAAATATAATCACTTCTTCCTTCTTTAAACATCTGTTTCTCTTGGCTTCCCAAATATCACACTCTGCAGGTCTTCCTGCTGTCTTCCCTGTCACCTTGCTATGCTAACTCCTCCTCCTCCTTCACACTGACTCCAAAGATTAGGGTGCTTTGGGACTCAGTCCTTGGCCCTCTTCTCTTCTTTATCCACTTTCTCTCACTGAGTTTGATGGCTTTAAGTACCTACTCTACTCAATGGCTACTGAATCTATATCTGCAGTGGGAGAATTCACCTCAGACTCGTACTCTTGCAGCTGAATGTCTCTTTCTCCTTCCTTCCTTCCTTCCATCCTTCCTTCCTTCCTTCCTTCCTTCCTTCCTTCCTTCCTTCCTTCCTTCCTTCCTTCCTTCCTTCCTTCCTTCCTTCCTTCCTTCCTTCCTTCCTTTCTTTTTCTTTCTTTCTTTCTTCTTTCTCTCTCTTTCTTTCTTTCTCTCTCTCTCTTTCTCTCTTTCTTTCTTTCTTTTGGAGTCTCACTCTGTAGCACAGGCTGTAGTGCAGTGGCACAACCTCAGCTCTCTGCAACCTCCACCTCCCAGATCCGAGTTCAAGCAATTCTCCCTCCCTCAGCCTCTCGAGTAGCTGGGATTACAGGCACATGCCACCATGCCTAGCTAATTTTTGTATTTTTAGTAGACATGGGCTTTCACCATGTTGGCCAGGTTGGTCTTGAACTCCTGATCTCGTGATCTGCCCGCCTCAGCCTCCCAAAGTGCTGGGATTACAGGCATGAGTCACTGTGCCTGGCCCCGTCTTTCTAGATGAGTAACTAGCAGTCATCTTGAATTTTACATGGGCCAAAGGAGAACTCTTGATTTTCTCCCTTAAGCTGCTCCCCAGTCCTCCTCATCTCAATATATAACATTACTGTCCACTCCATGGTTCACACCAAAAACTTAGAAGTTGTGTTTAATTCCTCGCTCTCCCTCATCCCCACATCCTGACCAACAGCAAGGCCTCTGGGCTCTAACTCCAAGTTCATCCAGTGCTAGTCTACTCTCAGCCTCCACCTCCACCTCAATGCCCTCAGACTGGACTTCCTGCTTCCTCTCTTGCCCCTCCAATCCATTTTCCCACAGCTGCAAATCAGATCAAGTCACTTCTCTGCTTAACAACATGGTGTCCCTTAACTCTTAGAATAAAATCCACACTCCTTACTGTGGTTTTCAATGGGCGACCTGAACCAGCCCCTGCCTCCATCTTTGACTTCGTCTTCCACTTAGGCCAATTTTTGACCTGGGCCTTTGACCATTCTTCCAGACCTTCACATGGTGGGCTTTTCTTTAGAGTTATATTCTCTGAAATGCCTTCCCTGGCCATCAAACTAAAATTGTCTTTTGCATCTTCCTAAGTCTCTGCATATCACTTGTGATTATCTGGCATTTTTTATGTTTATTCATATGTTCACTTATTGTCTCTATCCCCCTTACTAGAATATAAGCTCCCAGGAGGCAGGGACCTTGTCTATATAATTTTCTGCCATATCCCTAATATCTAGATTAGCATCTGGCATGTGGAAAGTGGGTATTTAGTTTGTTCAATGAATGAATAAATGAATGCATGATTATCTCTGGGTGTGGAGTTTGGGAATCCCTATTTAAAATACATTCAGCAACTAAAGTCAAGAACTACTATGCATAAGATTTAATGTATTTCCCAGGTAGGATGAAGCAAGATTTTCCATTTCTAAAGATTATGGAGGACAATGCTTATCCTAAAGGAATAAATCTCCAATAGTCCAATTGCAAGTCCCGTGACTTATGTTGAAAAATATGGGTCTAGGGCTCTTTGCCCGTGTGTTCTTGAGGCACAGAAGATGCTTATGTTTGCTTCCCCATGTTACTGGCCCTGCCTTTAGCTCAACAGCTGGGAGATAAAGTGCCTCCTGTCTTCCTTGAAAGGAATCAATAGTAAGAATGAGTACTTAGCTCTCTCCAAAAGGTCAGCTTGACACCTGATTTCTCAGGCTGCTCTCTTGATCCCTCCTCCCCATTAATGGGGAAGCCTTCTCCTGCCTGGCAGACAACTTTCTAAGAACAAATTTGTAATCCGAGTCTGAGAAATATTATGGAGATTAAAACAGTATCTCAGGGTTCATTTGGTTTGGCCCCTTGAAGAATGGGGCATAGGTGCAGAGCAAAGGTCAGCGTGTGCCCAGCACATGTGAGCATGGGTACAAGAAGAGAGTGTAGGTAAAGATGTGTGTTACCAGTGAAACATGCCACAAATGGGAAGGATTCTCTCTGCATGGACATACATGGCACTCTATGTAGCCCATGTGCCTAGTGGTGGGTATGCAGAGGCATGAGCAGAAACTGTTGGTACATGTGTTGACATGTGTGACACAAAGTGCATTTGCATGTGTACTAGTCAATGCTTTGCCAGAGTCTGTGACCAAGTAACCATGTGACTCCAAGCAGTCACTTAATTTTCCTCATCTGTAAACTGGTACAGCTAACCAAGCCTATGCATTTTGCTTGTTTGTTGCTGGGAATAAATGAGATCATGGAAGGAACATTCTTTTTACAGGAAAGCTACCAACATGTTACTTACGTTGCAAATCTGTTTGCATGTAACCTCGGGCCACACACGTGCCTGTAGCTACCCACAGTCGCCGCCCCTCCCCTCCCCTCAGCCTTTCAGTACAGAGATGCCCCGTTTAAGAAAACCTAATATACAAAAGCAGAAGTCCCAAGCACAAGCGAGACAATTAACCTGCGGGGCGAGGTTACCAAGGGCGGGCTGGGATCCTGTGGTTTGGAAAACATCTGGGACCCCTGGTCCAGCGCCCAACCCCCATCCTGTACATCCCACCTCTTGTAAAGCCGCGGGGAGGAGGTGGATTATCTTCTTCTTCTTCTTCTTTTTTTTTTTTTTAATGAATAGGACGGGCTGTGGGCGCCTGGCAGGCCCCATCTGTCCGCTGCCCCAACTCAATTTGATTCCCATTCACCCGCCTTTGTTTGCCTCCTTTTTTTGATCAGCAATGTTGTGGGGGGTGGGAGTGCAAAGGCTTAATGTTCTCCATGGCGCGGTGGAGCCCCGACCCCTCCCGGTCCCCCGCCCCCTTGGCCGCCGAGGCCCAGCGTTCCTGGAGGTGAGGGTCCCAGGGCCGCCGACAGGCCCCCAACCGCGCGGAGCCCAGGATAGCAGGGAGCAGAGGCGCTGGCGGTTAGCCGGCTGAGGAGGGGAAGATGCTGGTTTTTTCGGATCGTGGGGCCTGGTTGGCTGCTGCCCCCAGGATGGGATCAAAATGCACCTACCAGTGACAGGGGCCTCTCTACTGCGCTGGGGAGAGGGAGGCGCCCACAATGGAGGTTAATGGGAGCCAGCCGGATTTCCAAGTGGTTGGGAACTGCACATCTGGAGGTGGCACCTCCGCGAACCATTTCACTCCCTTTTAAATAGAAAAGATAATAGAGCAGCCCCAATTTGAAAATTCACCCATAATCCCACAGCCTGAATGAGAAAACCATTTTGGAATTTTCTTATGATCTTTGGTGGCCAGTTTTGCTGGGTGTTTTCTGTTCGTTTGTTTTTCGGGGTTTTTGTTGTTGTTGTTTTGGTTTGTTTTACAAATTGCCATCCTGAGTGAAAGGGACCTAGGGAACTTCCGAAGGGGCTTGGCAAAGTGTTACCAGCCCATTTTACAGATGGAGTGCCCAGAGAGGAAAGAGCCTAGGGCCCCAGACTTCTGGCTCAGGGTTGGCATTTCAGCTAGGGTCAAGATTATGGAAGACTGAGGGAGTCAACTAGCTACCCTCCAAGGACTCTCCAGTAGTTTGCCAAAGTCTAGAGGCACAGGTACCAGCTCAACAGGAAAGAAATTAACTCCCAGCATCCTCTGGGGAGCTGAGGATCTAAAATCAGGTAACAGCAGTAAAGATTAGTCCAGAGGCCTCCACTGTGTGGGCCATGCCAGTGAGAGGCAGGAAGGCTCAGTTTAAGATTTTCTTTGATAAATAGGGCTGTGCTCTCTGGTATTTTGGGGAGAACCCATTTCTGCTTGGCAGGGGACACTAGAATGTGACTCTGCGTCTCAATGTGCAGTTTTTTATGGGTCACAGTTGGCATGGGCTGCAGCTGAAAACTCTAGGCTTCCTGGTTATCCAACCGCCATCTCCCAGGAACTTTTGTCTTCAAGGAGTTCATATCCTCAAAGAAATGGAATATCTAGCCCCATAACTATAGGAGGTGGTAGAAAGTTTTGGAGCCCTAACAGGTACAGGTAATGGGCCATGGAAATAGGAGATGGTCACAGGGAAGGTTTGATGGAGGAGACTGAGCTGGATTTAGGTGGAGGAGATGGGTCCCTGGGAAGGGAGCGTGGAGACACTTTTGCAGAGAGGTGAGTCAAAGCAGAAGCTGGGACAAAGTCAAGTATGTATTGTGGACAGTAATCGGAAAAAGGTCCACGATGCAGGTGCCAAGGTGATGGGGCAGGTGACCTGGGTTGGGGGCAGCACCAGTAGGAGACCTGAAGTAAGGGATATGAGCATTGGCTGCAAGAGGGTTGGTGATCCATTTGGTTACCCAGCATTATCAGGAGCCTGAAAGGAAAAATGTCTTTTCTCATGAAGACAGCATTTTTCACATACTTATGGGTGTATGTGATTGATAAATATACAAATGCATTATCACATTCTTAAAAGATTTGATCATTCTCAAATTTCTCTGTTGATCGATGCTACTCTCAAGCGGAGTTCTTGAAATTTACATGAAAAGGCATCCCCCCACATGCAAAGGTCCTTAGTGTTTCTGGAGAATGTCCTCCGAGCCTTGCCTGTGCTCAGAGGAGAGAGAAAAAGGATGTTCATACCTCCAGGAGATAAGACTCAAAGACACTAACAACAGAAAAAATGTCATGAGGGAAAGAATGACCAGGTGCCAAACCCAGTATAATCTAGGGGCCAAATGACAGCATTTTAGGCATTCAGAAGAGAAATTTCTGTGGGTAGGTTAGCGGGATGGGGTTTATGAGCAAGATAGGATTTGATTAATCCTTAAAGGATATGTGGTAATTGGATAGGTAGATGAGCAAATGGCATATGTGCTTCTAGTTAATTATTTATTTGTGTTCATCTGCTTTTTTTATTTTCTGAAATTAAAAATATGGAAATATAAAGAGAATAATACAACAGTGGCTGGTGTATCCACCACCCAGAAGTGACAGTTATTAATATTGTGTCAAATCTCCATCATTGTGTTGAGTAAAAGAAATGCAGTTGTTTGGGTGGAATTGACTTCCCTTTTTTTCTCTCCCCACTTCATGCTTTGCCAATCCCTTCTGTGTTCCATGACCAGGCTACCATTATCATGGATTTGGTGTATAACCTTGCAGTCCATTTAATATGCTTTTACAATCGACTGTGTGCCTACAAACAAATACTAGCAGTGTCTGTGTGTATGTTTAAATGAATGTAAATGGTGTCATACTGAACATATTGCTCCGCAAGTTTGTTTTTGTTTATTTATTTTGTATGGAATTGTGTGTTGGTGAAATAGTGTTCGTTTTACCTGCGATGTGACATTCTGTCACATGAAAACAGCACAGTTTTTTTCTGCAATAATACTGTTGCAGTGAACACCTTCTACATGACTCCTTGCACACATGTATGAGAGTATAAGAGGAATTATGCTATGCTAGGGAATGCATAGTTTTAGATTTATGATTATATTAATTTGCATTACTCATCATGGTTGATTTTAATTAGATAATTTCTTTTAAAAACTCAATGAGTGTGGAATGGAATATATTTATGCTTCTGTATACACCTCTGTTTACAAAGCGTACTGCACCAAAGCAGCCTACTTTAATCAGAGATACAAACATATCACGGTTTTGCTGAGCTGGCTTTCGTATCAGAAATATAAACGCACTTTCATTTACTAATGTTTACAAGAAGAAGAACTTTAAATTGTTGACCTTGGAGAAGGAGGATAAATGAAAGAATAATTCTTGAATGGGAGACTTGTGTCTGAGCTATGGATAGAATCTGTTCATTAGATTTTGGTTATTGTAAAAATGTGTGATACCACAGACCAACCTTCTTTTTAACTCTGGGCCTTGGCATACGTGTGTGTGTGTGTGTGTGTGTGTGTGTGTGTGTGTGTGTGTGTGTGTTTATAATTTGCCAGCCTCATCCTTATTGAAAGTCCTTGTATCCAACACACACACATACTACACAACTGTGTCATTCACTGATAGTGAAGGTCAGAGAATAGCTGGAGCATCTCAACAAAACCATCAGATAGCTTAGTTCCAATGGGCACAATACACACAAATAGTAGTTATGGTGCCACCTTTATGCTTTCCTGAGTTTGGTGCTTTGTGAGTGTTGTCTTCTGACTCACCTATCATGTGAGTTCCACTACTGAAATCCCTACTATGCATTAGAACTTTCAAAATCACAGAAGGAGCAAGATAATAAACTGTTACCTTCTTTCTGTCTAAGTATAAATTCACTTGTCATTTCTCTGTAAAGAAGATATTAATAGTTTCTATAAAATAGGACATGGGGTAATTTTCTGAGCTGGGCAGTGGGCGGGGGAGGGCAGGTGGGAGGTGGTTCCAGAGCTGGGTGTCTGGAGTTGGATAGGTATGGACATTGAAGAAGGCACTGAGCTTGGGAAACCCAGGCTGAGGATGAATATTGCTTGTGGCTTGCAGCAGAGGGGTAGTGCTCAGAGGCAAAGGAGGGGCACACTTAAAGGGCTTTCCCTTAAAGGGATGAGTGTAGAACACTGCTCCAGGCAACATGGGTGGACAAGCCCTGAATTCATTCTCCTAAGTGAAAGAAAAAAAAAATCAGGCATAGTTTAGATCTCCACTACCCACTGTTCTCTGTGGTGCACACATAATTTTAAAACAATTAAAACAGCTGGGTGGAAACTTGAATAGCAGTAGAGGGCATATAACTGGTGAGACTGTTTTACTTAAGTTTGCGAACCATCCATCCTGTCAGAGGGAAGTCTTTGCCGAAATCATACTCTTCATGGCATCTGAGGCACGTTCTTCTCTTTCAAAGTATTTCCACATCCATTATCTCAGTTGATCCTCACAATACCCGGGTGAGGTGAGTTGGAAAGATATTGAGGCCCCATTTGCCAGAGGTTAAATGGCTTTACTGAGGTCTTATATTTTAGCAGCAGGGCCAGCCTAGAGTCTGGTCCTCTGGATGCCAGTGTCACACACACACACACACACACACCTCCATGCACCCGCATGCACACTCACACACACACACAAAAAAAAAATTAGAATTTTATAGCATTTTTTCACAAGGCTTCTCTTTAACTTAATTGCAAATCCTTGAGGCCAAGGACTGTGTTTTACACCTCTGTGAATCTTCCATTAAAAAAATAGTTACTTGTCAAATTGAGTCTATTCTTCCTTTCCAGGGTTGCCAAGGCTCTTGTGAATTTCCAGAAACCCCCTGTCAGAGGTGGAGGACTTTTCAGGATCAAACAAACTTATAAGGCAAAGCCTCATAATTGCCCTCATCAGCCTAGTTCAGACTTCCAAAACTGGCCTGCTTACCGTGTGCTGATACAAATGTGAATGGATTAGCTGCCATTTTCCAAACACCTATCACATGCTACTCACTGCTGGAACAGCTGCCCCCAGAGGGTCATTTGGCTCTCGCCACAGTCCTGCATGGAGGTGTTGCTATCCCAGCGACATGAGCAGGCTTCAAGGACCTGCTGCCAGCTTTCCTGGCCTCCCTGCCTCTTCTCTTCTGCAGCAGCCTCCCGGGCCTTTCACCTGTTCATCAGGCCATCCTGCTTCCCCATACCCCTGCCCTCTTCACTTCTGTTGCACATGCCCCACTTTGCCAGTGTCTGTCTTTGGTACCCAGAAATTAGCATGAAATTAGAAAGGAGCAAAGCCAAAATGCAGCCAACTAACCAGTGGCCAAACGAACCAGTAGCCAAAACCAGTGGTTGGAGAAACAGACCAAACTCAAGAACCACTGGGAGACCAAGGCAGGGCAGGACTGAACAATGCTCTGAATACCCAGAGAAGGCAAAGCCAGGGCCACTGCATGGAGGAGGAGGCCTGGAGATGGGCTCTGAGGATGGGAAGAATTCAGATAAAAAGAAAAGGAGGAGCAGAAGGCTCCCAGGCTGCTAGCCTGCCTACTCTGATTTTCCTTTCTCTGCTTCCAACCTTGAAACCCTCCATACCTGTCTGGGCCTGGGGCAAGAGGCGGAATCTCTGGCGATCCTCGGATCCTCGATCCTCGGGTGCCTTCTCTTCTCCGTGTAGTCGTCTTTGTCCTCAGCCACCAGAGATGAGAAATTTAGCGGCAGGTCACTCTTTCTGTTTCCCTGTTCTTTCCCTTTTTTTTCAAAAGCGAGAAAGAGAAGGGAGACGGGGGTGGGAGAGGGCACAGGGGCTTCCTGCACAGCCCAGGCTGACTGGCTCCGGGAAGGATAAATGACGCGGGTTTCCGCGCCGCTGGTGTTGCACAACTTGTCTGTGCTGGCTTGAGACCCCAGTGATCCCCTTCTAATTGAAATCACTTTCCCCTGACCTCCCCCGTAAGCGTGGGAGCTTGTTGCTCTCTGCGCCAACACACGGGCTGCGGAGGTCGGGCGGGGGTGGGGGGGAAATCCTGGCTGGGTACCAGAGCTGCGCGCACACCGCATCCATCTTCTAGCAGCCCGCGCTCTTGGCCGCGCCAGCTGCCCCACCAGGGTGGGCGTCGGGGCGGCCCCCTGGAAGGTGGCCTCGCTGGGTCACCGGCTGCTTGGAAGCTCGCAGCGGGGCTGGCACTGCCCCCTAGGGGGCATTTTGGACATTTCGTGGGGGGCTTGTTGATTGGCACTACAGCTGGGAGTGCTACTGCGCGTTGGGTGGGGATGAGCCTGGGATCAGGGACATCCTGCCCCTTGCCGGACAAGCCCTCATTTGCCCAGCACGACTAGCAGGGCTGCAGAGATGAACAACCTGCTTACAATTATCTGAGCTGAGTCTCTGTTTCACATATAAATCAAAGTATTTTTGTACCGTTATAATATACTCTGGTGTTTCCAAGAAGGCAACTACCACGTAAATCAAAGGAGACAGGGCTCTTTTTCCAGTTCATCTCGTTAAGAGATGTTTACCATTTAGGCACACTGCAATTACTTGAGCAATGGCGATATAACGCATTTCTCTGTGTCTGTCATCTATCTATCTATCTATCTATCTATCTATCTATCTATCTATCTATCTATCTATCTATCTATCTATCTATTGATCGATCGATTGATCGATGGATCCATTGTATGGGGAAAAAGGTATTAACCTTTCCTCACAAGGTCCATGGCTGATACCTCATACAAAAAAATGCATTAACAAGAGAAAAGCATAATAAATTTATTTAACCAGAGTTTTAGATAGCACACGAGCGTTCAGAAATGAAGACCCAAAGACCCAGGGAAAACTGTATATTCTTATGCTTAGGTTTGAAGAAGAACGGACAGTCATGTAGAAATGTTATTGGACAAAAAGGGGTATAATTTAATGGTATAACTGAGAGGAACTCAGCCTATTTGTTCAGATTCTTCTTGGCCTCTCCGTGCAGCATTCCTTTCCTCTGGGTGTGGGCCAGACACCTGTCACATGTATGTCTTAAGACCTATTTTCAGGGGAGGTAGACAGAGAATTCCTTTATTGCCAACTTTCACACAAAAAGGTGGGAGAAGGTCAGGGAATGACTTTGTTTCAGTGATTTTTCTTAATTGCCAAGGTGCTATATTTTGGGGGTGTTATGTTCTGAGCCCTAACATTATCTGCCTATCTACCCATCTATATACATATATTAACACATACATAGACATATGTGGATAAATATGTATACTTACATATACATATATACATGCTACACACACCTGTGTGTGTCTTAAATACGAACTTACTTATTCTGAGTAGGTATGAGACTCACTGTCTTCTAGTGTAAATATACTTGTATTTACATACAGAAATGCACACTATTTTATTATTAATTGCTTTCATTTTATTTCTGTTTATAATTATACTAAGAAATTGTGTTGATTTTTTGAAAGGGGTTTAAGGTCTTTTAGAGTTGAGAACCATTGTTGTTGCCTTTCTGAGTCTCAGGGTCCTCAAAAGAACCAAAGTGGGGACAATAAGATGTTAAAAATAGCAAAAATGTCACACAAAATTATATCCATATAACTCAGAGCCCAAGATGCAGCTGCAGTGAGAAACTTTGCTGATCACAGTCCCTAGGAGGCCCCAGGTCCCAAAGTGGAGGGAGATAGAGCCCGGGAGATAGGAGACCTCTTGGGTACAGGTTGGGGGTGCATGACTGTGAGCCCAGGTTGGAAGACCAAAGGCCATGTGCAGTTTTCCAAGTGTGTTATATGCAATGAATGGAGGTTTATATGAATAGATGATATATACTGCATAGATATTGCATGTATCCAAGTGTGTTATATGCAATGAATGGAGATTTTTTCCTCTTTTAAATGATCAAACAGTTAACAAAAGAGAGAGAGAGAGAGAGACAGAGAGGGAAAGAAACCTTCCCTAAGCACTTAGTGACCACACTTAGTGACCACCTACTATGCACCAAAACTCTGTCATCTGCTCTGCAAACCATATCTTTCTTAATTCTTGCTTCTACCCAATGAGGTAGGTATTATTATGGCTACCACAGATGAAGTGGCTGGGGCTTATTCAGTAAACAAAATTTGAACTGAATCTATTTGACTACAAAGTCAGTAGGACATACTGGCCCTAAAAAATTGCCAGTGGGCTTGTTTTTATTTTTACAGATTGCTGATTTAATTAAGGTCTTCTGTCTTAGTCAGCAAGTTTAGTCTATGATACTTGTCTGAGCCTAACTCCTTAGATGGTAAAGGCAACACAAATGGAAATTTAAACATAGAATTCAACCAATATAAAAATATTTACATAATTTTGAAAGAAATAAAATAGTCTCTGTACAAGTCACAAACATATCACTTTCTTGGATGGGGGAATTTATATCATAATATTTCAATTTCCCCCAAAATTACTAAATACAAAATTGTTAATTACTAATACTATACATAAATATAATGAAATTATAATTGGAATTCAAATGGATTTTTACAGTATTAAATTATCTAAAAATTGATATAAATGTCTGAGAAAAGCCAAGAAAAACTTTTACAGAACAGTTTGGGGAGGGTAACTTGATTTCTTACTAAATATAAAAATATAATTTATAAGGCATGGGACTGACATAGGAATAGAAAGGAAAACCCAGAAAGATCTCAGTGGACAAAGATGGTCTGTTTAATAAATGTATTAATAATCCATTTAGAAGAAAATAGAGTTGAGTTCCCTACCTCATATCAAATTTTTAAAAATCCATCTGGAGTAAGTGTTTAAATGTAAAGTAAATAAAACCATAAACTTATTATAAGAAAATCACCCACACACATACACACATATGAAATTGATAGATAGATAGATAGATAGATAGATAGATAGATAGATAGATAGATCTCCCAAGGGTATAGTTGAGGGAAAGAAATGGTTTTTGCCAAGTCAGAAAACTTAGAATGTATAAAGAAAATGATAGGTGTATTCAATTATGTAAAAGTTAATATAATATTAGAATGGTGAAGGATGCAATAAAGATAGGAAAATAATAGCTTGAGGAACATAGTTTCAATGCAGATGATTGATAAAATGTTAATATCTGAGATATACCAAAAGATTCAAACAAATTAATTTAAAATGGCAAACAATAAACAGGAAAATGAGCAAAGGATATGAACAAAGGGTTTAGAGAGGATCAAATTCAAATGTCAATACATATATGAAAAGATGTTTAGCTTCTCTAGTAGTCAGATAAATACAAATCGAAGTAACAATGAGGCATCATTTCCACCACAAATTTGGTAAGTTAAAAAGAGTGATAATCCCTCTCACTGACAGAAATGTTGGGGAAAAGTTTTCTCTTATATATGATTAGGGGAAATGTAAGTCATTATATGTTTTTAGAAAGCAATTGCTCAATGATTATGGTAAATGGGAGTTACATAGACCCTTCAACCTAGCAATCTCACTCCTAGGAATTTGCTCTTTAAAAACAGAATTCCAGTAAGAAAGTATCTGTTCAAGGCCAAGGATGTTCACATCAGCATTGTTTAAAACTGCACAAATTTGGAAACAAAATAAATCCCATCGACAGAGGAATAATTGAATAAATGATGGGACATTTATACCATGAAATATTGCACAGCTCTTAAAAAGACTCCATTAGATATAACTTCCTGTTAACTTTGAGGGGTATTATGATATATTTTTAAGTGAGAAAAGCCAAATGCAGAGAAAGGTATATATATATAACCCATTTTGTAGTGATGACCTTCCATAAAGTACATACATATATTTATGTATGAAAAAGACTATATTAGCATAAAAATATTATGGAAAGTTTCAAAACAAGTGATGCCAGCAAACACGAAGAGGAATGATGGGGGTGAGGTATGGTGTGTGTGTGTTCAGGGAATCAGAGAGGTTAAAAAAGATAAAATCAATATGAATTTATGTAAAAGTATATGTATATGTGTATAACTATACATGGAGAGAGAAATTTGAAAGAATATTCACTAAATATTAATGATGTATTCATGGATTGAATATTGATCTCTACCAGTTATCCCCAAATTAATCTATAGATTCAATACAATCCTAGTAAAAATCTCAGCAGGTTTTTATGTGCATCCAAATGTATACATGCATATGTGTAAATTGACAAGCTAATTATAAAACGTATTAAAAATGCAAAGGGCAAAGAATGGCTAAGACATTCTTGAAAAAGAAAAACAGATGCATAGAGGAGGGCAGGAGGGTATCTTGCACTATTGAATATGAAGACTTAAAAAGTATTTGTTTGTTTATTTATTTATTTATTTATTTATTTATTTGAGACAGTGTCTTGCTCAGTCACCCAGGCTGGAGTGTAGTGGTATGATCATGGCTCACTGCAGCCTTAGCTTGCTGGACTCCAGTGATCCTCCCACCTCAACTTCCCAAGTACCTGGGACCACATGCACAGGTGCATGCCACCACACCCAGCTAATTTTTTTTTTTTGTAGAGACAAGGTTCTGTCATGGTGGCCAGGCTGGTTTTGAACCCCTGAGCTCTAACGATCCACTGGCCTCAGCCTCCCAAAGTGCTGGGATTACAGGCATTACCCACCTCACCCAGTCAGTACTTAAGACTTATGAAGCTACAAAAACTAAGACAATACAACATTGGTGCAAAGACAGATGAATACCACAAAGTGGTTAAATCAGTATCCAGAAACAGGCATGTGGAAACTATTTATGACAAAGGCGAACTGAAGGGAAGGGCTTCTTTTCAATAAATGATATTAAGTCTATTGAATATCTGAATGTAGAAAAATTAGCTGGGCACGGTGGCACAAGCCTTTAATCTCAGCTACTCGGGAGGCTGAGGCAGGAGAATCACTTGAACCTAGTAGGCGGAGGTTGCAGTGAGCCGAGATTGTGCCATTGCACTGTAGCCTGGGTGACCAAGCGAGACTCTGTCTCTCACACACACACACACACACATATGCACACTCACAAAGCCAGGACAGTAATAACGACTGAGGAGGACTGGCAGAGGCACTGGGAGGTGGCAGGAGGACTCATAGGGAGCTGCTCACATTCTCTTTCTTGTCCTGGGCGGTAGATACTTGGGTATTCATTTTTTAATAATTCTTTGGGCTGCACATGTATGATTTATGCAACCTTCTATATTTGTGTTATACTTCACTAAACCAATAAAAATAATTTTAATGGCATTTACCTTAGGTGATGAGATTTCAGGTACCTTTTACTTTCTTTTTTTTTTTTTTTTGCTTTACTTTCTTGAATTATTTACAATACACATGTGTTGTTTAATATGATCCAAAAAATCATAAAACAATTTATATACAAAAATAGAGTCAGACATATTTCAGAAACATAAATATGTTCATTTAACTAGTTGAACTAAAGCTAGATAGTCTTTCACAAAATTAGTTTTTTAAAAAAGATCATAAATTGCCATGTGCACAGTTTTCCTCCCTGCTGGGTCATTGAATCCAGTTTGATCTTGAGAGGTCACACTCCCAGACCTCTGCTCCTGCCATGAGTGGACTCTATAGCACCCAGGCTAAGCCACACAAGCATAGGGTCACAGGTTATGGAAAGAGCCTCAGCAGAAAACCAAGAGAACTTGGCTCAAGTGCTAGCTCTTCCAGAAGCTTCCAGCAGTGGAGCATCAGGTTGGTAACATCACCTTTAGAACAACAATACTGATCTAATCATATCAAAAGTTTCCCTCAAATCTGAAATTCTATGACTGTGTATCTTAGTGATGCGGGGTAGATTTGGGATTGTTGGAGGGAAGTGCATTGGGCAATGTCAACATCTATCCTATCCGACATCTACCATGTGGCAGGTGCCAGAGTGGGCACCAGGGATACACCAGTAATTTAAACACACAAAGATCCCACCCACAGGAAGTTTACACTTCAGGGTGGGAGACAGGCAACAGATAGATAAATAAATGCATATGTAACAGATTGAGAGTATGTCCTGTGCTAAATTCTAGCTAAGAGGGCGGGATAAAAACCAAAAATTCCCTATAAGACTTGGCAGCAGGAAGGTAAAACTGGGGACCTGGACAAGAACAGTTTTTGGTTTTTTTTTTAAATACTTTAAGTTCTAGGGTACATGTGCACAATGTGCAGGTTTGATATATAGGTATACATGTGCCATGTTGATTTGCTGCACCCATCAACTCATTATTTACATTAAGTATTTCTTCTAATGCTATCCCTCCCCCAGCCCCCCACTCACTGACAGGCCCCAGTGTGTGATGTTCTCCGCCCTGTGTCCAAGTGATCTCATTGTTCAGTTCCCACCTATGAGTGAGAACATGCAGTGTTTGGTTTTCTGTCCTTGTGATAGTTTCCTGAGAATGAAGGTTTCCAGCTTCATCCATGTCCCTGCAAAGGACATGAACTCATCCTTTTTAGGGCTGCATAGTATTCCACGGTGCATATGTGCCACATTTTCTTAAACCAGTCTATCATTGATGGACATTTAGGTTAATTCCAAGTCTTTGCTATTGTGAATAGTGTCACAATAAACATACATGTGCATGTGTCTTTATAGTAGCATGACTTATAATTCTTTGGGTGTACACTCAGTAATGGGATTGTGGGGTCAAATGGTAATTCTAGTTCTACATCCTTAAGGAATCGCCACACTGTCTTCCACAATGGTTGAACTAATTTACACTCCCACAAACAGTGTAAAAGCATTCCTACTTCTCCACATCCTCTCCAGCATCTGTTGTTTCCTGACATTTTAATGATTGCCATTCTAACTGGCATGAGATGGTATCTCATTGTGGTTTTGATTTGCATTTCTCTGATGACCAGTGATGACAAGCATTTTTTCATGTATCTGTTGGCTGCATAAATGTCTTCTTTTGAGAAGTGTCTGTTCATATCCTTTGCCCACTTTTTGATGGGGTTGTTTGTTTTTTTCTTGTAAATTTGTTTAAGTTCTTTGTAAATTCTGGATATTAGCTCTTTGTCAGATGGGTAGATGGCAAAAATTTTCTCCTATTCTGTAGATTGCCTGTTCACTCTGATGGTAGTTTCTTTGGCCATGCAGAAGCTCTTTAGTTTAATTAGATCCGATTTGTCTATTTTGGCTTTTGTTGCCATTGCTTTTGGTGTTTTAGTCATGAAGTCCTTGCCAATGTCTATGTCATGAATGGTATTGACTAGGTTTTCTTCTAGGGTTTTTATGGTTTTAGGTTGAACATTTAAGTCTTTAATCCATTTTGAATTAATTTTTGTATAGGTGTAAGGAAGGGATCCAGTTTCAGCTTTCTACATATGGCTAACCAGTTTTCCCAGCACCATTTATTAAATAGGGAAAGCTTTCCCCATTTCTTGTTTTTCTCAGGTTTGTCAAAGATCAGCTGGTTGTAGATGTGTGGTGTTATTTCTGAGGCCTCTGTTCTGTTCCATTGGTCTATCTACCAGTACCATGCTGTTTTGGTTATTGGAGCCTTGTAGTATAGTTTGAAGTCAGGTAGTGTGATGCCTCCAGCTTTATTCTTTTTCTTAGGATTGTATTGGCAATGCGGGCTGTTTTTCGGTTCCATATGAACTTTAAAGTCGTTTTTTCCAATTCTGCGAAGAAAGTCATTGGTAGCTTGATGGGGATGGCATTGAATCTATAAATTACTTTGGGCACCATGGCCATTTTCACAATATTGATTTTTCCTATTCATGAGCATGGAATATTCTTCCATTTATTTGTGTCTTCTTTTATTTCCTTGAGCAGTGGTTTGTAGTTCTCCTTGAAGAGGTCCTTCACATCCCTTGTAAGTTGGATTCCTAGGTATTTTATTCTCTTTGTAACAATTGTGAATGGGAGTTCACTCATGATTTGGCTCTCTGTTTGTCTGTTAATGGTGTATAGGAATGCTTGTGATTTTTGCACATTGATTTTGTATCCTGAGACTTTGCTGAAGTTGCTTATCAGCTTAAGGAGATTTTGGGCTGAGACAATGGGGTTTTCTAGAAATACAATCATGTCAGCTGCAAACAGGGACAATTTGACTTCCTTTTTTCCTACTTGAATACCCTTTATTTCTTTCTCTTGCCTGATTGCCCTGGCCAGAACTTCCAACACTGTGTTGAATAGGAGTGGTGAGAGAGGGCATCCCTGTCTTGTGCCAGTTTTCAAAGGGAATGCTTCCAGTTTTTGCCCATTCAGTATGATACTGGCTGTGGGTTTGTCATAAATAGCTCTTATTATTTTGAGATATGTTTCATCAATACCTAGTTTATTGAGAGTTTTTAGCATGACCGGCTGTTGAATTTTGTCAAAGGCCTTTTCTGTATCTATTGAGATAATCATGTGGTTTTTGTCATTGGTTCTGTTTATGTGATGGATTACATTTATTGATTTGCATATGTTGAACCGGCCTTGCATCCCAGAGATGAAGCTGACTTGATCATGGTGGATAAGCTTTTTGATGTGTCGCTGGATTCGGTTTGCCAGTATTTTATTGAGGATTTTCGCATCGATGTTCCATAAGAGCAGTTTTAAGGCAATGTGAGGACAGAAGCCTACTGGGGTGCACAGTGGAAAACACAGTGGGTAGGGAAGTGGCCATGGTCCACGCAGATAGTTCAGAAGCTTTTCTAGAAAGAAAACAGAAATATCAGGTGGAGGCTGGAGAGGAAGGCAACATTAAGAAAACAGTGTTTTCTGGCTGGGCGTGGTGGCTCACGCTTGTAATCCCAGCACTTTAGGAGGTCAAGGTGGGTGGATCACCTGAGGTCAGGAGTTTCAGACATCCTGACCAACATGGGGAAACTCCGTTTCTACTAAAAATACAAAATTAGCCAGGCATGGTGGCACATGCCTGTAATCCCAGCTACTCAGGAGGTTGAAGCAGGAGAATCGCTTGAACCTGGGAGGCAAAGGTTGTGGTGAGTCGAGATCACACCACTGCACTCCAGCCTGTGCAACAAGAGCAAAACTCCATCAAGGAGGGAAGGAGGGAAGGAAGGAAGGAAGGAAGGAAGGAAGGAAGGAAGGAAGGAAGGAAGGAAGGAAGGAAGGAAGGAAGGAAGGAAGGAAGGAAGGGGAAAGGAAGAAAGGAAATGGAGTTTTGTTTGTTTTGTTTTTAGGGACAAAACTAGAGCTCTTGGTGTATCGATGTGTTGATGTGGATGATCCAGGACAGAGGAGACGTTAATGACCAGCAGACTACACAGAAACAGAGGCCTGAGCAGAAGACAGGACATTGAATCCAGCACATGAGTAGAGGAACAGCATTAATGGGGGAGGCAGTTCTTCCACTAAGACAGGAGGAAAGAGAGAAGATGGCACAGGTGTAGGTCAGACTGAAGATTAGGTGGAGGAAGGACAAGGGAATTCCCATCATCTGCTTCTCTTTTCTCCTTTGTGTATAAGATGAGTTCAACAACTGAGAAGGGATACGGGATATTTGAGATATAAATATATGGGCTATATGGGATATAAAGGAGAAGGTAAGTGTACTTAAAGAGAAATAGAATTGCTGGGCAGTGTTAGGTTGACTTTTGTAATAATAAAATCTCAGTAAATACTGTAATGAACTTGGAGGCCAGCAATTTCTTTCCTGAGAAATGGAGATAGTAAGACCCAGGTCCTCCTCATACCCTATGACTCTGTGAGTAACGCCTCAATCCTTTCTGGAAAATGCTTTAAAACCCATGACCTTATTATTTATGGTGCCAATAAGTCTTGCAGCTAAGAAGAAGCTTGAGGAACTATAAGATCTAATACAACTGGTCAAAATATCAGAGCAATCTCAGATGAGTTGTGTGGGGTTTATCCACCCACCCACAAATCCACCTATCCATCCATCCCATTCCATTCAATGGACCTCTTCTCAATCATGTACTGGATGCCAAAATAACAGCATTCTCATTCTTCGATGATTAGTTATTTGGCAATTCAGTGAATAAATTTGTTCAACAAGTGTTTGTTGAGCATCCACTATTTTGAGCTCAGCCCTTTGCTGAGGATTGTGAAGAACACACAAATCCAAAATGAATTCTTTCCATTCTCAAGTAGCTTATAATGTAGATAGGAAGGCCATTCAGTCTCACAATGTAATAATTCAGTGTAGAATACAGGTGCTAAATCATGTGCAGAGATCAGGAGCTATGAGGAGGGAGCTCTGAGAAGGAAGCTCTGCGTACACAAGCACAGCTCTGGCAGGGAGGCAGGGTTTAAGCTAGGCCTGATCATCTCAGCTCATATCTTTGGAGAGGGGAAAAAAAAGATTCCAAACTTGAAGAAATAGTGCAGTATTAGAGTGCAATCATAAACATAAAACATTAACATGTAATTCCCTTATGCTTTTGAAAAATTACTTCATAAACACAAAGTAAAATATTTTTCCCTTTTTATTACCTGACAATTACATATTAAGAATTTCTTTTTATGTTTAAAAACATATGCAAGCTGGGGAAGGCAGACGCCAAAATGTAATTGCTTTCCTTCTATAAGAATCAGATGTCATTTTCTTCCAACTCAACTCTGAAAAGAGATAGGAAAAAGCAAATTGTTGTATACATTAAATTTGGAAACATCTGATAGCTTTCCTCAATTAAACTATTTAAATGGAAAAAGATTGCTGTACAGCTCTATCATATCCCACTGAATAAAACCTCAGCTGAGGCAAATTGGCAGTGGCAGGTACCAAATGCATCGGCAATAATGAGATTGGACAACCCAGTGGAGGTCATTGGTAATTGTTATTATATGCAATATTGCACTGTCAGAAGAAGAAAAAAACAACTCTATAGCAGGCAAAGCCAATGCCAGGGACTGCATGAGTTGGGAGTACTTGTGACCCCCCAGCCAGGGTGACTTAAGGAGTGTCAGGAGAGCTGGAACCCCAAGACTCGAGTCCACTCTTCCTGAGGGCTCTTTCGTGGCTGGCTGTGCATCTCAGCATATGGGGGGCAAACCACAGCACATTCTATCAGCAGAGATCTGCTTATCGGGCAGCTGAGAGCAAGGTCTCAGGGGGTGGCACTGGGGTAGAGGAGACGGGGAGGAGACAGGGAAAAGTGGGACCCTGAGAAGGGACGTGGAACAGAAGTCAAGACAAGGTTTTTGTATTTGTTGTGTGTTGTGGTTTTGTTCTGAGCTGACCCTGATTCAAGCTATAGAAAGTTTATTTGCACCACACCCCTACCTCAACCAACTTTCCAGATATGCAGGAAAAGAGAATAAGAATTCGCTTGTGTTTCAAGGTTTCAAGTCTCCTTCTCAAAGTTCCAAACTTGAGAAAGAAGGGGTGGGAGTTGGTTTGGGCTGCCTCAGACCTAAGCAAGCCTGCCTGCCTGCCTGCCTGCCTGCCTGCATACAACCTCTCCTGAGCCCTGGGTCCTGAGTGCTGCTCTGGGACAGTCCAGATGAAGAGTAAAATCAGTTGCTGCATAGTCCTGTGCAAATGACAGCCATACACCAACTTGTCTGCAGTGCAGTGATGGGTACACAAAAATGTATTTGACTGCCATTTAACCACTTACCAGACAGTTTCGTGTCCAACAGGCTGCAGCAGGTGCATCAGTGACCATTGCACTGACTTATTGCTTAGATTCAATCATGAGGTCACTTTGAAACAGAATGTGACCATTTACAAGGGCCAAGAGCCCCAAATGACTGTGATGCTGCAGTACCTTGTTAAAGAAGGAAGGAATGGGGAGACCCCTCATGGCCCAGGCCGCTGATATCATGAAGCTCTCTGAATACGGTTAGAGTAACTCTATCAGAATCATTGCCAACGTGCAATTGCCTCCTGCTCTCAGACATCTTAGAGAGTATTCTTTGGTGCTGAGCATGTGTCTCAGTCAATTGGGGCTGCTGTAACAAAATACCATAGATTGGGTGGCTTAAACAACAGACATTTATTTCTCACAGTTCTGGAGGCTGGAAGTCCAAGATCAAGATACAGTGTCTGGTGAGTGCCCTCTTCTTGGTTTGAAGATGTCCCCATTCTTGTTGTTTCTCCACATGGCAGAGAGGTTGGAGTGGGAGGGGGAGAGAGAGAGAGAGAGAGTGAGTGAGTTCTGGTATCTTCCTTTTCTTAAAGGGCACTGATTCCATCACAGGGCTCAACTCTCATTACCTCATCTAAACGTAATCACCACCTCCCTAAGGTCCTGTCTCCAAAACACCATCACCTTAGGGGTTAGGACTTCAACATATGGATTTTGGGGAAATACAAACATTTAGCCCATAGCATCATGCTTTCTGAATTTGTCTTAAAGAAAGCAACAGGTAGGTAAATAACCCTATTGGGAAAAAACCACAAAAACAAAACCAACTAAAAGCTGAAGGGAAGATCAGGATCAGGATGGTATCCTAATCCAACCTGGAGGAACACTCCTTCTGAGCTGCAGGGGTTCTTGGGCATCATCTGGTCCCATATCCCACTCCAGGTGGAGACCCCCAAGATGGGGCTTCCAAGACTTGACTGTGCTAGGGAATCTGCTGGGGAGCATTGTGCAAACTACTTGGATATCCAGGCTCACCTCTTCCTATTGAGTCAGATTTCTGTGTTGGTGTTCAGAGAGCTGTATTATAAACAAGTTTTCTGGAGAATTCTGGAGCAGGTCCTCCACAAACAAGACCCATATGTGGGAAACACTGCATCCCTGACAGTCATTGCTGGAAGAATCCCCCAAACAGGGAGTGCACAGATCACAAGGAAGCCTGATCTATTGTAAGTCATGTTTAATTGCCACGAAGTTCTTTATGTTGAATAGTATCTGATCCTCTGCCAATTCTGCCCAAAGTTTTAGCTCTTATCCACTTGATCAGAAAGGATGTATGTGTTTAATCACGAGTTGTCTATCTCTTCTTCAAATGATTACTCTGCAGCATATCCCAGCAGAAAAAGTCCACTTCCACCGAGCTGACAACCCAGTGGGAGAATCTAGGTGTGCCCTGAGGCAGGTGCTGCATTCATATACATTCATTTGGATGAAAAGAGTTCATTCATTCATTCTCATTGAGCACCTATTCCCTGACTGAGAACTGGTGGTACGCAGAGGAATCAGAGCAAGCACAGACTCTGCCCTTGAGGAGATGACGATAGAGGAAGGAAGCCACACACTTATGTAACACTTGCCCACCCACCCAGGTGATTTGAGTAAAGGAACAAGGAGGGAGATTCAGATGGGGTGGGGCTGATCAGGGGTGGCTGCCTGGCAGAGGTGGTATTTGAACTGGACTTGATGGCTGAGTTGGATGTAAAGAGGTGGTGTTACCAGTGAAGGGAGCAAGGTAAAGCAAGGGTGTCTATGGGAAGAGCAAGGAGTACAGCAGATGGCACAGAGAAGCTTCTGTACATGCTCAGGTTTAGTCTTCTTGGTGAGGAAATGGCCTTTCTCCTCTGGCTGTAGCATCAAGCCCTAGATATTAGTGTTGAGAAATGCACCTGGTGCAGCCCTTTACCCTTAAACAGGCATCACTATCTTTATTTCAAAGTCAGCTTAAGGTTGTTTATGCCTAAAGAGATCCCTTTGGTAATGGGTCTGCCTAGTCCTACTTAATATTCATCCACTGTGAGACCACAGGGCCCCTCTTCTGGACCAGGCCTGCACACAGGGGTCAATGAAAAAGCCTGATCCTGGCAGCTCTCCTTGCCTTGGGTCAGACAGCCCGGTGGCCAGCCCCCCAGTGTTTACAGGGCATCTATTGGCTGCCAGCAGGGAGAAAGTCTGGGTTCTTTCCTGCAACAACTCTGATTGACTAAACGAGAAAGGAATGTTCTGGAAAGACAACAGGTAGCTAAAAAGGCTCGAAGTAGGGGGTGCGGAAATGGTTAGGGAACAAAAGGTGGCACAGCTCAGCAAAAATGAAGCCAGCAGGACAGTCTGCTTGGAACCCTGTGACCTGTGTGGTCATCACCACCCTCTGCTGAACCCTTGGCTCTGCCACAGCCACTGAGAACGACCCATGGTTTAGCCCCTCTAGAGCCCAAGTCCTGGCTGTTAGAGGCATTGGATTGGCCAGGTGTATGTCACATCTCTCATCAGAGGTACCAGAGGAGTACACGGCCAACCAGGAGGGACAAGAGTCACTCGCATCCACAGAGTTAGATTAAAGCACAGGTGAATGCCCAGGACAAGGGTCCAGGTATGAGAATGAATGATGGAGAGAGGAAGGGTGAAAAGAAGTCAGCAATGGGAGAGAAAGCTCTTACCAACTGGACAGGAGAGGCTGCGAGTCATGTGCTGGGGCGGGCTGGGGCAGGCTGGGCCAGGGCCTTCCTACTGGCTCAGGACAACTTAACAGACTCCCCAAACTCAGACTGAAGGAAGGGGTAGTCCCTGAGAAAAGGGGTAAATGGGGAGACTAAGGGAATGATGCCCACCTGCCACCTCAAGTAGCCTGAGGATTCACCTTGAAGGAGGAAGAGATTCAAATATATAAAGGAGGACAATATTGCTATTTGTGGCCATCATTGCCTCCCAAGGAGAATGGACCCTGCTTAAGGAAAGGTCCTTTGGTTTCACTAAGTGTCTTAATGCATTTGGACATGCAAACTAGGTTTGGGACTAGGACCTAGAGAAGTAGGAATACCAGAGAGAGAGAAACTTGGAAGGCAACATGGAGGGAGGAGGAGAGTGTAGGGAGAGGGGCCAGAGTCTTGAAGTGGCCAGTGACAACTCCTTCTGGAGGGGTGGTGAAGAATGGGGAATTAGATGCAAGACCGTCTATAGTTCCAGCTACTCAGGAGGCTGAGATGGGAGAATCACCTGAGCCTAGGAGGTCAAGGCTACAGTGAGCTGAGATCACACCACTGCACTCTAGCCTGGGCAACTGGAGTAGGACTTTGTCTCAAAAAAAAAAAGTTTGCCACATGCAACCTGCCTGTCTCTCTACACCTCCAGTGTAGCTGCTGCACACATGGATGCCTGGTAAGGTGGGCTGTTATTTTGGGATATGTCTTGTACAGGCATCTGCATATTGAAAAAGGAACTGTGTCCCTCATCTGGTTATATGCATAGCCTCCTAAGGGCAGCTCCCTGGGAAGATGAGATGATCTGGACACTGAACTAATTCAGGGCAATGGGAACTTCTGGCCCCAGATGCCCATGGTGTGATATATGCACTTTCACAGCATGTGGGCAGGGTGCAGCCACTCCAGAACTTCCAGCCCTGGGAGATGCCCCACTGTCTGTGGGTTTTGGATGTGTAGGCTGGAGACCTTGCCCTCTAAACTCGTTGGCTGTGACCAGGTCCCAACCTGGAAGTGGTGACCAAGAAGGGTGAACTCAGAGGTCTGAACATTGAAGGCTGGGCTACAGTGTCCAAACACTCTGTTAGGTTTCTTATTCCCTATGTTAAAAGATAAACTTAGGCACGCTGAAATTATAATGAGTTTATTTGAGCAGACAGTGATTCATGAATTGGGCAGCACCAGACTCCAAATGATTGGGCTTCACCCAGGGGACAGGAAGGGAAACTTTTATAAAGTGTTCACAGAAGCAAGAGAAAGAAAATATACTTGATAGGTTAATGTGGAAAGCTTCTAGTTAGAGGTTAGTTTGATGGTTTCTGATTGGTTAAGCTTAAGTTTTGTTTTACTGTTTACATTGAGTTGGGCTTTGTTTTGCTTACCTAGGAATCCACGGCATTGGTACAGTCTCAGCCTAATGACTTCTATTAGTTTTTTTAAACACCTACTTGGCCACAAACCCCACCCTACTTTTTGTGTTAGCTGTAAGTAGTAATAATAGTAGCAAAAATTTGCATAGCACTTCCTGAGTTCCAGGCATCATTCAAAGCACTTTACATGTATTAATTCACTTAATATAATCGTCCCTATAGCTCTTTGAGGAGGATTCTAACATTATCTTCATTTTGCAGATATAGAAACTGAGGCACAGTGAGGCTCATTTTTCTTATCTCCCCTGGCAAGTGTGGGGCCTCTGTTACAGTACTTTGTGTCTTTTCTGTGTGTGCGTGCATTACGGTGCATTAGGGTATATCTCTGATAATGACAGCCACGTACACTGGTGCTGTACAGCAGAACATACATACATGCTGTTACTGTTCATGCCTCATTTCCCCTTTCAAGGGGAAAACACTATCTTTTCGTCTTTGCATCCCCAAAGCACCTTGCACAGTGCTGGGTGTATTTAGCAGAAGGTGTCCAGTCAATTTTTGTAGAATGGTGAACTAAAGATTTCTAAGCAGGCAGTGATGTGGTGAACAGTATTTTTGGAGGGTTTGCCAACTAGCAGGGTGGATTGAAAGAGGAGAGGCTAAAAACAGGACCCCACAAAGTCCTGAACTGTGCCCCATGGCAAGGACAGTGATCTGTTTGGAGAACCCGTGGCCATCTGGGGTTTGCCTCTTTGCCCTGCAGGTACACCTCTGTCTGAGCTCTTGGTCTGGGATTTTTTTGTCTTCCTGTTTTCCAGATTTGCCCAACAATATTTCCTGCCTGAAAGAAGCCTTCATATAATTTGTGAACTGGCAAGACACTCAGCTTTTGGCAGACTATAAAGCTGTTTGAAGTTTTAGTTCTCAATCCTAACATTTAATTCATTTAATTAAGGGCTGAGGACATTACGAGTACCTCTCAACTATCAAAGGGCAAATTTGAAACAACTCACAAACACAATTAACCTTGGCCCCAAAGATTAAAAAAAAAAGCAGGCACAGTGTGGTATTTCACTATTTATAATCACCAGTTAACAAAGTATGCAATTAAGTCAAATGCTGATGTAGCAATACAAGCCCAGTGCCAGGGGTTTGCCCTTGCCTGGTCCTTGCATGTGACCATATGTGGCTTTGGACCAGTGGTCTCCAGGTGGAGGGCCACATTAGAATCTCTAGGGGCTTGGGGGTGGAGGAAAGGTTTGAAAACAACCATAAATAAATAAAATAACCATAAATAAAACAATCATAAATAAAACATATATGTTTGAAAACAATCATAAATAAAATAAAACATAAATAAAATAATTTTATTTTATTTGGGGGATATTCTTAAAACCTAATTTCTTTTTTTGAGACAGAGTTTTGCTCTTTTGCCCAGGCCGGAGTGAAGTGGTGTGATCTCGGCTCACTGCAGCCTCTGTCCCCCCAGTTCAAGTGATTCCACTGCCTCAGCCTCTTGAGTAGCTGGGATTACAGGTGCCTGCCACCATCACCAGCTAATTTTTGTATTTTTAGTAGAAATGGGGTTTCTCCATGTTGGTCAGGCTGGTCTCGAACTCCTGACCTCAGGTGATCCACCCACCTTGGCCTCCCAACAGGCATGAGCCACCATGCCCGGCTAAAACCTAATTTCTAAAAATGTAAACTACAGAAATTAATGCTTGACAAAAATCTTTCTGAATGATGGCAAATTGCTGAAGACAGAAATTCCCAAGATAGAGAAGATGCCCTTCTCCCCCAGGGATCTTATAAAATTCTCTGGGGGACACATGAGAATGTCAAAGTATCAAAGGAGAGTATGAATGAAGAAAAGGTTGTAAAACACTGCTATTCCCACACCTTAATCTCACACTGCCCTTGGAGATGAGGGCCTCTCCCATGGGGGTTGTCACCCTTTCTAGAAGTAACAATATTCTTAATAAATACATTTAACCCTCCCTCCCTCCCTCCCTTCCTTATTTCCCTCCTTCCTTCCTTCCTCCCTTCCTTCCTTCTTTCCTTCCTTCCATCCCACTTGCATATTTATACCCTATCTTATTCCAAAAAGGATGTGAGATGGATAAATCCCTTTGGATAATATCTAAGAGGAAGCTCGCCAGGAAACACTGGGATCCATCAACGTCCTGGTTAACAAATTACTTTTTACTATGTATTAGTCAGTCACTGAGCTGGATGTGAAAGTACAGGATGAATTAAACAAGATATCTGTCCTCAGGGAACAAAATCAGCCTAAACAGAACAAAAGCAGGAAGAAGGACCCTACACTTTGGATTACAGCTGCCTGTAATCCAAAGTGCAAAGTACTAAGTGATGTAGATTTTATCAACCAGGGTGCTTTTGGTTGCAAGTAACAGTAAACGTAACTCAAAGTGAGAATTTATAATCTCCCATAATAGGAAGTCCTGAGGCCAGGCAGCTCCAGGCACAGTGTGAACCCACTTTTGTCCTCTTTCTTGGCCCCCTGCCCCTCACCCATGTGCCAGGGTTTTGATCCTCAAGTTGGCTGCAGGCTGGCTACAGCAGCTCCAGGCATCACTTCCCAGCAACGTCCAGGAAAAGAAGCAGGCACATCACTGCCTGCCAGGTGGGACCTCTGTTTATCAGTGAGGAAACCTGCTTCAGAAGTCCCCAAGCATGGCTTGTTGGCCTGATATGGGCATGTAGGGTCCTACATGCATCCCTGAACCAGCTTCTAACTGAAGAGAATGTAATAAGCAGAACTAGCTTAGACCAACCAAGACTTACCTCTAAGTCCCAGGGGAGGAGTGGCCACCTGAACAAAATAGACATGCGCCCAGAGAAGTCAGGGAGCATGGATGAAATGCTGGAAAGTACCAGCAACGCTGTTCCACCAACCCACAGAATAGGAACATGGAATTCTCCCTGCCAGGCACAGCAGGGGAGGTGATCTGATTTGACCTGTCCAAGAGCACGTGTTCTGACTTCTTTTTGGGGGCAGGGAATAGGAGATTCCTTCTAAGTGGAGGAAATAGCACGAGTAACCCTGTGGGGAGCTGCTTTGCACAGAAACAGAATATTCTGTGTCTGTAGCACAGGTGTGCATTGGGTGGATGCAAACAGGAGAAACCTGAATGATGGATCAGGATCAGTGGAGAAAGGCCTGGCCACCAGGCAACAAGCAGCCATTATTTTAACCCAGAGGTTCATACAAAGCAAGGTATTATTGGCATGGTTTCTCACTCAGTTAATGGAGGCATTACTATAGAAAGACCGGTTCCAGAAAATATTTTAAGATGCTGTGACCAAAAATCTGTCCTTGGGGGCCTGCTGGAGGGATGTGGCTAGCCTCAGAGGGACATTTTTGGCAGGGGCATTGAGTCTGATGGGTACTGGTAGTTTATCAGAATTCTTTTTTTTTTTTTAAAGAAAATATTTATTTATTTATTTATTTATTTATTTTATTATTATTATTATACTTTAAGTTCTAGGGTACATGTGCATAACGTGCAGGTTTCTTACATATGTATACTTGTGCCATGTTGCTGTGCTGCACCTATCAACTCGTCAGCACCCATCAACTCGTCATTTACATCAGGTATAACTCCCAGTGCAATCCCTCCCCCTTCCCCCCTCCCCATGATAGGCCCCGGTGTATGATGTTCCCCTTCCCGAGTCCAAGTGATCTCATTGTTCAGTTCCCACCTATGAGTGAGAACATGTGGTGTTTGGTTTTCTGTTCTTGCGATAGTTTGCTGAGAATGATGGTTTCCAGCTGCATCCATGTCCCTACAAAGGACACAAACTCATCCTTTTTTACAGCTGCATAGTATTCCATGGTGTATATGTGCCACATTTTCTTAATCCAGTCTGTCACTGATGGACATTTGGGTTGATTCCAAGTCTTTGCTATTGTGAATAGTGCCGCAAGAAACATACGTGTACATGTGTCTTTATAGCAGCATGATTTATAATCCTTTGGGTATATACCCAGTAATGGGATGACTGGGTCATATGGTACTTCTAGTTCTAGATCCTTGAGGAATTGCCATACTGTTTTCCACAATGGTTGAACTAGTTTACAATCCCACCAACAGTGTAAAAGTGTTCCTATTTCTCCACATCCTCTCCAGCAACTGTTGTTTCCTGACTTTTTAATGATTGCCATTCTAACTGGCATGAGATGGTATCTCATTGTGGTTTTGATTTGCATTTCTCTGATGGCCAGTGATGATGAGCATTTTTTCATGTGTCTGTTGGCTGTATGAATGTCTTCTTTTGAGAAGTGTCTGTTCATATCCTTTGCCCACTTTTTGATGGGGTTGTTTGTTTTTTTTTCTTGTAAATTTGTTTGAGTTCTTTGTAGGTTCTGAATATTAGCCCTTTGTGAGATGAGTAGATTGCAAAAATTTTCTCCCATTCTGTAGGTTGCCTGTTCACTCTGATGGTAGTTTCTTTTCCTGTGCAGAAACTCTTTAGTTTAATTAGATCCCATTTGTCAATTTTGGCTTTTGTTGCGGTTGCTTTTGGTGTTTTAGACATGAAGTCCTTGCCCATGCCTATGTCCTGAAGAGTATTACCTAGTTTTTCTTCTAGGGTTTTTATGGTATTAGGTCTAACATTTATGTCTCTAATCCATCTTGAATTAATTTTCGTATAAGGAGTAAGGAAAGGATCCAGTTTCAGCTTTCTACTTATGGCTAGCCAATTTTCCCAGCACCATTTATTAAAGAGGGAATCCTTTCCCCATTTCTTGTTTTTCTCAGGTTTGTCAAAGATCAGATAGCTGTAGATGTGTGGTATTATTTCTGAGGACTCTGTTCTGTTCCATTGGTCTATATCTCTGTTTTGGTACCAGTACCATGCTGTTTTGGTTACTGTAGTCTTGTAGTATAGTTTGAAGTCAGGTAGCGTGATGCCTCCAGCTTTGTTCTTTTGACTTAGGATTGTCTTGGCAATGCGGGCTCTTTTTTGGTTCCATTTGAACTTTAAAGCAGTTTTTTCCAATTCTGTGGAGAAAGTAATTGGTAGCTTGATGAGGATGGCACTGAATCTATAAATTACCTTGGGCAGTATGGCCATTTTCACGATATTGATTCTTCCTATCCATGAGCATGGTATGTTCTTCCATTTGTTTGTGTCCTCTTTTATTTCACTGAGCAGTGGTTTGTAGTTCTTGAAGAGGTCCTTTACATCCCTAGGTTGTAAAGGAATTGTAAGTTGGATTCCTAGGGATTTTATTCTCTTTGAAGCAATTGTGAATGGAAGTTCATTCATGATTTGGATCTCCGTTTGTCTGTTACTGGTGTATAAGAATGCTTGTGATTTTTGCACATTAATTTTGTATCCTGAGACTTTGCTGAAGTTGCTTATCAGATTAAGGAGATTTTGGGCTGAGACAATGGGGTTTTCTAAATATACAATCATGTCATCTGCAAAGAGGGACAATTTGACTTCTTCTTTTCCTAACTGAATACCCTTGATTTCTTTCTCTTGCCTGATTGCCCTAGCCACGACTTCCAACACTATGTTGAATAGGAGTGGTGAGAGAGGGCATCCCTGTCTTGTGCCAGTTTTCAAAGGGAATGCTTCCAGTTTTTGCCCATTCAGTATGATATTGGCTGTGGGTTTGTCATAAATAGCTCTTATTATTTTGAGGTACGTTCCATCAATACCGAATTTATTGAGCGTTTTTAGCATGAAGGGCTGTTGAATTTTGTCAAAGGCCTTATCTGCATCTATTGAGATAATCATGAGGTTTTTGTCTTTGGTTCTGTTTATATGCTGGATTACGTTTATTGGTTTGTGAATGTTGAACCAGCCTTGCATTCCAGGGATGAAGCCCACTTGATCATGGTGGGTAAGCTTTTTGATGTGCTGCTGGATCCAGTTTGCCAGTATTTTATTGAGGATTTTTGCATCGATGTTCATCAGGGATATTGGTCTAAAATTCTTTTTTTGTGTGTGTCTCTGCCAGGCTTTGGTATCAGGATGATGTTGGCTTCATAAAATGAGTTAGGGAGGATTCCCTCTTTTTCTATTGATTGGAATAATTTCAGAAGGAATGGTACCAGCTCCTCCTTGTACCTCTGGTAGAATTCAGCTGTGAATCCATCTGGTCCTGGACTTTTCTTGGTTGGTAGGCTATTAATTATTGCCTCAATTTCAGAGCCTGCTATTGGTCTATTCAGGGATTCAGTTTCTTCCTGGTTTAGTCTTGGGAGAGTGTAAGTGTCCAGGAAATTATCCATTTCTTCTAGATTTTCTAGTTTACTTGCATAGAGGTGTTTATAGTATTCTCTGATGGTAGTTTGTATTTCTGTGGGGTTGGTGGTGATATCCCCTTTATCATTTTTTATTGCATCTATTTGATTCTTCTCTATTTTCTTCTTTATTAGTCTTGCTAGTGGTCTATCAATTTTGTTGATCTTTTCAAAAAACCAACTCCTGGATTCATTGATTTTTTGGAGGGTTTTTTGTGTCTCTATCTCCTTCAGTTCTGCTCTGATCTTAGTTATTTCTTGCCTTCTGCTAGCTTTTGAATGTGTTTGCTCTTGCTTCTCTAGTTCTTTTAATTGTGATGTTAGAGTGTCAATTTTAGATCTTTCCAGCTTTCTCTTGTGGGCATTTAGTGCTATAAATTTCCCTCTACACACTGCTTTAAATGTGTTCCAGAGATTCTGGTATGTTGTATCTTTGTTCTCATTGGTTTCAAAGAACATCTTTATTTCTGCCTTCATTTCGTTATGTACCCAGTAGTCATTCAGGAGCAGGTTATCAGTTTCCATGTAGTTGAGCGGTTTTGATTGAGTTTCTTAGTCCTGAGTTCTAGTTTGATTGCACTGTGGTCTAAGAGACAGTTTGTTATAATTTCTGTTTTTGTACATTTGCTGAGGAGTGCTTTACTTCCAATTATGTGGTCAATTTTGGAATAAGTGTGATGTGGTGCTGAGAAGAATGTATATTCTGTTGATTTGGGGTGGAGAGTTCTGTAGATGTCTATTAGGTCTGCTTGCTGCAGAGATGAGTTCAATTCCTGGATATCCTTGTTAACTTTCTGTCTCATTGATCTGTCTAATGTTGACGGTGGGGTGTTGAAGTCTCCCATTATTATTGTATGGGAGTCTAAGTGTCTTTGTAAGTCTCTAAGGACTTGCTTTATGAATCTGGGTGCTCCTGTATTAGGTACATATATATTTAGGATAGTTAGCTCTTCCTGTTGAATTGATCCCTTTACCATTATGTAATGGCCTCCTTTGTCTCTTTTGATCTTTGATGGTTTAAAGTCTGTTTTATCAGAGACTAGTATTGGAACCCCTGCTTTTTTTTGTTCTCCATTTGCTTGGTAGATGTTCCTCCATCCCTTTATTTTGAGCCTACATATGTCTCTGCATGTGAGATGGGTCTGCTGAATACAGCAAACTGATGGGTCTTGACTATCCAGTTTGCCAGTGTGTGTCTTTTAATTGGAGCATTTAGTCCATTTACATTTAAGGTTAATATTGTTATGTGTGAACTTGATCCTGCCATTATGATATTAGCTGGTTATTTTGCTCGTTAGTTGATGCAGTTTCTTCCTAGCCTCGATGGTCTTTACATTTTGGCATGTTTTTGCAATGGCTGGTACTGGTTGTTCCTTTCCATGTTTAGTGCTTCCTTCAGGGTCTCTTGTAAGGCAGGCCTGGTGGTGACAAAATCTCTAAGCATTTGCTTATCTGTAAAGGATTTTATTTCTCCTTCACTTATGAAACTTAGTTTGGCTGGATATGAAATTCTGGGTTTAAAATTCTTTTCTTTAAGAATGTTGAATATTGGCCCCCACTCTCTTCTGGCTTGTAGAGTTTCTGCCGAGAGATCTGCTGTTAGTCTGATGGGCTTCCCTTTGTGGGTAACCTGACCTTTCTCTCTGGCTGCCCTTAAGATTTTTTCCTTCATTTCAACTTTGGTGAATCTGGCAATTATGTGTCTTGGAGTTGCTCTCCTAGAAGAGTATCTTTATGGCATTCTCTGTATTTCCTGAATTTGAATGTTGGCCTGCCTTACTAGGTTGGGGAAGTTCTCCTGGATGATATCCTGAAGAGTGTTTTCCAACTTGGTTCCATTTTCCCCCTCACTTTCAGGCACCCCAATCAGACGTAGATTTGGTCTTTTTACATAATCCCATACTTCCTGCAGGCTTTGTTCATTTCTTTTTCTTCTTTTTTCTTTAGATTTCTCTTCTCGCTTCATTTCATTCATTTGATCCTCAATCGCTGATACTCTTTCTTCCAGTTGATCGAGTCGGTTACTGAAACTTGTGTATTTGTCACGTATTTCTCGTGTCATGGTTTTCATCTCTGTCAGTTCGTTTATGACCTTCTCTGCATTAATTATTCTAGTTATCAATTCTTCCACTCCTTTTTCAAGATTTTTAGTCTCTTTGCGCTGGGTACGTAATTCCTCCTTTAGCTCTGAGAAGTTTGATGGACTAAAGGCTTCTTCTCTCATCTCGTCAAAGTCATGCTCTGTCCAGCTTTGATCCGTTGCTGGTGACGAGCTGTGTTCCTTTGGAGGGAGAGATGCACTCTTATTTTTTGAATTTCCAGCTTTTCTGCCCTGCTTTTGCCCATCTTTGTGGTTTTATCTGCCTCTGGTCTTTGATGATGGTGACGTTCTGATGGGGTTTTGGTGTGGGTGTCCTTCCTGTTTGTTAGTTTTCCTTCTAACAGTCAGGACCCTCAGCTATAGGTCTGTTGGATATTGCTTGAGGTCCACTCCAGACCCCGTTTGCCTGGGTATCAGCAGCAGAGGCTGCAGAAGATAAAATATTGCTGAACAGCGAGTGTACCTGTCTGATTCTTGCTTTGGAAGCTTCCTCTCAGGGGTGTACTCCACCGTGCGAGGTGTGGGGTGTCGGTCTGTCCCTAGTGGGGGATGTCTCCCAGTTAGGCTACTCAGGGGTCAGGGACCCACTTAAGCAGGCAGTCTGTCCGTTCTCAGATCTCAACTTCCGTGTTGGGAGATCCACTGCTCTCTTCAAAGCTGTCAGACAGAGTCGTTTGCATCTGCAGAGGTTTCTGCTGCTTTTTTTGTTGTTGTTGGTGGTGGTGTTGTTTAGCTTTCCCCTGTCCCCAGAGGTGGAGTCTATAGAGACAGGCAGGCCTCCTTGAGCTGCTGTGAGCTCCACCCAGTTCAAGCTTCCCAGCGGCTTTGTTTACCACTTAAGCCTCAGCAATGGCGGGCATCCCTCCCCCAGCCTCGCTGCTGCCTTGCTGTTAGATCGCAGACTGCTGTGCTAGCAGTGAGGGAGGCTCCGTGGGCATGGGACCCTCCCGGCCAGGTGTGGGATATAATGTCCTGGTGTGCCCGTTTGCTAAGACCCTTGGTAAAGCGCAGTATTGGGGTGGGAATTACCCGATTTTCCAGGTGTTGTGTCTCAGTTCCCCTGGCTAGGAAAGGGGATTCCCTTCCCCCTTGCGCTTCCCAGGTGAGGCGATGCCTTGCCCTGCTTCAGCTCTTGCTGGTCGGGCTGCAGCAGCTGACCAGCACCAATTGTCCGGCACTCCCTAGTGAGATGAACCCAGTACCTCAGGTGAAAATGCAGAAATCACCTGTCTTCTGTGTTGCTTGCGCTGGGAGCTGGAGACTGGAGCTGTTCCTATTCGGCCATCTTGCTCCGCCCCCCAAAAGAAAATCCAGAATTCTTAAAAACACAGACTCTGGGGTCAGACTGCCTGGACACACAGCCTGTCTTTACTTTCTGCTGCTCACCTGGCCTCAGTTCTCTCACCTGTGAAGTGGGGATAATAATTGTAAATACTCCATAGGGTTAAATAAGTTATTCATTCTGGCACACAGGGAGCCCTCTATAATTGTTAGCTGTTATTGTTGTTAAGGGCTGAGAAGGGAGTGGGGATACATTATCATGAGGATTCTAATGAGGAAGCCAGTGGCGATTTCGTTGTGTGGATTTTAATTTTTTTCCCATAAACTGTAGCTGACAGTTGCCTCTAAATAGAAGGCAAAGAGCCCACAGCCTCCAACTTCCAGAAAATTGGCCCACATACCATCTTTGCCTCAGCTGCCAAGTGACATTCATGTACCTTCCTTTTACCTACAAAGTTGAGTTCATACTCTATAGATCTAATTGGTAATCTGCTAATATTAATTAGAGAAGCTCATTAGTTTAAGTGATTAGAGCTATGACCCCTATAGTAAATATTATTAAAGACTAAAGACCTGATTAAGATTAAAGTAAGAGAACTGCAAATTTTCACCTGACCTAAGAAAACCTTTTGCTTTCCTTCTTTCCTGCCCTTTCAGAGCTTCTCTGTTTTCCAGACACTATAAAAAACCATAATGCTTGCTTACAAAATTAGATCTGTGTGTGGGTTATCAAAATTTGAAGTCTTTGTGCAATTAGCATACACAGAAGGGATACAAAGGGAAGAGTTCAAAGAAATTGACAACTGCATACAATTTGAATATGTTCTCATGGATTTTGATTTGCTTAATTTTTAATTAGGACAAAAATTTCAAACACACAAACTATTAAAAAGAATAGTACAAGGAATACGCCTCTGCCCTGCACCCAGATACCCAGTTCCAACAATTGTTAACAGGTTACTATATTTACTTCCTCTCTCTGGGCTTCTCTCTCTCTCTGGGCGACTCTCTTGGGGCTCTTGCCGATGCTCAAATGTGTCTGTCCAAGGTCCCAAGGGGACTCTCTTTCTGGTAATCATTTGAAAACAAGTTGCACCGCAGCAGCCTGCCTCCTCTTTCCTTTCAACATGACAGATGCCGCTGTGTCCTTCGCCAAGGACTTCCTGGCAGGTGGAGTGGCCGCAGCCATCTCCAAGACGGCGGTAGCGCCCATCGAGCGGGTCAAGCTGCTGCTGCAGGTGCAGCATGCCAGCAAGCAGATCACTGCAGATAAGCAATACAAAGGCATTATAGACTGCGTGGTCCGTATTCCCAAGGAGCAGGGAGTTCTGTCCTTCTGGCGCGGTAACCTGGCCAATGTCATCAGATACTTCCCCACCCAGGCTCTTAACTTCGCCTTCAAAGATAAATACAAGCAGATCTTCCTAGGTGGTGTGGACAAGAGGACCCAGTTTTGGCGCTACTTTGCAGGGAATCTGGCATCAGGTGGTGCCGCAGGGGCCACATCCCTGTGTTTTGTGTACCCTCTTGATTTTGCCCGTACCCGTCTAGCAGCTGATGTGGGTAAAGCTGGAGCTGAAAGGGAATTCCGAGGCCTCGGTGACTGCCTGGTTAAGATCTACAAATCTGATGGGATTAAGGGCCTGTACCAAGGCTTTAACGTGTCTGTGCAGGGTATTATCATCTACCGAGCCGCCTACTTCGGTATCTATGACACTGCAAAGGGAATGCTTCCGGATCCCAAGAACACTCACATCATCATCAGCTGGATGATCGCACAGACTGTCACTGCTGTTGCTGGGTTGACTTCCTATCCATTTGATACTGTTCGCCGCCGCATGATGATGCAGTCAGGGCGCAAAGGAACTGACATCATGTACACAGGCACGCTTGACTGCTGGAGGAAGATAGCTCGTGATGAAGGAGGCAAAGCTTTTTTCAAGGGTGCATGGTCCAATGTTCTCAGGGGCATGGGTGGTGCTTTTGTGCTTGTCTTGTATGATGAAATCAAGAAGTACACATAAGTTATTTCCTAGGATTTTTCCCCCTGTGAACAGGCATGTTGTATTATATAACATATCTTTAGCATTCTTGACAGACTCCTGGCTGTCAATTTCTCAGTGGCAACTATTTACTGGTTGAAAATGGGAAGCAATAATATTCATCTGACCAGTTTTCTCTTAAAGCCATTTCCATGATGATGATGGGACTCAATTGTATTTTTTATTTCAGTCACTCCTGATAAATAACAAATTTGGAGAAATAAAAATATCTAAAATAAAAAAAAAAAAAAAAAAAAAAGAAAACAAGTTGCAGATATGTTGACACTATATAGTTTCAACCTGTATCTCCTGAGAATGAAGACATTCTCCTACTTAATCGTGAGATCATCATTATCCCTAAGAAAATTAACAAGAATTCCCTGGTATCATCTAAACCAGGCCTTATCCAGATTTCTCTATTTTTAGAACTATGATCCAATTATGAGTCTGCTAGTATTGTTTTTAATAGAAGTGTGTGTATGTCTGTCACTAAGCTTATGAAATGTGGTGTGTGTGTGTGTATAGTGCTCATGTATGTTTGTGTGTGACATGTATAAGTATGAATGCATACTTATACAGTGTTTTGTGTCCACATGTGTGATGTGTACATGTGCTTGTACGTGTACATGCATGTGTGTGTGTGCGTGTGTGTGTGTTGAGGAAGGAGATGCTAGGGATTCTCTTTGAGCAAAATGAACCAAGATTTGCTAGAAAGAAGATGCTTTATTGTTATTATTATTTTGCCTAATGCATGTGAAGAAATAAGAGCCAAACTCCAGCAACTATTGAGCAGAATCTGTCTTGGCTGGGGAGGCTAAAGATACCAATGGTTTTGTTCCCCTTGATAGATTGATTCAGGTGTCCCTCTCTCCTATCATCTTGGGAGAGCTCTCTCTGAAAGGGAACAGTCACAAAAGTTCTTTCTCTGCTGAAAAGGGTCAGCATTACCTTCTATTTTCCTCGCCAGGGCTGCAGCTGACACACAAAGAAAGGTGTAATTACAATGTGACGTGCTGCTGATCGCCAGGGTCTGGAAATTTTGAACCGCTCACTCTGCTCAGAATACATTTCAATTTGGTGCTATGAATTTTACATTGAAATGAGTTTTTTCTTTAAAACCCTAGAGAAAACAGACCCTGCACAGAAGCATTAACAAATTGCTTTGCAAATCTAGGCTAAAGTGAGCATTCAATTTGAGGAGGCCAAATCAAGCTCAAGTCCCGAAGCCCAAAGCCTGGTCCCAGCAAGTCCAAGTTGGCTCTGGGATGGATTTGGCCATGGATTTGGTCTTGCTTTAGCCCTTGCCACCTTTCCTCTGTGCTGACTCTCTTGGGGCTCTTGCAGATGCTCAAATGTCTCTGTCCAAGGTCTGAAGGGTTTAGGGCTGGAAACTGCTGAGACTAGAAGCCCTGGGGTGAACAGCCCTTGCTTGGCTGTGCAGTCACATGGGTGAGAAAAAAGATCCACAGAAGCAAAGACTCAGGCAAGCCCAGGCTGTGGACCACACAGCCACTCATTCACTTTACAGAGCGGACACTGGGTAAGAGCTCAATGGTGTGACCAAAGGCCCCCACTGGTCACTGTAGTCATCAAAATAGTAAAATGTATGGAGTGTTAACAATCTGCCAAGCATCATTCTGAGTGCTTTATGTTTTCTCATAGAAGGGTCCTAGGTAGGCTGGGTGTGGTGGCTCACGCCTGTAATTCCAGCACTTTGGGAGGGGAGGTGGGTGGATTACTTGAGGTCAGGAGTTCGAGACTAACCTGGCCAATATGGTGAAACCCCATGTCTACTAAATATACAAAAATTAGCCTGGCGTGGGGGTGCACGCCTGTAGTCCCAGCTACTCAAGAATCTGAGGCAGGAGAATTGCTTGAATCCAGGAGGCAGAGGTTGCAGTGAGACAAGATTGAGCCACAGCACTCCAGCCTAGGTGACGGAGTGAGACTCTGTCCAAAAAAACAAAAAAGAAGAGTCTGAGGTAATCCTCTGTGGTAAGGCCATTATTACCCTTTTTCACTTTATATTGTTATTTTTATTATTAATATATAAATATTTTTGTAGAGACAGGGTTCTGCCATGTTGCCTAGGCTGGTCTTGAACTCCTGGGCTCAAGCAATCCTCCCCCATAGGCCTCCCAAAGTGCTGGGATTGCAGGTGTGAGCCACCGTGCCCACCCCCCACCCCCACCCTTTATAGATAAAAACTCAGAGGCACAGAGAGGTTCAGTTACCTGAATTCATGCAGCCCAGACATGCTCACCCAGGATACTTGTTGGTGACCAGCACTCTGCACTTTGGACCACACTGTCTGCCTACACTTCTGAGCTGTCCTAGCCACACCACCCCAAGCCTGGCCATTCCTGTCTAGTCAGATATGGCTTGTTCAAAGTCTAGGGCTGGCATCATCTTAACCCACCAGCCTGCAGACTCTGCTGCCCTTGTGTCCACGCAGTGGACGAGGAAAGCCCCTCACGCAGGACTGGATCTTAACTTTAGTGAAGACGTGTTCCGGAGCCTCACCCAATGCTTTTCAGACCTGTCCTCTTTTCTTTGAGGCCCAGGCCAAGGAAACCCTCGGGGTGCTCATTTGTCATGTGTTTGCCTTGTTTGCTTAATATTTAGTGGCCCTCTTCCCTCACCTTCCACACCACCATTCACTTCATACTCATGCCCTGGGGGAGGGGGATCCAGAACCACAGTGGGTCCACTCTATGACGTGTCTTATAGTTTATTGCACACTAGGTTACAGGAGGAAACAGGAGAGCCTGGTGAGGTCGAAAGAGCTGCATGATGCCTGAGGTTCTGGCTAGCCAGCGTTGTGTCTGCCTCTTAAAGCCACTTCTCGGGCAGCCAAGCATGGCCACTTCAGTGGTTCCTGGTGGCGTCCTAGCTGGAGGGACCTTGGCCTGAGAAGGGGGTGCCTCTCCTGCCACCCACAGCACTGCTTCTCCAAAGTCATGGAGATCAATCTGCCCCAAATGAGCATCGGGAGCTGCAGTAAACCCAGTCCCCAGGGCTCTTGCCACGGAGCCTGGGGCAGCCTGGGGACCCGGATTAAAACGATACGTTTTCAATTTGGCCTTAAACGAATTCACCAAATCGGCATCTTTGATGTCAAGTGGAAGTGAATTCCACAAATCTCAATTTATTTTATGGGGAAGCGTTATTGATTTTTTTTTTATCGTCTGCTTCTCCTTCTTCTTCCCTCCCAGCTGCCAAGCCTCTTCCACCTGGATTGAATTGTTTGATTTAAGAGCGGCAGTTCAGAAAGAGGAAGAGATGCCTCTCCCCTTCCTTCCACACATCCCCCACCCTGCAGTGCCAGGAACATCCCTTCAAACCAGGAGCAGCAGGAAGGGACAGGCCCAAGCCAGGATTCCCTGGCTGGGCTAGAGTGGCCTTGCCCTGTGCCTGCAGCTTGTCTGCATGTGCCCACACTCAGCCAGTTTGGTGCCTGTTTAAAGACTGTATGTGTTGTCATGTCCTTTTTCCTGTGTTGTACCATTCGTCTCCTTAAGGCCCTGCAGGAGCCGCCCCTTGTTCCTGTCTCATGCCCACACCTGATGACCTAGCACCCAAGGCCTTGTAAACCAGACCCCAACCTGTCTGTTCAACCATGTGTGCATCTGGCCTTCCATTTCCTTCCAGAACGTCTTTTATTTATGGAGGTATTCCTATCTCCAGGCCCGGTGACTATCAGGGACTCAGTATGTGCTTATGCACTGAGGAGGCATGCACGGTGACTCCCATGAGTGCCACTCTCAGGCCCCATCTTTGCTTATGCTCCTCTCTTCCCCTTGGCACCAGCATGAGGCCCTCCCAATTACTCTGCACTGTGCCAGCCCAAACTTAGCACACTTCCAGCAGAGCAATTGATTCCCTGACTCTCCCTACCCCACCGGCCCATTCTTCCTAAGGGGCTTGCTCTCTGGAACGATGGCTCCATCCTTCACTCAGTAGCTCAGGTGAGAAACCCCGCAGTCATCCTTGGTTCATTTCTTTCCCTCACACCCAAATCCAGTCCAATTCACTCTAATGGTTCCACCTTTTGGTAGGCAGAATTGTGGCCCCTAAAGATGTCCACACTTCGATCTCCATGAACCTGTGAATATCTTCCTTTACATGGCAAAAGGGTCTCTGCAGATGTGATTAAGATTTGTGGATCTTGAGATGGAAAGATTATTCTGGATTGTTTGGGTGGGCCCGATACTGTCACATGAGTCCTTTAAGGCAAGGACCTTTCTAGGCTGTGGGCAGAGAGATGACAGCGTGAGAAGGAGTCAATACCCTTTCTGGTTCTGTAAGCAGGAGGTTCTGTGCAAGAGCTGGGAAGAGGCCTCTGGAAGCTGGAAAGGCAAGAAAATGGATTCTCTCCTGGGGACCCCAGAAAGGAGCACAGCTCAACATCTTGATTTTGGCCCAGTGACACTTGTGTTGGATTTCTAGCCTACAGAACTATAAGATGACAAATTTGTGTTGTTGATAACCACCACGTTTGTGGTTACTTGTTGAAGGAACAATACAAAACAAACACAACTTCCTTAAATATGACCTGGAAATGACCTCTCTCTTCCATCTTCTCCCTAGTCCAAGTCACCTAGACTCCTGCAAGAGCCTCCTCAGGCGTCCTTCCTCCCCCAACCCCTGCAATCAACTGTCCACCGGAAACCTAAGTGGTCTTTTGTTTTTCATCTTCTTCTTTTGAAATAATTTCAAACAAGTAGAAAACCTGCAAGAGAAATACAAGAATTCTCCTGCCTTCATCACCTGTATCCATCCATTGCCATCACTGTGCCACATTTGCTTGGTCATTCTCTCTCTCTCAGATCATGTCCACCCCTACTTAAGCCTCCAGTGGGTTCCCACTGCCTTGCCCTCCTCCTCATAGCCAGTAAAGGTGGATGTTGCCGGGCCCAGCCCACCTTATCCTGTGTTCCCTGTGCTCAAGGCACACCGCCTGTTTCCGGGCCCTCCCTCCACTGTCCTCTGGCTGTCATCTGTGTGCCTCGGCTCTAATGTCATCACCTCCCAGACCCTTTCCGTGATCATTCCACTAAAGCAACCTCCTACTCCACCTCAGCTGCTTTTTATAACATTACCCTATTCATTTTTGTTAACAGCATTTACCAGGCTCTGATACCATCCCATTCATTTACTGACTGCTTGTTTATGTGTTCATTCACTCCCTGGTGTGTAGCTCTTTGGGCAGGACTCTGTCCACCTCTTACCCTGAATTTCTAAAACAGCACCCAGTACGTAGTAGTTGCTCAACAAATATCTATGGACTGACTGATTTTCTGTGACACACAACTGATCCCTTTTTGCAGATCCAATTGTTTACGGGTGTGTATCTTTTCTTAAGAGCAGGCAAGATTCTTTCATTTTGAAATTCCCTCCTCTCAGGGCTGGGCACACGACAGGACCCCATCTGAATGTTGGGGGATTTTCGTTGAAAGTGCAAGTTCCTTGGTGCGGAGGGCCTTCCTGCCTTCCCCACACACCACCCTAACATCCAGCTCTGTAATCAAATGCACCCCCGATGGAGGCCCTGAGTCGTAAGAATGCCTTTCTTCTCCCTCACTGTTTTTTTTAGATTTGTCTAAGTGCTGTTAACTTTCTCATCTTGTCTGTTTCCCTCATCTCTGTTGTGGGGTAAACACACAGAGAGCATTAGCCCCATTTGATGGACATGAAACTGAAGCAAAGGCAGGTTAAGTGGCTTGCCCAAGGTCACACAGGTAATTAACAGCAGGACAACTCCCCTGATCCCTAGCCTGGTGCCTTCTCCTGCAGACCACAGAGCAGCAGCCCCTTGCCCCTCCCCTCAGGGACTGAGGAGCCCAAACCTGATATTATGGGCACAAAGCTTTTAGCAGATGAGCGGAGGGCAGGAAGCTGTGTGGTTAGGTGAGCTCTGGGTATGTGTGCGTCTAATTGCTCTTCATTTCCTTTCCTTTCATTCATAGAGTCATTCATTTACTCAGGCAGACACTCATTCACGAGGCATTCACTGAGCACCTCCCACCTCCTCGGCGTTCTGCTTGGCATAGAGGAGGATGCTGGGGAAGGAGGCAGGGGCCTCACAGGAGCCTGTTCTCAGACATGGGAGACCCAACTCACATGCGGGAGGCGATGAGGTAGGATTGGAGACCCCGTTCCGGCAGGAGTGGCATTGACTTCTTTCAGATGAATGGAGGAACTCAGCACAAAGCTGTGCACAGCCACAAAACACTCACACTGGGATTGACTCCCTCCATGCAGGTGACTACCCCCAAGCTCCCTGCTGCTGTCTTCTCTAATAAGAGAACCCCTTCCCCTACCCTACTCCCCCGCCCTCTGCGGATGGGCTGAGCTCCCCTACCTACAGAACTTCCCCCACAGTGCCCAGTCCACAGGGAGGGACGGAGTATTGCCCCAAACCTGTGCAATCAGGATCCTTTCTCAGGTTAAAATCCATATGTGAGACAGGCAGCTCTGTTTCTGGGCTGGGGAGTAGCTGTGCTCACTGAAAAGGAGGCAGCATGATTACAAACCTACTATGCTAGATCTCCTACCTCCATTCTTCAATGACAACTTACATTCCATAACTTTCTGATCACTTTCCGTAAGGACAATCCTGTTCAGTTCAAAGTATAACTTCAAGTTCAGTTTGAACAACATCTCTTTGCTTCTCCCCAGTGCAGTCTGAGAGGGACCCCAACTCTCTTGAGGGTTGTCTGGGGCAAGGATGATAGGGGTATGGGATTGGGGAGGAGGAGGCTGGCCAGGCTCTAAGAAAACCCAGGTCCCTTCCCTCCTCAGTGTCCAGCTCCTCCAGGAAGGTCCCAGGGAGACAAGTGTCCCTTGGGTGCTACAGGTGCTGGGGAGTCCTCTCTCTGTTGGCTCTGTTGTTTCTCTATTGACCCCTGGTAGGCCAATAATGCCTCAGCCACAACCTTCCAGCTGCTGCTCTCCCATGGGCCCTCATGTGAGTTCCCATGGGTTCCTGAGGGGCCTCTCAATGCCCTGTTCTCTGACCTGGGAGTGTCGGCTGGCTCTGAGTTCCATGTCTTCCTCCAGTTCGTTAGTCCAGGGGGAAGGCGGGGTTTCACCTCCCAACCTCCCACTGCTGGGACCTCACAGTTGGAGAGACAAGATATATCCATGTGAAATGAAATGATTCCCTCGCCTCCCCTCCGCTCCCCTCCCCTCTCCTCCCTTCCCCTTCCCTTCCACTTTCTCTTCTCCTATCTCTCCTCTGTTTCACTTCTCTTTTCTCTCTATCCCTCACCCATTTCTCCCCCTTACTTTGTAGAGCTGAATTCATCAGAGTTGCCTTCAAAGCTGTCCCCAAACACTTCCCTGGCCTGTTCTCTGTGATCATGTGGTTCTTCACCTTCATTTATCTATTTGAGTATTAAGAAATAGGAGGAGTGACATCCTCAAGTTTGGAGTTTTATTGGGGAAGTAAAAATAGCACAGATACAACAATCAGGGACCCAGATAAGGTGTCACCACATCATGTGCTTCCCCGAATATGGCAGACAGACAGACAGTGCAGATCACAAGGTGGTTGCTAGAGCCAGGTGGCCTGAGTTCAAACCTAGCATCACCACGAGTGAGCTGTGCAAGTCGGTGAGATCATCTTACCTCTGTGCCTCAGTCGCCTTCCCAGCAACAGGAGTGATAACAGCACCTCCCTTGCATCTTTTTTGCGAGCATTAAGTTAGATAATGTATGAAAAGCACTGAGAACAGAGCCTGGCACATAATAGCTACTCAATAAATAGATGATAATGATGTTCAGTGAAGGGCAAATACGGTTAGGGTTGTAGTTGGTTGATTCTGTGCCGAGTGAACTTGCCATGACTGTCTGTGGGGAGGGGAGCTGTCACCAGAGGGGAGGGACAGAGCCCCTGGGTGGTTGGGGCAGATGTGCCACCCTCTCCCAGAGAAGTGGGAATGCCAAGAACACCCTTCCCTGCAAAAGGGCCATCTGGCCTCAGTAGTCCAGTTGGGGAAAGTGCCCAGGGAGTACAAGCAGCAGGAAGGCACTCTGGTGGCAGTGGTAGGGGTGGCCAGCAGTGGATATGACAGTGGGGGTGTCAGCTCTGGCTCCATGCCCAGGATCTGAGGTGTGGAGGGGTGGGGAGCCTCCCACGAGGACTCAGGACAGCAGCTGCAGGGGACACAGTGAGAACTCCATTGGCAGTGACTGAGGACCATCCTGCCCTTGCAGGACTCCTGGGCGTAGGGAGCTGACATGGCATGGCCCTGTCTGGAGGAGCCTGGCCTTAGGATGTTTCTTGATATTAAATATTTTCTATGATTACCTGAGTCTCAGAAAGATATCCACCTTGCCCATAGGACATGGGAGGGTGAGGCAGAGCCAGGTCTGGAACCCAAATCTTCAAACCAAAGTGCAATCTAAGCCTCCTTCACCCCCAGGAGGTAAAGCTGTCTTGGATAACAAAAAACAGTAGACAGGGACAGCGCTACAGGCCAGGATGGCAAACTGTGCAGGCATCCCAGTGCCCGCCAGTCCCCAGAGCTGTGGCTCTGCAACTGCATGTGTTTATGGAGGCACCACCACTCCCCGGGCGCAGCTCTGGAGAAAGCCAGCCCGCAAAGCTTCCCACAGCATCTGCCAAGAATACACCCGACATAATAATTTCTTTGACCTCCACCACATGAGTTTCTGAAAAGAACAAAACAGCATCATTCCCTGGCATTTACAGTTTAAACCTTTCCTATTCAAGTTTCTAACAAAAAAAGCCACCAACCCATTCTGGCCGTGATTAAAATTCATAGGCTTGCTGCAGAGAACAGATGCAGAAGCAATTTTAGGCCAGTCATATCCCAGGTCTGCAAAATTAATTTGACAGGTTTGCATTAAAGCACTGATCAATATCCACTTTAGAGCGGCAGAGGCTAACTGAGAAAAAATAAGTGACCGGAGTGTTACCAGACGAGAAAAAATGAATCTTTGAGACTTTTTTCCCTCTAAGCTTGCACCTACATCAGAAGTCCTGACCTCAATCCATTGATCGGCTGCAGTTAACATGACAAAAGGCCCAGCAGATAGACAGTCTCAGCCTACCAGGGAACAATCACCCGGATACACTAAATGTTTGACGGAGTGACTAGACTGCAGAATTAGTCTTGGCTTTCTGAGGTCGGCCACCAGCCTGGTCTTACTGAATCCTCCCCCTCCCGCCCTTAGAGCCATTTGCAGAAGCTCAACTTTTCCTGAACTTTCTCCCACGGATGGTGTAGGGATGTGGTCCAGGGAAGGTGGGAACTGGCTCAATTCAGCCACCAAGAAAAGGAGGCAATGAAGTCCAAATCTTTCTTCACACAGCACTTTAAAATGGAAGCACCAAGGCTGGCATCAGCAGAGTCCTTCAAAGAATTTGATTCAGTGGAGGCCAACTCAACATAATAGAAAGCCCCAGATGGACGGCCATTGCCTGCGCCTGGCGAGAAATGGGCTCTAGCTGGCTATTCTACTTTTAGCATCTTCAGGTGTATAAGGGATATAATTTAAATTCAGAGCATCTGCTCCTAGGCCTGCTTGCTTTCCTGCCCTCTCTCCCACCACACAGCCAGGTCACATTTTGGCAATAATTCAACAAATCAAAGATGAGCACCCAGTAAGAATGGAACATTGGTCAGGCACTGGATACACAGTAAAGAGCATCTCCCTGGAACCTGCATCAAACTCTCACCTTCTCTGTGAGTGTCTTCCTAAGGGAAGTTGAATATTTCCTTTCCCAGCTCACTCGTCTGCTGGGACCCATGTCATTCAGCACTTGGCTAATAAAGTGAGCCGCAAACACAACTACAGATGCAATTTAAACTTTTCTAGTAGCCATATTTTAAAAAGTAAAAAGAAGCAAGTGAACTTAATTTTAATAGTATATTTTATTTAACCCAATGTATTGAAAATACTATCATTTCAACATAGAATAAATATGAAAATGTACTAATTAGATATTTGGCATGCTTTCTGTTTTGGTTCTAGTCTTACGGCACATTTCAGTTTGGACTGGCCATATTCCAAGTACTTAATAGCCGCAGGTGCCTAGTGGCTGTCCTGCTGGAAGGGATAGAGACAGAGACTAACAGTGCTCAGTCTGGGTTTCATTGCTGACATCCATAGGTAGGGACCTCATCCTATCCTTCCTGACTCCCATCTCCTAATCCCTGACATTAAGGTTATTTAACTCTCATTCATACCACCAGTTGTTAAATAATTTGTTGTTAAAGGAGATGTCACAGTAAATATTTGACATGGAGAGTCCAGTGGAGGATATGGCCATGATCTCACATGGATGCAGGCAGTAGGCAGGTTGTAGGCTCCCTGGGGTCAGTGACATGTCCTGGCCCTCCATTTGCCATGGTACTAGAACAGTGCCTGGCCCCGAGAGCAGGAGTCCCCAACCCCTGGGCCATGGACTGGTACTGGTCTGTGGCCTGTTAGGAACTGGGCCACACAGCAGGAGGTGTGGGCAAGAGAGCATTACAGCCTGAGCTCTGCCTCCTGACAGATTGGTGGTGGCAACAGATTCTCACGGGAGTCCTATGAGAACTGCGCATGCCAGGGATCTAGGTTGTGTGATCCTTACGAGAATCTAATGCCTGATGATCTGAGGCGGAACAGCTTCATCCTAAAACCATCCCCTACCCGCTGTCCGTGGAAAAACTCTTCCATGAAACTGGCTCCTGGTGCCAAAAGGTTGGAGATCACTGCCTTAGAGGGTCCATCATTATTTAACAAATTCAAGTTATTTATAAATAACTTACCACATGCCAAGAACTGCCCTCAGCATTTAATAAGTATTAACTCGCTTAATCCTCATAACAATTCTATGAGGTGGATGTTGTCACAACCCATTTCACAAATAAGGAAACAGGTGAGATTTAAGCGATTGCCCAAGGCCTTACAGCTGGTAGGTGGCAAAGCAAGCTTTTAATCCAGCAGCCAGGCTTAGAGTCCGTGCCCTTCACCCGCTTCTGTCTGCCTCTTGTTCATGTTCACTTACGTTCAAGATACATGAAGGCATAGGATTGCCCTTATTCGGGTAACCCCAGCAAAGTTCCCCTAGGTTCCCGTCTGATCTCATGTTGGTGCCCAGGCTTTGGCATTTTACCAGGTGTGTTACTGACCAGTGAACTTCACAAAGACCCTTGTCAGGAAACTAGCTTCCTCCAGCAGCAGCCTTGCGCTATGGAAAGAACAGTTGGCAGATCTGTCGGCCTGGGATAGCTGATCCAGAGGCACAAAGCGCAGCAGCCTGGGGAAGGAGTCATCATTCTGTTCAGAAGGGCTGTGTGTGCAGCAGAAACTCAGGATGTCCTGTCTCCAGCCAGATCCCAACCGTGTTTCCACCACTGCCCAGTGTGTGAACCTTGAGTCGGTTGCTTAACTGTCGCATGCAGTTTCACAAGCTGTAAACCCGGTGCTATGGACTGAATGTTTATGTCCCTCCAAAATTCCCATGTTGAAATCTAAGCCCCAAGGTGATGGAATTTGGAGCTGGAGCCTTTGGGAGGGTAGAGCCCTCACGAATGGGGTTAGTGTTATAAAAGAGACTCCAAGGAGCTCCCTCACCCTTTCCACCATGTGAAGACACAAAAAGATACAACCATCTGTGGACCAGGAAGCAGGTCACCAGGCACTCAATCTGCCAACACCTTGATCTGGACTACCCAGCCTCCAGAAGTATGAGCAATAAATTCCCATTGTTTAGAAGCCACTCAATCTGTGGTATTCTGTTACAGCAGCCTGAATGGACTAAGTCACTCAGGAAACAGCACCTATTCCACCTTTCATTTGGGGAAGTCAGGATCAACTAATGATGATGACTATGGAAGAGCCTTAAAATTATACAGCAATATGTAAAATGTGAAGTTTTATTGTATGTGTACCATTTTTGACTGTAGAAACACATGGCTGTGGGTTATGATCCAGGGGTCATAGTGTTTGTGTCTGAGCAAATGACTCCCTGATTTTTCATCACTACCCAAGAGAGTGGAGCTACTATTTTAAGCTTTTGACTGAAGACAACTTTACAGAAATTCTGCATAGTGTCATTCTAAAAGCCCAAAGAAAAGAAAAGGCTACAGGCATCATCAAATTGAAAGTACTTGGAAAATGAAAATACCAGTAGCTAGAAGAGGGTGTCAAGTCATCAGCTTCACAGGGGTGGGGAATCCCTGTTTCCAGGTCCACAAAACACCTCCATCACAGCCCTTACCTTGTTGCCTGGTAACTCAATGGAAAGAGCTCATTATTTTTACTTTGGTCTCTGTCCTGTCTAGAACAGATTCTACCCTATAGGAAGCAGGTCCTAAATACTGAACGAAGGAAAGAATAAATGGATGATGCTATCCCTAAGTTGGAAGGAGACTGGTCAGAGAAAGGGAGTTGTCAGTGAATAGGAGATCTGCAGGATTGCAGTGGGGCTCTGCCTGGGCCTTCATGTAAGGCTGGAGAAAGCTCAGTCCACACCCAAAGAAGCAGCCAGATTCTGTGGAGGGTCCTGATGGGCAGAGGACAGAGGGGGTCATCTCTGTTGTCTGCATTCAAACATCCTTTTCCCTCAGCTTTTTGTCGTGGAGCTGTCTGGCCCAGCCTTCTCTCTTACATCAAATTCATGAGTCCCAAGGAATCACCAGCTCCCTGTTACCATTCTCCACTCCATGCCTGCACCTCATGCACAAACTGCATTGATACTTTTACTTTCTTTCCCCATCAGGTGCCCTCTTGTTGCCTTTTGCTGTCTAGGACTTACAAAATCTTGTATTTGAGTCAGAGCCTCATGTCACTCCTGCTGCATGCCACCTTCCTCCTCTCCAGAGACCTACCGGGGCCCCTGCCCCAGCCTTATTTCTTCAGGGCCCGTCTTCCACTTTCCAGAATCTGAGATCAGCCACATGGGACACTGCATGCCAGCTTAACCCAAGCATGTATTGGGAGGCTTGTTATGCAGTTCCAGAAGATGCGCTCTGAAGTCAGACCACCTGAGATTGAATCCCAGCTTTGCCACTTACTAGCTGGGTAACCTTGGGCAGTCAAATGAACTTCTAGTTATTATTGATGCACAGCAAATCACCTCAAAATTTAGCAGCTTGAAATAACTACTATATTGTGCTCATGAATTTTACGAGTTAGGAATTTGAAAAGGGTGTGGTAGGGATGGTTTGTCTCTACTCCATACATCTGAGGCCTCACTGGAAGACTTGAAAGCTGGGAATATCTTGAAGACTGGGGCTGGAATCATCTAAGCTCTTTCCTTCACATGTCTGGCTCCTGGACTAGAATGACTCAAAGACTATGATCTGTGACTAGAGCATCTGTCTGTGGCTTCTCCGTGGGGTTTGGGCTTCCTTACAACATGGCAACCTCAGAGCAGTGGAACTTCTTACACAGAGGCTCAGTTCTCCAAGTACTTGGGTTCCAGTGAACAAAGTAGAAGTTGCCTGGTCTTCCACGACTCAGCCTCAGAAGTCACAGAGCATCACTTTTTGCCATACTCTATTAGTAGATGCAGTCAGAAGCCCACCCGGATTTGAAGGGAGAGGATGTAGAGCCCCACCTGTCAATGAGAGGAGCATTAAAGAATTTGGGGTCTATGTTTTAAAAGCATTGCAACTTTTCTCAAACTCAGTTTTCTTATCTGTAAAGTGGAGATAATCATGTCTGTCTTCTAAGGTTATTATAAGGCTTACATGAGATAATGTATTTAAAGTGCTCAGTGCAGTGCCTGGCACCACTCAATAAATGTCAACTTTTATTATTAGAAATAACATTAGCAACTAATGTTTGTCATTAGGAGTAAAAAGTATTTTCTGCATTCTTTGCACGGTAGGCACATGTACCTAGCTTCATGCTTGGGGATGTAAGGGAAGCCTAGAACCCATTCTCTGCTATCAGACTGGGGAAATAAGATGCATACATAACATAGTTATCAACCAAAAGTCAAACGATGTGACAGAGATTCACTATTGGCAAGTTCAGGAAAAGGAGAGAGAAGAGTAAGCTGATCTGGTCAGAGGAGGCTTTGCAGGGGAAGTGGGACTTGAATTGAATCTTGAAGGATTTTGGATAGACAGGAGGGAAAGAGGCAGAACTTCTAGGTAACACAGACTAACCTACAGGAAGACAGAGACTGGGATGAGGTGACAAGTTCCTGAGACAATAAGGACACCAGCACCTTACAAGAGTGTTTGACTTCTTTTTGCTTCCTAATTGTAAAATGGGGATGCAAAAGAGTGTCCCAATAGTGGAAATCCATCTGTCTGTTTATCTGTCCATCTAGCCACCCATCAACCCATCCATCCATCCATGCATCCATCCGTCCATGCATGATCCATCCATCCATGCATGCAATATTGCCGAGCCCAGTTATAGATACAGAGGATATGAAGGTGAATAAGAAAACCTTAAGCAGATAAAGAGATTCACTGAGTATCATCTAAATATCAGTTACTTTACTAGGCATTTGATGTTCATTATTTGATGTTTATTGTTAAATTATTATCTTTTATAATATATAAAAATTTAAATTATTAGATATTTAAATTTTTAATATATAAATTATTATTAAATTATTATATTATTAAATCTAATAAAGAAGGCATTTAATAGATGGGAGAACACAGAGTAAGCAATCTGACCAAGGACATTCTGTAGTCAGTGGTGAGGCTGGTATTTGAAACCAAGTGGGTCTGTCTCCAAAGTTCAGGCTGTTTCCTGTGAACCATGTGGTCCCAGGAGCCCCCTGTTGCTACGTTCAGGGCACACACAGACACTTTGATTCTTTAAGGTGACTAGAGGGTTTCGGCTATGCTCTCCTATATAGCTATGATGCTTATGACCTACCATCAGGAAAAAATGTCTCATGTTTGGTTGCATTTCCCCTGAATGTGAGCCTCCTGCAGACAGAGACCGGTGTGCCTAACTCTGTACTACCACCACCCTGTGCCCCTCATCCCTATCAGAGGCAGTGGTACTTTGCTGGGTCATATTTTCAAAATGTGTATTAATTTCAGTTGAATTTATCAATGGTGAAGCTGCATTTTCATGAACCCATTCTCATTCTCAGTCCACCTTCACTGTGATCAGCAACTTATTTGTAAGATTTATGTGCATGGGGCTGTGGTGCAGCAGGGAGTCCTACGCCGTGGACAAACAAGGCTTGAGAGCCCCTGGGGGAATGAACCTCTGGCTTCATTTGATTCTCCTGGTTGTCCATAGACTTCATCTGTGGGTGAAGGGCATAAAGAATTGTCAGCCCAGAGCGTTTTCTGTTTTTCTCCCTTCCTGGAGCTCAGGGCACAGTGGACTCCTGTGTTCAGCATCCTCATTGGTGGGCAGGAGACTTCCTCAGCTGATCCAACTCCCTGGGAGCGCACAAAATATGTGTCCTAGTGTCTCAGTGGATGTGGATGGCTGCTTTTGGGTATGCACCATTACAATCATTGTTTAATATTCCAATGGAGCCACCAATTCAATTATTGGTTGTATTTTTCTAAGTGTAGTCACACATCCCTCAGTCTTTCAGTAGAGGCACTAATCTCACGGGGCTTAAAGAGATTCAGAATGTGTGTAGTGTCAGTAACAGGGTCAAACTGGGCGGGTGTCTACCTATTAACCTTCCATTTTGGCAACCAAATGGCCATACCCAGCACATAAGGTGGGCCCTGGAACCTGTCACTTTTAATAGTGTCACTGATTCAAGGTGACTGAGCTCATCTAAGTTATTTCAATAACAATATTGCTATTGTTCAACCATAGAATCAGCCAAATAAGATGTAAAGACTGGGGACCTGTTAGGATTGGGAAGTGGAGAGGGGATGGGAGAGAGGTTAGGGTCAAAAGTCTGTGTAGTAGAAAGAGTTCTGGGCTAAGCAGAGGGGTTAAAGGGCTCTGGGAAAAGCCTCTTGCATTTATGTTGTGCATTCATTCCGGCACACATCATTCATTCAACCAACAAGCGTTTATTTGATTCTTAGGATGTTCTAACCCAATTTTAGGGATTGTGCAGGGATATAAAAGGAATAATATTGCTTGATCTGCAAGTCTAGTTGGACAAGAGCACAAACAGTCATAACACAAGGGAGAACGTGTTATGTGTCCTAAGAGCAGCATGCACTGCAGCGTGGGGAGTGTTCCAAGAAGGGACAAATTGCTTCAGCAAGAGGAAATCATCGAGGACTTTTCAGAGGATTCTAAGGAAAAGATGTTTGCCTTAAAGAGCAACTAAAAGTGCTCTACAAATAGAGGGTATTATATTTCATGTTGCCTGCCCACAAAAAATGGTCATAACACCATCCCCAGTTAGAGTTGATTCTACACTTTTTACCAGAAGCACTGACCTCGGTAACTTTGGCAAACATCCATACACATACACAGACAGCCAGACAGACAGACACACACACACACACACACACACAGAGAGAGAGAGAGAGAGAGAAAGAGACAGAGAGAGAGAGGAAAACCCCCTGGATGGGGAAAGGGCTGTGCATGTGAGGATGGACCCCTGAGAGAATGTGGCCTCCAGGCTCAGGCTTGGCAGACAGTCCCAGGGCTCTGAGGCCATAGTACCTCTGTTCCTGGACCTTCCAGGCTCTAGCTATGACCAGCTGTGTCCCAGAGTCAGGCTGTTTCGTCATGGAGAAATTGGGGCAGGAGATGACCAGTCAGCTGTGTCTCCATTTTTCAGATGAGAAGATAAAGGCACAGAGAAGTGAAGGAGCTTGCCTGGGGTGTTGGGATTTGAACCAGTTTCAGGTTTTAATAAAATTTTTTTGTTGGTTTTACTCCAAAGTCCAGCAAAAGATTGGCCAGACCAGAAACTGGATTTTAAAATCCTCTCCCTGAAATGCCCAGTCCTTCTCCTTCTTCAGCTGTTGTGGGTCCTCCCTGTGATCTGTCCCAGCCCCCATCAACACCCAGCCGCTGACACATAGTAGGGAGGGAAGTCACTGTGCTTCCCTTTACACCTGTTCCATGGTGTGCCCACCCCTCGCACCTCTTGTCACGGGCCGTATATGTGATTTGTGTGTGATTGTGTTTTTTTGTTTTGTTTTTTGTTTTTCTTTTTTTGAGACGGAGTCTCCCTCTGTCGCCCAGGCTGGAGTGCAGTGGCTGGATCTCAGCTCACTGCAAGCTCCGCCTCCCGGGTTTACGCCATTCTCCTGCCTCAGCCTCCCGAGTAGCTGGGGCTACAGGCACCCACCACCTCGCCTGGCTAGTTTTTTGTATTTTTTAGTAGAGACGGGGTTTCACCAGGTTAGCCAGGATGGTCTCCATCTCCTGATCTCGTGATCCGCCCGTCTCGGCCTCCCAAAGTGCTGGGATTACAGGCTTGAGCCACCGCGCCCGGCCTGTGTGTGATTGTTGACAGCCTCTGTCTCCTCTGCTAGATGGAAAGTTCTGTAAGGGTTACCTCTGTTTCTCCAGCACAACTGAATGAAAAGTAGTGTCTCCTGTTCAGTGACTTTTAGGCCTTTCCATACAGAAATCCTGCTGCAGAAGCCTATCTCTGCTTGTCTGGGGAGACAGTCCTACCAGAGAATGGGGTGATGTAGGATCAACCCTCCTCACTGCCGGAAAGATAGGCCCTACCTAGCATGTACACTGTTGATCCAGAAGGACCCATCTGAATGGTGGGAGCTGGGCAGAAGAGAGGCAGGGGAAGTGGAGGAAGCCAGGGAGACAGGGCCTTGGGGTGTGGCAGTGTGCCAGACTGATGGCAGAGGGCAAAGCATCCTGCAGAGGGTGGGGCTAGGGTGACCATGTGCTAAAGTTAGGGAAGGTCCCAGGGAATCTGGAGGGTGGCCATGCTAAGACGTGAACGACTCAGTGCGACTCAATTTCAAAAACTTACACGAAATACTTCCTTGGGTGACTTTGAATCACATGCTTCTGTTGTTATTAATTTTTCTGAGAATGTGATTTAGTGCCAACAGCTTTTTTAGAGCAGGGTCTGTTTTATTAAACTAAAAAGGTCATACTGGCTCCTATTGTGTACCAGACATTGGCTTTCCGCATATGTTATCTTTGTAATCTTCACAACTGCTTGAGTAATTTATTTTATCCCATTTTTCAGATGAGGAAAGTAAGGCTCAGAGGGATTAAATAGCATCCCAAGGGACTGGGATTTGAACCCACTTTGCCAGACTCCAAGACCTACCAAAGGGTCCAGGACAGGACTGGCTGGATGAGAATATGCCATCAGTTCATGCTTATCAGCAACAGACACCTCTCCACTGTCACCCTAAATCCATCCTCAGTAATAAGTCTTGCACAAACTTGCCTGGGGTGGCCTGGCTGGAGCAGATCCCCTGGCTGGGGTATACTCTGTGGGGTTGCCTCTCAGTGCTGTTCCAGGTAGGCTTCCGTGCCAGCCTTCAGTTCAGGGAGCGCCAAGACCCTCAAGGAAGGTCCTCGCTGGCTCCCAGTTCTGCCTGGCCAGGCTTTCCAAGAGCTCCCCATTCATCAGTCTCTCACTTCCAGAATATGCATTTGGCAGCTGTTTCTCCCTAGGTGGGGTAGAAGTGAGGGTAGATGTGAAGGAGAGGGTGGTTCTTGCCAAAATAGTCAACTGGGCTGCTCTAGCTGAGGTTACTTGTAGGAAAATCTTTGAAAAATATTCTTAATCAGATTTGAAATACATCACTCCTAGAGGAGGACTGGGACTCTTTGGACCCTGGGGAGGCACATATCCGGGCTCGGGGTCAGGATCTGGGCACCCCCATCCCAGAAGAGAAAAGTTTCTTTGAAAGGAAGGTTTCAGCTCATGGAACCATGACTGTTACCACCGGAAGAGACCTCGGTTCCCTGCTCTGTGGTGAGTATCGTTCCATTTCACTATCATTGCATTTCACAGATGATCCCACTGAGGTAAGGAGTCCGGACCATCCTGACCTCAGGGAATTGAGGAAAACATGCAGCTTCAAGGACCACTTCTGGGCTAGTGGCAAGAGCATTAGACAGAGACATAGAGAACGAGCCCTGTTTATTCATTAAATTGCCTGGGTTTTTGTCCCAGTAGGATTTGGAGGCAGATTCACTGTAAAATATGAATGGTTCCAATGCATTATTCTCACTCTTTCTGTAAATAAAAAATACATGGCAAATAACCACGTCAGGCCCAGTTGTTTGATGGCCTCTCTCCTGATACTTAATTTCATTTCATGACATAAAATAAGGAGGGCAGTGACGGGGGGAAGCGGACTTTTGTCAAAGTACGGTCTCATTGGTTAACACCTGAGGGGAAATGACTGAAAAGAACTTAATTCAAAAAATGCTTTAGGCACAAAGGAGCTTCTTCCAACCAGTAAAAGTCAGACAGCTATGGAGAGAGAGACATCAATAAATAATCAGCCGGCTTAGACTTTTAAATGGGAATCCCAGCCTCAGCACCCAAAGGTAAATTGCATCTTTTCCACCAGCCTCCAAGCAGGGCTTCATGCTTGTGTGGACTGGGAAACTTTGCTTGTCGCAAATGTAGCCTGACCTTTCTTTCTAATAGGATAAATATATCCTGTTCATATGTATCCTATATATATCCCACATGTCCCGTTTCATATATATATATGGAGAAAGGAAAAGTGTCCAGTCTTAGAAACTCCAAATAGCACTTTTGTCATCTGGTTTCACTGTGGTTTTGGTTTAAGGCACAAATCTCCTGTGCAAACATCACCTCTGGTAAATAGCTAGGGTGGGGTAGTCTCTGGAGCAGGGGGAGGGAGGTGCCCAGATACTGCCCCTGAGTCCCTGAGTGCCCCTGAGTCCCCTGAGATATGTGCCTCTCCAGGGTCCAAAGAGTCCCAGTCCTCCTCTAGGAGTGATGTATTTCAAATCTGATTAAGAATATTTTTCTGACCCTGCCCAGAATAACCCAGCCTCTCCTGGACTTGATTTCACTTCCAGGGATGTGGATTTGTCAGCGTGACAAAGGAGCAAGCCCCTTCCTGGGTGGGATTTGAGCTCCACCTTCTGCTCCCTGGCTAGGGCCCCCTGCTGCCCAGGACCTTGGTTGACCAGCAGGTCCAGGGACATCAATCACCATCCACCAGTGTTTTATGAGGCCACTTCTGAACCTCAGAGCCAGCAAGGGGGTTTATGGAGCTGGCTCTTTCTGCCACAAACACTGTTTCTTATTGCTTGTCATTTTCTCCCAGACTGTTAACACCTCATCCCTCTAAAAGCAAACTGACCTGTGGGTCTCCCTTGGTGGACAGGGCAAAGGATCCCATGAGCAAAGGCTGTTCCTCTGCCTGCAGAAAGCATATGCTGCCTGGAATTTGGAGACAATGGCAGCTCTACATTCTTCTTCCTTGGCCCTTTGCTGTTGGGGTGGGTGGCTCCTCCCTGTGAGTTAGGGTCCCCATCTCAGAGCAGAAAGGAGGGCCCAGATGGGGATAATGTGAGGTTTTTCTGGGGCTATCTTTCATAAGTGGTACAGTGAGAGAGCCCAGTGTTCTCAGCCCACGGGGCCTGCCAGGAAAGGGAGTCTGGAGCCCAGGGGTTTGCCTGCCCTAGTTCAATGGCTAGTCAGAATTGAGATGTGCAGCAAAGATAAAATACATATGGAGTTTCCCAGACTCGGTGCAAAAAAAGTAAAATAATAATTTTGAAATGTTGATTACATGTTGAAATGACAATAAGTTGGATATATTGGGTTAAATAAAATACAGTATTAAAATAAATCTCATTTGTTTTGTTTTGCCTTTTAAAATGGGGCTATGAAGAAAATTTAAAATTACACACATGGCTCAAATTATATTTCTATTGAACACCATATGGGTCCTTTCATTATTCAAGGGGAGACACTTACCAAACTAAGATCAATGTTTCTACCTTGTCATTCTAACATCGTTTTATAATGAAATATATAAATACAAGAAGTATATATAACATAAAGTGCAATTTAAAATATAGTGAAATGATCACCTTCCACCATCCAGTTAAAGCAACAGAAAAACCCATCACATTTGAAGGATTGTGTTCCCCTCTCTGACCACACCTCTCTCCATCCCTTATCAGAGGCAATTGCCATCTGAATTTGCCCTGCCCTTATTAAATCATAATTTTTATTTTGAGAAATTATAAAAATTCAGAAAGTACCAAGAATCCCTAACAAACACCTGTGTACAATAGTAGAGCATTGATCATTGTTAACAAGTTGTCCTGTTTGTTTCTCATTAAATAAAGTAATGAGGGCATTATGGATAAAGCTGGAGCTGTCTTTTAATTGCTGGCCAGCTCACTCCACTCCCAGGTGTTCAGTTGTATTTCTGCAGCAAGGTATTAGTGTATCCTCAAATGACAAGTATAAGGTCAGCCACTTAGCTGACACCAGGCCCCAGAGGGTACAGCAGAGATTCTCATGAGCACATACCTCCAAGAAAAAAATCAGCAGATATAAAAAGTAGCTGCAATCTAGCATGGCCCAATTACTTTATGGAATCATTGTCCTTAGTTGTGGAAAGGCCATTAGAAATCAGTTACAATGGAGGCCAGAGAGGCTGAGTGACTGATATGAAGTCACCAGCCAGGTATGTCAGGGCCTGGACTGAACCTGGGTCTCCCATCAAGCACTGAACTCAAGGTGAGCTCAGTTGCCAGCCATGTGAATCGTCTGAATCATGACACACTTCACACTAGAATTTCCAAGATAAGTGAGTGGAACTGGGGACTGGGCTTCCTAGGAGTGGAAGGTCAAGCAGAAAGCCCTTTCAGGTTGTTAGGAAACAGTTTTCAAATATCTGGGTCCACTTCCCTTGACAGGAAGTCCCTGCTGCTCGACATTACACATCTTTCTTGGCTAACGATGGAGCTTCTAGCCATTTCTCTGAAGACAGCAGTGCTCACTGTCTAATCTATAACTGGAGGTGAAGGAGCTTCAACTACACTGAAGCCAAACTTTGTTTACGTCTTCTTTTAAAAAGAAATTCTTACTGTTTGATGACATTATTTTCTTGTAATTCATTTCTGATCTAAATTGAAGTGATGCAAATATACATATATATATATATATATTCCTAACCACCAGGAGTATTGTTGAGTTCTAGTTCGTAGAGTTTCTACTGGAGTGATACTCACCGGTGGCCTGACTCAGCCACGCAAGGAAGTCCTACAAAGAGAGGTGTGAGAATAAAAGGAAACTGTTTGCCATATTCTTTCCAGGAGCAGACAATTGAGAGGCCTGGCCCATGTATGGGTTTGAACCACCTCAGGACTGAAGATGAGAGGCTCAGTTTCACTAACAATAAGAACAGTGACAAATTCCCTGCCCCATCAAAGCCCTATGGTCCTTATGCAGGTAGAGCCCTCATGTTGAATGTTTGCAAGCTGACTCTTCAATAAGACCGTGAGCTACTTGAGACAGGAATTGGGTCTCTGTGTAGTGTATGGCATCTACCTCAATGCTCTGCTTAGAGGAAGTGTTTGAAAAATTTTGTGTGATAAATGATAATAATAATCCAGTTAAGATATACTGCCTTTGTGATGAAAAACTCTCTATCTCAAGGTGGAGCAGGTGAGTTGTGGTGTGCATTTTCCTTGTTCTGGACAAAGCAAAGCACTATGATACCAAAAGGGGCCAAAATCAACATGGGGGATTGTTTGCTCAGGAGGAGCGGGTGAGCTGGGTAGGGGAAGGCAGGAGGAGAGAAAGAACGCACATGCGCTGCAGAAACCTTGAAGCAATCAAAGGCACAAATGCCTCTTTTTTATAAACACGGTGTGAGACAGATGTTTACCCAGGACAATCCAGAGTGTAAAAGCCAGCCAAAGCCGGAGAGATTCATGCTCCGCAAACAAGGGATTTCCTGGGGGAAGGAGTGGCAGGTAATGGGTTCTACAAATTTCTCCTCCTGATAACTACATCACAGACCTAGTCCAAAGAGACTGTTCCTTCCTATTGAAACCTTATTTAAATACTGCCGCCTATCTTGGGCGGAATCGCCGTTGTGTTGGCTGGCTTAGGCTATTCTCTCAAAGCTTTATGCAACACTCGAGGAAGAAATAGACAGCATGTCTCTGTGGGAGCGGGGGACACACCTTTCAGGGAATTTTCTTCCCAAAATGCGTCAGTAGTCAGCATGTCCCAGTTCTGATCAGTGGCCTTCAAACAAGTAAAGGTTGTAGAGAAAACAAGAGCGGTGCCTCTTTAAAACAGCAAAAATACCATTTGCACGGTGTGGATGCTTTTCAACACATTCATCGTTATGTGATTATTTAAATAAAACCACCACCATGATCAAAGAGACCAACACTGCGGTTGCCTTTGCAATGATTGCTATGTTGGTTCCCTCATGCTTATGTTCTCTCTCTGGATTCTTTTCAGGCACAGCAAGGGGGTCAGGAATGGGATCAGGGATTTCAAACACTGGTCCACACATGGCCACAGTTTTCTGTGTGACTTTTGATGAATCAACCACCCCTTTCTGGACCTCAGTTTCCCCACCTCTAAAGAGACTGCATTAGATTAAATGAAACTTGATGCTCTGCCTGTTCTGAAATGCCAAGTTCTTTCTCTAGGAATGGGCACATGTTTGTGCCCAGCTCTCCATTCCTATTCACATCTTACCAATACCTTTTTTTTTTTTTTTTTTTTTTTTTTTTCTGGGAGGGAGGCAGGTCAGAATTTCTTGCATGAGGTCTTAAAACCAAGCAAATTCTACTGGTCCATTTTCCTCAACTAACTCAGTAAGCCATTCCTGTGTCAAATGTGACTGACTGTGTGAAACCAGCAAACTCCATGTAGTTCAGGCCTCAAGGCAAGAACTGGAGTATTTCATTTCAGATAGCTGAGATTGGCTTCTAGCGCCTCCATGGTGTCTAGCCAGCCATTCTTGTCTCTGCAACCAGCCTTCACATCAACTAGCATTTATTGGGCAGCTACTCTGTGCCACACACTGTGCTCAGCACTAGAAACGTAAAGAGAACAACATCAGGCCTCCTTGAGCTTACAGCCTCGTGCAAAAACAAGGTTCTAAACCAGAAGTTCACCCCAATACAAGATCACACAATGTGATGGAGCCTTGGGATGATGTCTTCAAAAAAATTTTGTGAAAAGCTAAAAGTATTTCTCTCCCATACTTATTTCGGAAAGAGGGGTTGTGGTTGGCAGAAATGGCATTCAGGTCAGTGAGAGGCAGGACTGAGCCTTTGCTTGGAGAATGGCTAAGCTTCCTTCCTCACTCCATGGGGGCCTTTTCACTTTCACACATACCTGAAAGATTCAGGAGCCCCTGCCCTTCAGGTGGGAGGGACCTGGGAGAAATAGCAACGGCCTCTGGACATTTCTGGCATTTTCCATGTGGTCTGCTGCCAAATGTAGTGTGTGGTTGGGATGGGAGGACTGAGTACAGCTAGCAAGGTGGTATCTGGAGGGCATAAACAGTGTTTGGGCAAGGCCTAGAGTAGAGACCAAGGAGGCTGGGAGTGGGGGAGAGAAGGTTCTGCTTTGGGCAGCCCTGGGCAGGCTGGGTTGTCTGGGAGGCAGAGCAGGAAATGGCCCCAGGGCAGAGTCAGATTTATTCACTGTCTGGGCTTGGTCCCAGCCGGTCCTTTGCTCAGGCTTGGTAAATCCTCCGGTTCTGAAGTCATTTTTATTAGCGATTGCCTCTTTTTTTTTTTTTTCTTTTTAAGCTTTGAAAATGTGGTTGGACGAAAATGAAATTTCAGATGTGTGTGTCTCAGCATTGATTTTTCTATTTGTAATAACACACCCCGGCATATCTCCTTTGATATCAAGAGGATAAAATGTCCCTAACAGCATGCTCTCCATTCTGGGGTAATGGATAAAGCCTGTTTATGAGATGTCATTTATTCCACAATAGACAGTAAATAAAAGCCATTTCAAGCTTGGGTTAAATCAAAGCTTGTTCAGGATTTCAGCAGATTTGCAAATCACCTCGGGGACCTTCATCAGTTGCAGTTGCTGTTTTCCTCCTTGCTATTGACTCTCTCCCTCTCTCTGCCAAGCCTCTTTGTATCCTTAGCTACCCTGGGCACCTGACTGATTTGGAAAAAGACAACTGGCCTGGCGAGAGACCTAGCGTGACATTAAAAATTCCTTCCCTCAATATGGGGAATAAAGGCTTTGAAAGACAGTAAGAAATTGAGGTTATATCAACAAAAGCCAGAATGGCAAAGGGAAGGAAAAAAAAGTCCGCAGGAAAATAAGATGCAAACCTGAATTGGAGAAAGCCTCTGAAAGGCGGTGGTGGCAGCAGCGGCAGCTCCTTTGAGTCATGTGCAGATTGTATTTCTTTCACTTCCTGGGACCCTGTGCACTGGAGGGAGGGGGAAGAGAAGGGAAGGGGCACCACCTGAGGTGTCCCTGCACTAACCCACGCTTTTGTCTTGCACATTCGAATTCCTATCCTCCGATCCGACCTGTAACCCCTACGAAGCCTGGCCTTTGGGACCCACTTAAGTCCCAGGAAGCCGGGTGGCCTGTCCCCTTTCCCTGGTCCTTCACAGCATGTTTTTTGGGGTCTTTGACACATTTCATCTTACCTTACTTCTGTGTGTTCTGGAGAGTGAGTATTGGCCTCACAATTGAAATGCAGATTCCTCTGAGGTTTGGGACAAACTTTTAAAGCTAGAAGAGTCAGTCCGGGGTCTCTAGACCAATTTTCTCTTCACTGCCGGAATCCCCTGCATGGCATCCTCAAAGACAGCAGCCCCTGCCTGCATGCCACCCAGAGTAGGGACTGCAGATATGGGAGTCTCTTGGTCTGGGAAATGTCTTCATCTATTAAGTTGAAATCTTCCATCCTGGAACGCCAGCTCCTCTTCAGATGCCTTCCTGCCTCTCAGAGGGGGAGTGAGTGTGCCGAGTCCTAGCTCCTTACAGCAGCATTTTCCTAGTTGACCTTGGGCCTGTCTCATCTACCTCAACCACACTCCAGCCAGAGGGCTGATTTGGTTTCAGTTTATCACTTGGCCATGAGAATCAGTACCCCAACATTTCATTGGTTAGTGTAGACCAGAGAAGTGTGTTCAAATATTTCTGTCTTAGGATATTTGTCTCATCATTCCCATTGAATATTTACTGAGTAACAGTTTTGTAGAAAATAATATTCTAGGTCTGCGATAGGTTGTATTATTGTTCAGAATATTTACTGCCACCCCACTGCCCCCCGTTAGTCTGCCTTATGTGGGAGGATTATACATCCTTGTCCCTGTCAACCATGTGACCTGTCTGGCCATGAAATGTGAGCAGAAGTGTCAAAGTGCAGATGAACCGCTGAGATTCCATGGGCATCTCATCCACGTGAGTAAGAAACCTCTGTTATTAGAGGCCAGGTGTGGTGGCTCATGCCTGTAATCCCAGCACTTTGGGAGGCTGAGGGGGGTGGATCACTTGAGGTCAGGAGTTCAAGACCAGCCTGGCCAACATGCGAAACCCCGACTCTACTAAAAAGACAAAAATTAGCTGGGTGTGGTGGCGCGGCCTGTAATCCCAGCTACTCAGGAGGCAGGGAGACAGGAGAGGCAGGAGAATCGCTTGAATGCAGGAGGCAGAGGTTGCAGTGAGCTGTGATCGCACCACTGCACTCCAGCCTGGGAGACAGAGTGAGACTCTGTCTCAAAAAACAAACAAACAAACAAACAAACAAAAAACCTGTTATTAGTGAGTTTTAGTAACAGTGAAACCTCTGTTACTAGAAACACTTGGATCATCATAATTAGACTAAGCTGATGAAACAAGGTCCTCCAGGAAATAGCACATTCTGTGATGTCAGGAAACTTACAGTCTAATTGAGGAGACCCTGTCCAGTGCCGAAAACATGGTGAAAATAGTAAATGCTTCAGGAACTCAAAGGAGGGAGAGGAGGAGGAGCTGGGTGATTCAGGGAGAACTTTCAGAGCATTAACTCAAACCGGATGAGGCTCAGAAACTTCATCCACCTGCAGGACAGCCCTGCTGTCGTGGACTCAGTTCTTCATGTTGAGAGATTAAGAGCTTGGGTATTCCTCAAGCTTTTTTTTTTTTTTTTTTTTTTTTTTTGTGACAGTCTCTATCACCCAGGCTGGAGTGCAATAGTGCCATCTTGGCTCACTGCAACCTCCGCTACCCAGGTTAAGGTGATTCTCCTGCCTCAGCCTCCTGAGTAGCTGGGACTACAGGTGCCCACCACCAAGCCTGGCTAATTTTTGTATTTTTAGTAGAGACATGGTTTTGTCATGTTGGCCAGGCTTGTCTCGAATTCCTGGACTCAAGTGATCTGCCCACCTCAGCCTCCCAAAGTGTTGGGATTACAGGCATAAGCCACTGAACCCTGCCTATTCCTCAAGCTCTTAATTCTAATTCCCTCACTTAAGGGTGAGCTAATGAGAGAGCACATTGCATGCACCTAGCATTGTTTCAGGCCTTGAATAACTTTTAATTCAGATAACTTGATAGCGGTGAATCGATGACATCAATAGTAATAGATATTTGAAATAGATGTGCCCTTTTCAGTCTTCTGAAATCAAATTGTGGGAGTAACTGTCTATGGTTCTGTATAAAACCAGTCAGACTGGGTGCGGTGTTGCATGCCTGTAATCTCAGCACTTTGGGAGGCTGAGGCAGACGGATCACTGGAGATCAGGAGTTCGAGACCAGTCTAGCCAACATAGTGAAATCCCATCTCTACTAAAAATAAAAAAAAATTAATGAATTAGCCAGGCATGGTGGCACATGCCTGTAACCCTAGCTACTCAGGAGGCTGAAGCAGGAGAATCACTTGAACTCGGGAGGCAGAGGTTGCAGTGAGCTGAGATGGCGTGAGCTAGACTCTGTCTCAACAAACAAACAAACGAAAACCAGTCTGGATAGGGGCTGGCTCCTAGAAGTGACCAGAAAGGTCCTCAGCAGCTGAAGCCACAGCTGTCCCTTTGTTCCCCTCCTCCTCCTGGTCCTTATCTGTCTCATTTAATCAACTCAATAGCCTTTTGAGGGAGGTGCTGTTGTTATCCCCATTTTACAGATGTAGATACTGTCTTAGAGAGGTTACAACTCTCACCAAAAAGGATGCATAATCAATCAGTAAGTGTCTGAGCCAGGACTAGGACAGTGTTCTGCCTGAATCCAGGGCTTTGCCCTTCACCATCCTCTGATGCCTACAGCAGTGCAGGCTCTGCCCCGTTGCCCCCTGAGAGGGCCAGGAAACGGGTCTCCCTAGGGGAGCTGTGATGGCAGGGTCTGCAACTTGGCCATGAGGCTGACTCCCAAAGATGCTGCAGAATAAGCCAGTAGTTAGAGATGCTATAGGAATTATACAGGGAAAAAGCAGCAATGTGGAAGAGAGGAGGAAGAAAAGGGGAAGGAGAGACAAAAGGGAGGGGGAAGGCCCCCCAGGTGCCCTGGTGCCTGGAATACTTGCTCTGTGCCTCTGATTTCTCTCGAGTGGTGCCTGGGTGCGCTTTGTTACAGTTAAAGTTGTGTCAGTGGTTTCATTAGAACGCAGGCTTTGATTTATAACCCTCCCTGCAAAAATGTGCTCCTGGCTGAAAACTGGCATCCGAGGTCTTAGGCCAACAGAGCCATTTCCATAGAAGAGTTACAAGGCAAGGGCCAGGAGGGAGGTCCCTTTCTTGAGCCCAGCTTTCCAGCCAGAAATAAAAAGAAGGGGGTGGGGAGTTGTTTAGAATTCAGAAACAGCCTAGATTTCAGAAGGAGTGCTTAAAGGGTCAGTTTCTTCATCATATGCATGCAGAGACTTTTGTGAAAGTATCTAAAAACTGTTCACAGAAATGGTGCTTTGGAGTAACTCCATCTTGCAAACATCGTTATGAAGAATAATCAGCAATAATAATGAAGATAATGATCATGGTAGTAAGACTTTCTTGTGGGATGATGCTTTAACTTTATCATGAAGCATCCACATGCATGGTCACACTAATACAGCAGCCTTGAGATAGTTGGGAAGAAATTATTATCCCTGTTTTGTGACAAAACTGAGACCCAAATCAGCTGAATGCTGTGCTTAGAGGCACCAGCCTCAGTTCAGTGGCCCTCCTGCCCTAGCGTGCCATCTGAACCAGGACTTCAATAAACAAAAAAGCAAAGCAGGTCTGTATACCAGCAGCTCATTTCGATTTTTTCCACTTTTATTTTAGAAGAATATGCATCATTGGAAACGGGTCCCATTTTAAGCCACATGAGGCTTGAGAAAAATAAATGTGAAAATAAAAGTGCTGTTTAATATGGGTATCATTATTACTATTATTATTGCAAAGAGCCTATTTGGAACTGCCTAAAAACCTAAAGACTGATTAATATTTTTAGAGCATCAGAAGGTATGCTTTTTTTCCCAGTATAAATTCTTCTTTCCCAAATGGTTGAAAAATCATAATCATAATCATTATCATCATCATCATCATTCCTTCCACTAATTTATTGCTTCACACATAATGGCTCATGAATTAGCACTTTTGCTACTCAAGCATCCCCATTTAACAGATGAGGAGCTGGAGGCTCAAGTGCAAATAGCAAAATGAGCGGAGCTTGGGACTGAAATTTGGATTTTCAACAAGCTTGCCACCTTACCACTCTGCCTCTTATCACACATGCTTTGCTGGGCAAATGCTTTGAAGCCCAAAATTGCACCAGGTCGGAAATTAGAAATAGTTCACCATCAGGAATAGAGCTAATGTGGCCAAGGCAGTCACCGTCAGGACAGACACTCCAATGACAGGCTCCTTGATGTCTCACCAGCACGTTCACTGTGCATGGGATCCTCAGCCCTGTCTCAGTCCCTCCCGCTGGAGCCCTGTCCCGTAAAGGCCTGCCCCAGGGGCTGGGAGCCAGGCAGAGCTTCGTCCCTCCCACTGAGCAAGACTTGGGCTGTCACTGTGCTGTTATTTATGAGTCTCCCTTGCCCAATGAGTGGCCTCGAAGGGGCCCATCCTGGGCCTGCTGTCTGGCCAGACATGTCACACGTCATTAGATGTTTGGTTGCCACTGACCCCTCTGCCATCTGGCTGAGTGGCCTCAGGGTGAGGAGAGGCAGGCAGCAGCTCCTCATGCAGCCCCCGAGTCTTTGTGGCACTCAGGACATGAAAGGGTTTCAGAACTGTTGTGCTAATCTACTAAGGGGAAGACAAAACTGGAAAATAATCTCTTAAAGAGAGGGACTGTATTTAGAGTTTCTCACTCTTGGCACTACTGCCATTCAGGGCCAGATAATTCTTTGTTGCCTGAGGCTGTCCTATGTATGGTGAGATGTTGAGCAGCATCCCTTGCCTCCTCCCTCTAGATGCCAGTGGCACCCCTGTCCCAGATGTGACAACTAAAAATGATGTCAGACATTGCTGAATTGTCCCCTGGGGGAGGAGAAACATCACCCCCTTTGAGAACTGCTGGGCAGCTCTAAAGGTAAGACAAATCGGGCAGTGAGTTACTGAGCTATGACCATGGCAGGCATGCATGTCCCCCGAACAATAACCATTTCTGGGACAGCATAAACAGATGGCAAATATTTTATGAACACCATGTTGCCTAATCATTGCAACCATTTATTGTATCGTTGGAATTCCTGACCCCACTTTGCAGATGAGGAAACTGAAGTTTAGAGAGGGAAAGTGATTTTCCTGAGGCCTGAGAAGTGAGAGCTAAGCTAGGTTTAAAATCCAGTTTTGTTGTTGTTGTTGTTGTTTTGTTTTGTTTTGTTTTTGTTTTTGAAGTCTCCTGCACATTGCTGCGGCCTTGTGTCTTTGTTCTCAGTGTAAGGGCTTGGCAAACATGGCATGTGGGGCCCTGAATGTTCTATGATTGCATACTGGACCTGCGGCAGAGGATGCTCATTTCGTGTCCTCCCGCTGTTTCCACTATGTTACTCACGGCCTCTTTTTCCCCACAGCCCATCTTCCCCAGAGCTCCCCTTTCTGTGCCCTGGAGCAACCCCTTTGCACCATAACAACATCTGACCCACAGGACCCAGGGTGGTGGGAGAAAGTTAGAACCCCACCCAGGGATGCTTATATTGTAAAAGATCCCTAGGGAGAAAAATCAAACCAGTGCACTCTATGACATTTCAGTCACTTTACTAGGTTGGTGTAGAACTCGATGGGTGGGGTATTGTAGAGCCCTTTAAATCAGTCTATAAGCTAGGAGATTCCATCTCTATACAAGTGAAATATTTGAATTTTAAAATATAGGAAAGTGGTCAAGTGGTTGCTACTGCTATTTTAACAATTGCATGTAAGTCTTTAATTATAACTTGCCTTAAACCCTCTCTAGAAGTAAGTGGCAAATTCGTGAATATCTTCTGTGCTTATTAAGTAAAACAAGCCTATTCCCAGAGTGCCTGTCCCCAGATTTGTTTTGTAGAATCTGGAGTAGGCATTAAGTTATATATAAGCCAGTAAAGCGGTCCAACCACACATATAAATTGTACAACCCTGAATTCTTCTTGACCCCTTTCCCTGAATTGCATCCCCACTTGCTGTCTTGCAGGCCAAGAGGTCCCCAGTTGGTTCTGCTCTGGTGCAAGTTGTGGCTAAGGGTCTGGCTGATGGACTCACCTAGATTGCTTGGGCTTCTTCCCTTCAATATGGGTGATTTATCTGAGTTTCAGGGTCCACCAGCAACTCTTGCCTCCCTGATGTTGTTAAACAAATCACTTCCTTTGCCAAATAATTAATTTGGTGACATTTCTAATTTCTGCTTATCTTCCCTTCAGGACATGCAAACTTCATTTTATGACCCCTGTTCCAAAGGAACACACAGGCCAGAAAGGTCATTAGATGTACAGGTAGAGTCAGGAAGGCACAGATGTTTGCACTGGAGGAATACTAGGAAGATGGCAGCTGGCAGCCTTTTCTGCTTTTTCCAATCCACATTATTCAAGACAAGGTTTTTTGTTGTGGTAAATCTATATTTGAGGTGAAAATTATTGCCAGCCGTATTTAGAAGGAAGGCTGAATGCACTTCCCAAAGCCAAAGAAAGGACTATTTGTGGATTCCTGGATTGTATGAGCTATGTCATCTGGGCAGGCTGCAAGGGGGACGAGGATTGTAGGCTAGGCTGGGGGTGGTGTGCTTACACAGATAGAGGGGAGAGAAGGTGCATTCAGGGCGAAGCCACGAGAGTGGACGGTGTTGGTCGGGGGCGTAGGTACTAATGGGAGTAGAAGCACAAAGTATGTTTCAGGGGTGGTGTTTGGCTGTTAGATTTGATTGTGATCAGCTGGAAGGCTGTCACAAGTCCCGAATACCAGGTGAAGCAGTGGGAACTCTATCTGTGTTCCCGTCAGGAGAGGCAAAAGGCAAAGCCTACTTCAGCCCTTTCCCATCCCATAACCTCTGCTTGCCACGAGACCCCAAGATGCTGCAGCAACCAGAGGGGCTACCTGAATCATCAAATAAACATGTGATTTAATTAAGTAGAATTTTATAATTCATAATTGTGATATTTTTTAAATGTTTTAAGATGATGCTAGTGGCATCATCTTCTTGTGCTGTTTCGTATACAACTTCGTACACTTCCTCTTCATTTATTTGGATCCCAGCCTTGTGAAATGGAAGGAGATGAACAAGTGTGTGTGGATGAGGCGGAAATGGTGGAAGTAACCAAAGCCCAGAGGGATGACACCACCTGCCCAAGACCACAAAGCCGGTCACCTGTGGGTCTTGGAACCTGTAGCAATTGCCTGTTACTTGAATGTCAAGCTTATAGGGACAGCCCCAGATGTTGCTAGAAGGCAGAATCCAGGAAGCTTTAGGCCGTGGTCGCTGTCACCGCCTACAGCCTTCGGTCCAGCTCCCTGGTAAAACAGACACCTGTGGGCACCCACAGCACCCTGGGTCTGGGAGAGGGGGGACAGGTGGTCACCCGGAGCTGAAACCCCATCAGCGGAAACACTCCACATAAAAGGGAGCCAGGGATGCCAATTTCCATTTTCATTGGAGTGGCTGGTGCTTAGTAATCCAGAAGCTTTATTTAAGGGCTGACCTCTGACCGGGCCTGTCACTCCAGTGGCAGGTGCCTGATAGTCACTAGAAATCAATAGCCGGCATGAAGGTCACTTCCTAGAAAAACTGGGGCTATCAACGTGTCAGTTCCAATGAAAGATTATAACCAACCAGCAGAGAAGTTTATCTGTGGCTGAGAGCTTGTCTGAGCTGGGCTTGTTGTAGGCTGTACACATGCACGTGTGAGTACCTATGTGTGAGTGGGCAAGTGTGTATGCACGTAGAAATGTGTGCATCTATGAAACAAAGGATGCATGCGCAGGAGAGAATGTGTGTGTGTGCTTTTGTGTGGATATGAATGTGCATGTGGGTGCAATCAGTGTGGATAGGTGAGCAGGTGTGTTTAAGTGCAGATGATAATGTGTGTAAGAGAGTTGTGCTTCTGTGTGTACATGCATTTTCAGGTAAGTTTATGTATGTGAGTTAGTGCTCACATGTGAACATGTCAGGCACACATGTATGTGCATATGTGTGGTTGGGTGTGCAGATGCCCAGATGTTTGCGTATAAGGGAGTAAATGTGCATTTGATAGTATGCGTACATCTTACCTGACCTAGAAGGCCTGAAATACTCTGGCCCCTGTCTACTCATCCAGTCTCACCCCCAGATCCTCTCCTCCCCTCCTTACTCCACACTGGTCCCTCACTGGGTTCCTTCCTCTTCCCTGGGGATATGAACCACATCCTCTCAGGGCGCTGGTACTTCAGGGCTTGCTGCTTCCACCAAGCAATGTCTCTTTCTCTCTCGTCCTGTACTGCCCCTTTCCTACCATTTGGTTTTTAAGTGAAATGCTGGCCTCTTAGAATTACATTCCCAGCCATCCTGAAGGTGTTCCTCCATGTGTTTCCTCCATGGAATTTACAACAACATGTGGGGATCTCAGTTCAGTGAGTTGTTTGTTGTCTGCCCCCTCACAGGCCCCCTTTCCATCTCTGCGTGGCTGAGCCCTCACTGAGGTATCCAGGGATCTCGCAAGTGTCTGACACCTCCCAGGTGCTGACTCTTTGGCCTCTTTTCAGACAAGGACAATTTCATCTGCTGAGGAATTCTACACTAGTGCTGTGAACTTCACCTCTTTGGGCCTCAGTTTCCTCGTGTGTAAAATGGCAATACCTGCCCTGTCTACACCACAGAATCAAATGAAATAAATACAGTAAAAACCTCTTGGAAAGCATGAACTGCCAGGGCCCTGTCACATATTTTCATTTGGTTAAGGGCTGTTACTACTCAGAAAGAGATGTGCAGAAAAGGGTGTCAATGATAAGCCAAGGAATTCCAAACAGATCACAGAATGGTTTTTTCCCTGTCATTAATTCTACTTAGAGGCACTGGCAAATCCTGAGACCTTCTCAGGCCTGTATCAGCCAGGATCTTCATTTACTGTCTGGATACCTGTTTCTGGAAGGCATCCTAATCTCTTCCTTTCATAAATGAGTCTGTCTAGGGAGAGTGAAGGGTATACTTCCCCTCAAAGAAAGAGAAAAGCAATATAAAGAATTAATCAATGCTACCCAAAGAAGATGGTTTGTTCCACGTAGTTGCCATGGGAACCTGGAGCTGTATACCAGGGCTGCCTGAGCTCTGTGTTAAGTGGCTCTAGACTATGATTTGGGAGCTGGAATCTTGTCTCCACCCTACCACTGCTGAGCTGTGGGACCTCCTGTCATCATTGCCTCACTTCTTGGGCCTCAATTTCCTCATGTATAATATTAAGGAATCTAAAAGATGATAGAGAATCTCTGGTCCCTTCCTGCTTTGCATAAGTAAAATTCCAAGTCATGTGTCCTGTCTGGGTCTCAGCTTTTCTGTCTATTAAGCGGGAGTTGCTTCTTGTAAGTGGTTGAAGGGAAGGGGTAGAAAATGAGAGCCGGGGTCAAATGTAAGTTGTGTCTTCTGGCTTCCAGAATGGTATCTCCTCAGTAAGATAAAGCCTTATGAAATTAATTCTATAGGCACAAATTCCATTATTTTGTTCATTTATTCACCAAACCTGCAATGAGCAACTGCAGCACCATGGTGCCAGGCATGATGAAAGAAGCTGAGGGTTTGGAGGTGACAAAATGCAGCCTCTGCTTTCAAAAGCCTGGGGTCTCGTGCAGGAGACAGGGAGATAGCTAATTTCAGAGCAAGGAGGGACAGGCTGTAACCAAGGTCAGTAATGAGTGAGTGACAGCACTTTTGAATCTCTCCTTCAGGGTCATCCCTAAGTGCAGAGTGAGGAGATGACCTACCCTTCTGCCCCGCAATGCCATCCTACATCTGAAATTCTTCTTAAGGGCATGGTGGAAACCCTTAACTTGAGATGAGCCCAATACCAGCACTAACATATGAAACCATAGAGTTGACACTGGAGGAACCCCCAGGTTTCATTTGAGAGGACACTGGAGTTCAGGGTGGAAGAAAGGCCTGCCCAAGGTCACACAGCCCAGAGATCCTGGCCTGGGAGCCACAGCTGCTTTCTCTGCTCCACACTGGATTTAGAGGTTGGATTCCAGGCAGTTTCCCAGTTCCTAGTCCCACTGGGTGGGAAGTCAACACTCCCGGTTCTCTCAATGATCTGAAATCACATGCAGAAATCCACTCCTTAGTCACAAAGAGAAGTTAGTGGAAGTGTGTTTTGTTCCTAGTCACCGTCCTGGACAGCTGTCAAGTGGAAAGCCTTCTGATTAACTCATATTATAATGTAAATGACTGCTAAGTTCCCTCCTGTGATAACTGCATACTGGATAGTGGTCAGGGAAGAAATCCTTCTTATTAATTCCCAGTAAGATGTGAACCACTGACAACTAGCTCTCCAATTGTATTGTCAAAGAGAGTGCCTGGAGGTTCAAAACGTTCGTAATTCCTTTCATTTGTTTGACAATTATAGTTTTAGAACTTTTGCTCAAATCTGGGTTTAGTCACTTAGGAGTTTTGACCTTATTAAAGTTATTTAACCTCCCTGAGCCTCAGTTACCTCACTGGGAAAATGAAGATCATAATTAGACCCCAAAATATCAGGTGAGAATTAACTGGGCTCACAGCATAGCCTCTGACTGATTATAGGTGCTTAATAAATGTTAGTTCCTTTTGAAAGATGGGAGTTGCCACCCATGGAGATTTTAAAACTTGCTCAAGAGCACTGCTGGTGAGAGTTGGGTCAGAAACAGCAGTTCAGAAGCTTCCAGTAGTGTTGCAAAGTCCCTCCTGGCAGGACATCAGCGTTGGTCTCATTCATTGCTACATGTCTGAGGCCCATGGCTGGGTACTAGGGATATGGGCAGTATGGAGAGGCTGGTGGGCAGGGTACTTGGAGAGTGGTGGCTGCGTGGGAGTAGTCACAGAAAATCACTGCTCTGGCGGTCTTCAGCAGACTCCATCGCCGTGGCCAAGCTGGGGAGATGAGGGTGGTTTGAGGTGTGGGCAGAGACAGAGGCAGAGGTGTGTGGCATTGTTGATGGGCCAGGTCAGCTTGGATGGGGTCTCTTGGCATGCACCTCTCCCAGGGGATGTGAGAGTTGGCCTCTGTGGGGAAAGAGCTGGACTATCCATCACCTGTTTGCTCAGGGCACTGTGCCCTTGTGTGAAAGGCAGCTGATGGCCACAGGGCCTCTGCAGCCTCCAAACCTGGGAGACAAAGAGGGGAAGGCTGACTCCCTCTTGGCGAGGGGCCAACTTCTTCTAAGTCAAGGAGGCTGGGGCTGCCACCACCTGACATCAGCCATGGGGACTGGTTTACCCTGTCATGTCTTCAGAGGACTGGCCTTGGAAAGCAGCACGGCTGGAAATCCTGCTGTAAAGCACAGACTTCTGCCACGGAGTCCAAGTCTGTCCAGGTTTTCATGCAATGGGTTTGCTAAAAATGGGACCTATTGTTTTGTTACAGAAACCCGGGCTAAGGACTCACAGCAGACAAAAAGAAATTGATTTCATTATGAAAGTTAAACATGTCCATTGCAAAGGATATAGAAAATACAAGAAAAGTGAAATGTTAAAATCATGCACAGTGCCATCCCAAACTCTTACTAAAATTCTATATATTAGGTTGGTGCAAAAGTAACTGCGGTTTTGCCGTTACTTTTAATGGCAAATTAAAAGTTTATTCCCTTTGACACAATATTGGGACTGTAATTAAAAGTAACGGCGGCCGGGCGCGGTGGCTCAAGCCTGTAATCCCAGCACTTTGGGAGGCCGAGGCGGGTGGATCACGAGGTCAGGAGATCGAGACCATCCGGGCTAACATGGTGAAACCCCGTCTCTACTAAAAATACAAAAAACTAGCCGGGCGTGGTGGCGGGCGCCTGTAGTCCCAGCTACTCGGAGGCTGAGGCAGGAGAATGGCGTGAACCTGGGAGGCGGAGCTTGCAGTGAGCCGAGATCGCGCCACTGCACTCCAGCCTGGGTGACACAGTGCGAGACTCCGTCTCAAAAAAAAAAAAAAAAAAAAAGTAATGGCAAACTCGCAAAACCTAATATTTTCTTCTACCATTTTTTCCACATACATTTTTGCAGATGTCATCTTAGTTTGTTTCCTGCCATTTTGTCACATGCATAAACATATTTTAAATTATTATAATATGCTTATATATTTCCTTTGTTTACTCTATTTTTCCCCCAACATTTTACTTTGAAAAATTGTAAACATGCAGCAAAGGTAAAAGAATTTTACAGGCACCAGTCACAGTGGCTCACGCCTGTAATCCCAGCATTTTGGGAGGCTGAGGCTGGTAGATCACGAGGTCAAGAGATCGAGACCATCCTGGCCAACAACCTGTCTCTACTAAAAATACAAAAATTGTCTGGGTGTGGTGGTGCGCACTTGTAGTCCCAGTTACTCAGGAGGCTGAGGCAGTAGAATAACTTGAACCTGGGCAGCAGAGATTGCAGTGAGCTGAGATCGCACCAGTGCACTCCAGCCTGGTGATAGAGTGAGACTCCGTCTCAAACGAAAAAAAAAAAAAAAAGAATTTTACAGGCAATACCATGTAGACTTAGCCATTATCACTTTTTCTTTCTATAGATAATTATTAAGGGTTCAATGTATGCTGGTCTCTTGTTAAGTGTAAGGATTCAGTGGTTGATAAAACAGAGTCCCCACCCTCATTAATCAGAGTATCTAGTGGGGAGGCAGACAGACAGACCATATACTTATTGTTACATAGGAAACATATCCAAGGTGAGTGGGGCCTGGGAGAAGGGCCACCTCAGGCTGACTGGTGTTCAGAATGAGACCTGAGCACCTTTTTGCTGGCAGATAAGTTTTCTCTCTTTTCCTCTATAATATGTGGTCTTGATTCAACTTCTTAAAGTCTCAATATTGCATCAAAGGGAATGAACTTTTTAAAAACCAGGATACATGCTTTTTGCCAGGGTGTTTTCCAAAACAACTTGCGTTGAAGTGTTGCATTCTGTCTGAAAGGTGATTGAAGGAATCCGTGCCTTCCCTTTGGGCTCTGTGTTGGAGCCAGGCTGCCCAGGTTTGAACCTGAGTTTTACTGCCTTATTCCCTAGGCACCCCTGGGAAAGTTACAGGAGTTCTGAACTACAACAACTTTCCTCATGTGTAAAACCGGCATTCACCAACACTCACTGATACGGTTGGGATGTTTATCCCCTCCAAAGTTCATGTTGAAATGTGACCTCCAATGTTGGAGGTGGGCCTGGGGGGAGGTGTTTGGATCATGGGGGTGAATCCCTCATAAACGGCTTAGCGCCATTCCCTTGGTGATGAGTGAGTTCTTGCTCAGTTAGCTCACGAGAGATCTGGTTAAGAGTCTGGGGCCTCCCTCTCTGCTCTCCTGCTCCATTTCTCACCATTTAATGCACTGGCTCTCCCTTCACCTTCTGCCACAATTGTAAGCTTCCTGAGGGCTCACCAGAAGCCAAGCAGATGCTGGCACCATGCTTCCTGTACAGCCTGCAGAACCATGAGCCAATCAAACCTCTTTTCTTTATAAATTACCCAGCCTCGCATGGCGGTGGTACCTATAATCCCAGCTACTCAGGAGGCTGAGGCAGAAGAATCGCTTGAACCCAGGAGGCAGAGGTTGCAATGAGCCGAGATCCGCCATTGCACTCCAGCCTGGGCAACAAGAGCAAAACTCCATCTCAAAAAAAAAAAAAAAAAATTACCCAGCCTCAAGTATTTCTTTATAGTGAGACAAAACAGACTAATACACTCACCTTGTAGAGTTGTCGTGAGGTTGAAATGAGTTAAGATTAAGTAACACCCACCTTACAGACTTGTTGTGAGGATGAAATGAGTTACTTTATAAATAGGGCTTAGAACAAAGGCCGGCACACAGGAGTGCTCTATCACCATTGTTACCTGTAGGATGAAAGCTCCAAGAGGACAGGGGTTTGTGCTCAACCTTCCATTTCCATGGTCATGGAGCCTGCTTAGCTGATAGACACTCAAGGGCAGGATATGAAAGCCCCTTGACTTGGGAGAGCCCCTGGTGCCACTTCCTGTGAAATAGAAATTGAACCCATGTGTATTAAAAGTGAAGATCCTATGTTATTTCCTCCAGCAGTGTTCAGAGTCCACCACCTCCACGCAAAGCCCATAGTCCTGTCCTAGGAGGACACTGAGCACACACAGAACTAGACTGTGATGGCAGAAAGCATTAGAGCAACCCCAGCCCTGCACCACATTAACCCCTCAGCCCACTTCCTTGCCCCAGCCCTGCTGCGGTGGAAGGGAGAGAAGGAAGCAGGGGTGGAGGCAGGGAGGGCTTGCTGAGTGCTTTCTTTGTGCCAGTCCCTTCACATGTGCTTTCTGCTACTGAATTACCTCCAACATCCTATGAGGATGCAGTGACAGATGAGAAAACTGAGGCTCAGGGTGGCAAAATAACAGCAAGCCTTAATATGTCAGTAAGCACTCCCCTATGGCAGACAGGAGAGAGGAGGAAAGAGAAAATGGCTTGTCTGGCCCACAGAAGAACACCAGAAACCAAACAGAGAGGTGGGGGACCTGCTGCCTGCTGGAGGAGAGACCCTGCCAGAGGTGGAGCAGAGACCCCGCACTACTGAAGAAGCTCACAGGAGAGGATGTGGCAGCTCCATCGGCCCTGGAAACCCAAGGCACGGGCAAGCACCAGAGAAATAGGCATGAGAGGCCACCTGGGGAACCTTGGCACTTAAAGCCCTCACTTTCTCTGGAGGTGTACGCAGGTGAGCGGCAGGTACAATACCTGATTCCACCTAGATCTTTGGGCAAGGAAAGTCTGGTAGGGGTGAGCAACCACTGCGTCAGAGGCTCACTTAGTTCCTCCCAGCAAACTCACACAAATGCCACTCTTGGGCAGGGTTGGCAAACCTTTCTGGACTGTGCCTCAGTTTAAGACACACTTCTCACACTGTGACCAACCACACATGTATATGTGTGCATGTGTGTGTGCATGTGTATGTGTGTACACAGACATAACTGAAATGAGTTTCCTGACACAATCCTTCACTTTACCAAGTGTGCTGCATCCCAGTATTTTCCACCATTTGCTTCTATTCCTCTCCTCTCCACTCCTCCTCCTCTTCTTGGTCTCAGCCCATTGAACTGATTTCAGAATGCTGAAGTTTGATGTAGAAAACAGGTGCAACCAGGATAGAATCGAGAGTGTTGTGATGCTTGCAGATTGTGTGAGCTACACGGAGCTCAGAAAAGAGAGATTAGAACAGGCGAACAGGCTGCAGCAACCCAGGAAGGCTTTTGGCAGAGGGAGCAACTAGAGCTTGACCCAGAAAAGTGGCTGGCTGTGTTCAGTTTAACAGACTTTTTTAGATCTATGTGCCAGGCTCTGTACTTTTACAGACAGGTCAAGGTTGAATGGGGGAGGGGAAAGAAAGACGTTGAACACACAACTACATAAATAATTTAGTTATAGTTGTGGTAAGTAATGAAGATTAAAAAGTATACGATGCCATGAAATAGAATAAAAGGGGTCCTAATATAATCTTGGAGATCAGGGAAGGCTTCCTGAAGGAGGCAACATTTACAGGGACATCCAAAGGATGAAGAGGAGTGAGCCAGAACCCAGAGGAAGACAATAGCTTTTTAAGCAAGGGCCCGGCACATTCAGGAGGCTTTCTGGGGAGATTAGTGACATTTAGAGAACCATTTACCTTCCTTCTGCTACAGCAGTCGGATCAAAATGCCAGAAACCTTGTCTTCTCATTCTTATGTCTCTATTACCTAGGTGGGTGCTCACTCAGTGTTTGTGGAATCCATCACTTTCTGGATTTGGGCAAAGATGCCCTGTAGCTCATATACATCACTGCAATGCGCAACACAGGGAATGTCTGTAAACTCGGGGTGGATCCAGCTGGTGGGACTCCCTCTAAGTATTATCATCAGAGTAAGTCGGGTCTGAAGACACGCTATCCACACAGCATTTACACATTCTCATTACCTGGGTCTGGTGACCATACGACCCAGCTTGCTCCGGACAGTCTCAGTTCACTCCTGTGGCTCCAGCATGATTCTGCCTCATTTCACTTTCAGACATGTCCCAGTTTGGACGATAAATTGTACGTGCATCTATAATAACTCTGGGCCACATAGAAATATCCTGGTAGCATGACAGATGTATCCAAAGGTGCCACATTGAAAACGGATGTTCTGTTTAATGAGTTCCCAGTTCCTTGGGGGTTTTTAGCCCCTCAGCCACTACTGGAAAGTCTCCTCCCTTTCCAGAGTTGTCTCATTCCCTTTAAAGCCAACTTACTCTATTTCCACCTTGGCACACTTGAGTTCAGTGACAGGACAATATTCTTAAGTCTTCCCTTGGGCAGAAGGATGGCATGGGAAGAGGACAGGAATCTTGTGTTATCTGGATGCAAGTCCTGGTTCTGCCATTCCTGGTTCATCGACCCGAGTAAGTCCCTTCAGCTGCCTGGACTTGCTGTTTCCCTTTGTTAAATGGAGATAATAAACACCCCATCCAGTTCCCTGTGTCACAAAGGTGAGGTGCTCTATATCAAGGCAAAGAGGAAACATGGATGTCACAGCATGGGACCTCTGGCTATGATTTGGAGATACTGACAAGGGGGAAAGGTGGCCTACTAATCAGGCTAATAATAATAATGCTTTAAAACACCAGGACCTTCCCCTAGGATGCTGTTCTCTGTGCAGGAGCCTGCGCCTTTCTGCCACCCGACAGTGACTGCCACAGCCAGGATTAAGCCAACTGTCAGCAAAGAAGGAGGAAGATAAACCCTGTGTGCAGACGGAACGGGGGATGTGTGGGCTGAGGGCACAGAATGTTTCTCCAGCCACCGCAGGAAGCAGTAAGAATACAGAATTCTGGTTGCCTCTGACAATTTTTCCTTTTTTTTTTTTTTCCTTTTTGGAAGCTGGAGATCCCTGTGCCAAGCCCTCAAAGCAGCCCCGACTTTCCGTGCAATAAAGCAGCAGTGAGAAAGGCTCAGAGTAATTAAGTGGCTGACGCACAGAAGAAGCCGTTACAAAGAATTGACTAAATTGCCCATTCATTAGCAGCTCGGCATGGAAGGAGAATTACAAATAGACGGCGGAGCCCGCAGTAATTCAATCTAACCTTGTACTTACAGAAAACAATGAGATAATGAACAGAAAAATTACCAGGCACATATTGTATTTTGTTAAAGGGGCGGGTGGGGGGACCAGGGGGAGGTGGGGGGAGCGCAGGGACGGACTGGCACATGCAATGCTAATGGCCTCACTCAAGCTGAGCAAACGTTTCTCCAACACAATCATAGTTCTCAGTCTAAGGGCCTCTGGGGAGCTGAGATGAGGCAAGATCGCGAACAAAAAAATGTAATTTATAAGGCGTCTGTGGACTGGAATTTATCATCGGATCCGCTCGCCGCCGCTCAATTGATATGTAGTTGATTTCAAACAACACCCCCCAGGCGCCCAGAGGGAACATTTTTTAGATTTTACGCTTGGATATATCTGTTTAACTCGCCATTTACCAAAACAACGGCTGATGACAGCACAAACCAGTCACTCTGGAGAAAACACGCACACACGCTCTCATACACACGCTCTCGCCCGCGTGTGCGTGTGCGCGCGCGCGCACACACACACACACACACACAGGCATTAAGAGCAGCAGCAGCCATAGTAACGGCAGCAGACAAACCTGCTCAGCCCAGAGAAGATAGCTGTGAATCTGGAAACGGAGCAGGGAGGAAGAAAAAAAATACTGCCCAAAGACTGAGCCTTTCTCTGCGGCTTGGCAGAACTAAGTGCTTGTTGGGTTTTTAGCGCTCACTGGTTGGTTTCCATTCCTGATACCTCCTACCCGTCTTGGTTGGGCAGCTTAGAAGGGCTCAGCACTATCCCGACTCACCTAGTCCAGGCTCTCGTCACCGCCAGTTCGCCTCTGGCCTCACTTGGGAACCACAAGACCCCTCAGCAGGTGGAAAAGAATGAGGGTTTTCCTAGAGTGTGAGAAAGGGTAAATGGGCACAAGGTTGAAACATTGCTGGCCTCTTACCCAGGGCCAGCAGGGCCTCCAGATGTAGATGTTGGCAAAAGCAGTTTTAGAAGGGTGTGAATAAATTCCCTATCAACTCAAGGGCTGAGGCTTCATAGCTGGGGTGACAAATCATTCAGTTTTCAGGGCAATTTTGAGGACACCAACATACCCACCCCTTGGTACCCAGGTTGGGCACAGAAAGAGGAGCCTCAAGTATATTCTTAGTGTTGGAAATAATAATAATTCACTGGACATGTGTTAAAGGCAGCAAAACATTTTATTCAAGACTATTGCAATAGGAGAGAGACTGAACTCAACTCCCCATACACAGGGACCAATGGAGATTTACAGCCAGCGGGCAGGGTGAGGGAGTATGAAAAATTGCTAAGAGGGACTTGGTTGAATGTCAAGGGTGAGGGGGAAGAGGAACTTGATTAGAGATCGAGGATGGAGGAAGAAGAGTTTGATTGGATATCAAGAGTAGATTCTTGATAAACTGGCTTAGCAGGATTCTTTGCTAAAGCTGGCTCTGCAGGCCAAGAATAAAGCTTAGTGGAGAAAAGGACTCAAAGGAGCCTGATTCCAGTTTGGTCTGGAAAAGCCATGTGAGTGGTGGCACTATCTTCCCTGCAGAGTGCCGCCAGCACAGTGCTTACTGATTGCAGAGGGACAGATGGGATAATTTCCAACTGAAGAATCTGAGAAAGCGAAAATTCGTTCCTCAATTCACACCTTCCACCAAAAGAAACAGATGCCTCACAAGCACCAGGCACCAGAAGACATTCATGACACTGAATTGCAAGGGCAGCCTTGCAGCCTGTCACCAGCCTAAGTTTGGGGGTGGTTAGAGGGGTAGTTAGTGACCACAATTGACTGACCAGCAGGGGGCAGTCCACCCCAATGGGAAAGACACTGAAATGGATGTCCAGAAAAATCCTGGTTTTGTTACCACTTGACTATTGATTCACTGTGAGGCCCTCCAGCCATCATCACTTCCAGTCTTTGGGCCATAGTCTGTATATTTATAGAATATCCCTAAGACTGCCTGACTTCTCCTCATCTCACAGACATACTATGAGATATCTTGGAAGTAATCAAGACATGAAAATTCTATGTAAATATTAAATGCATCAAAGAATTCGACCAGTCGTTCTCAGAGTATAGCCCTAGAACCACCACCAGCAGCACCATCACCTGGAAACTTAGAAATCCAAATTCCTGGGACCCACACTCAACCTACTGAATCAGAAACTCTGAGGATGGGGACCAGCAATCTGTTTTCAACAAGCTCTCCAGAATCTGATGCACATTCAAGTTTGAGAACCACTGATATAGCTAATACAGACTGTGTAACTTGCTGGGTGTAGAAAAAGCAGCTGAAGAAAATGGTTTTGGAGACTGGTAAATCTTTTGCAGTCAACCAAAAAACTACCCCAGAGATTAAATTCAAAGTATTAATCAAGTGTTAATGTCTGCATTTGAAAAGTGTTGTGTACACAGTTTCATTTGATTCTTAAATTCATTCTGGAAGGTAGATAAAGCACAAAGTCTTGTCCCAAGAAGCACAAGGATTCAACAAAGGTTACTCAGTAACAGTTGAGGGTGGCAATGATGAGGCAAATAAACTTAGTCTTATGGCAATACGCACCCCCATACTCCCCTTCCAATGCAGCATTGTAGGTCTTTTTTTTTTTTTTTTTTTTTTTTTTTGAGACGGAGTCTCGCTCTGTCACGCAGTCTGGAGTGCAGTGGCCGGATCTCAGCTCACTGCAAGCTCCGCCTCCCGGGTTTACGCCATTCTCCTGCCTCAACCTCCCGAGTAGCTGGGACTACAGGTGCCCGCCACCACACCCAGCTAGTTTTTTGTATTTTTAGTAGAGACGGGGTTTCACCGTGTTAGCCAGGATGGTCTCGATCTCCTGACCTCGTGATCTGCCCATCTCGACCTCCCAAAGTGCTGGAGCATTGTAGGTCTTTAAATCTAGAAGGACCTGACAGTTGATCCATCTTCCTATAGAAGCTTTTCCTAACTATAGAAGCATCTTGCTATAGAAGCTTTTCTCATTGTTCCTCTCTCTTCAGCACACTCCCATTCATGACCATATTTCAGCTCACTATCAAGAATCCACACTGTTCCTTCATCACTGTGAGAATCTGGAGAAGTGGGGAAGCAAGAGGCCTTTGTCCCTAACCTCAAGAGGACCATGAGCCCAGCAATCTAGCAAACACTAAAGGTGCCATTGTTGTCTCCATTTTAAAGATTAGCAAGCCAAGGATCCAGGGGTGAAGAAATTTGTTTAAGGTTATGTGATTATTATTAGAGATAGAACAGAGATTAGAAGTCAGGTGCCCTGACTTTTGGAAAGCAGGATGGAAACTGATATCTTCAAATGTCTGTTGTTAAATAACAGACATTAAGTGTCCAGTGGGCTTTAAGTATTGACTCAATCTCTATCTAATTTTCTATCTCTCAGATACATATATATATATGCATTTTGTGATGTGTTATGAGGGTCATGAAGTCTTCAAGGTCATGTATTCAATGGCCCATATAGCATAGAAAATCTCACTGTACATAACTGGTGGGTCATTACACCTCTTCTTAAATACCTGCTGTGATGGAGCTCTCACCCTGGCCAAGGCATTTGAGAGGTGCTACACCAAGTCATCAATATGTCTCAGAAAAGGCTTTGTAGCAGTCTGGTGCCACTCACTCCCATCCCTCGCCTCTGCTTTGATGTGTTTCCCTCTCCCAGAAGCTCATTTGAGGGTGCAGAGTTCCTGGGAAATGTCAACTTGAGTCATCATTGGCTAAATTCTTGCCCACGCTTCATGAGGGAATCCAGGAATTTCATGTCTAGAATTAGCAAGTTGTGTGAAAAGAAGACTCTTGGTCAGGGTCAATGGAACCTTTCATGACTCTCAGCCAGCACATCCCAAGTCTATACACAACTCTCCTATTCCCATCCCTACAGCTGTCAATGAGGAAAATGGTTTCAGGGGCCTGAGGGAGTCAATGACAAGATTTCAGAAAATCACTTGGAATGTGCCTGGAAAGACATAGATGCTCATCTTTGTAAGTGCTTTCATGTTAATGTTTCAATCAACTTTGCAATCCCCCTTGCCAGTCCTCGGGATGGAAGCACACACACACTCAATTTAACGGCTCACCCTGGGTGAGGGGCCAGCAATGTATAGACTCTCACGGAGTGACCATTCCCACATCACCTTGCCCATGAAAAGCCAAAACCAACCCAGTTCTGAGTCAGAAAAGCATACACACAAAATTAATTGAAATTGTATTTTTAATGAAGCTCTCGTCTCATACAAGGATTGATGAGGTACCCTTGATAGGGAGTTAAAAACACCTTTTTACTGAGGGAAGATAAATGGTCTCACTTTGACCCCTTCAACAGGAGGCATCTTTGCACTTCTTCCATGTCCCAGGTTGACTTATGGTGTGGAGGCCCAGAGGCAGGAGGAAGGGAGCTTTAGAGCCAACTCTTCCTACATGATCTGTGTGCCTTCAGCCCCTGGCTCTGGAGGTCTGGAGGTCCTGGCAGGGTTGGCTCATGGAAGGATGATGTGGGGACAACTGAATATACCAGCCAGCCCAACTACATCATTTTCCAGAGTGAAGGTGCCTGAACTACATATGGGGCTGGGCCCCAATCGCACACAGCAGTGCCTCAGGTACACAAATGAGTTTGCTCAAGGGCTGATATTTCAACTCTGATATCTTTTTCAATAATCATTGATAAAAGTGTTTTCAAAATTTATTACATATTCCTTTGTCAGACAAATAACATTTGCCAAGCATAATTTAACCTTTTTTTACTGCAATTATCATCAATTTGATTGTGTATTAATGTGCTGGATCAGAAAAAAATTATATTGAGGTATTCGAAGCTATTTATCCACATACTGAATAGCCCCAGACTGATAACATTCTAGTGTTCTTGGGTCTGAGCTAAATAATCCTATTTCATTACCTGCTGCCACACTTTCACTTGTTACTTTTTGCTGTTATGAAGTACAGTGACATTTAAAAAAAGAATAGAATCCTTAGGCATCCCCAGACCAGAAAGACCATGGGCCCAGGTCACATCTTTTCTTGCTTTTGGTATTATTCAGTGCCTACCGTAGTGCCTGGGACAGAGCAGGTGAGCATTAATTCACTGGTGAATAAATGAATATACCACTTAGTGTCTAATTCTGGCTTTACTACCTGCATCACCTTGGGCAAGCCCAGAGTCTCAATTTCCAAATATGCAAAATGAAAAATATAATAATACCTTATTTTTGGGACTCTTGCAAAAATTAAATTAATTGAATCAAAGTGTTGATAAGAAAGTGCCTGTGAACTGTAGAGTGCAATACAAAGCCCCTGTTTGTGGTGTGTGACAAGATTGTGATTATTATTACATATCGTTGGTTTCTGGGGAGTGGTCTGTCTGCTCTTCTGGAAGTGGGTCTGATACCAAAGACCTTGGCTAGTTATGGCAGCAGGTTAAGGAAACCAAAGCAGGTGAAATGGGCCAGGAGGCTTCATCCTGGACATAGTGTGTGTGTAGTCCAGCAGACTCCCAGTTGGCTCACCTTGGCAGGTGACATGTTTACAGGACCTACTCCTCTCCTGCCCTGTCTTCACCTCATTTCTCCTCCCTGTCCCCAGCGCCCCTGTGTGTCCCATCTTCCTAACCTCACCAGATGTGAGGAATCCATCCACGTAAAGGAGGGCAGGACTTAATATGCTGCCCCTTCTGAGAGATATGGATCGGGATTGCTCCAGTTAGGGGCTTTTCGTAATCAGAATCGACACAGACTTTCATCAGGAACAGAGAATTTGCTAGGAGCCTCCCAGTATCGTCAATCCCCCTAAAGAATTTTTAAAAGTAGAAAATTAACATTTCAAACAGAAAATGAAATGCTTAAGCACCTAAAATGAGAAGCTAACAGTGGATTTCCAGGAAGCCTTAGCAGAGAGACAACACTCGGGTCCTGGGTAAGGCCAGACTCAGGAGGTAGAGTCTCACCTATCACTTCTCAAGTCCCTCAGTGAAAGATGCCACCTGCTTGGCCAGACCTTGCTCACAAAGGTCTGAGAGCTCCTGAGTGGCACTGCAGATGGCCACATCCCAAATGCCCAGCCTCCCAGTTCACCTGGATTCCAAGACAAGCTCAGGTCTCCTGACTCCCTTCCAGTGCATGATGAGTTCCCTGCTCTCCCCTTAGAGGCCAGCTGCAAGGGCTAAAGCTAACAGCCTCAGAATTTTACAACAAACTACTTTAAAGTTCTTATTGTTTTCTCCAGAAGCATTCAGATAATCACTACAACCACTCTCAGTACTGGCACAAGCACCAAAACCACCATCACCAGCACCCTGTCACTATTACCAAATCATTACCACCACTACCACCACCACAATCACCACCACCATCACTACCACCATCACCACCACTACAACCACCACCACCACTGCCATCACCACTATTACCACAGTTACCATCACCATCACCACCACCACCACCACCATCACCATCACCACTGCCATGACCACCACCATCACCATCACCATCACCATCACCACCGCCATGACCACCACCATCACCATCACCATCACCACTGCCATGACCACCACCACCACCATCACCATCACCACCGCCATGACCACCACCATCACCATCACTGTCACCACCACCATCACCATCACTGTCACCACCACCATCACTACCACCATCACCACAACCACCCTATCACCACCACCACAACCACTGTCACCACAACCATCACCAGCACCACTTTCACTACCACCACCAATGACAACATAATCACCACCACTGAACCCAGGATGGGTTTGAATTAGAGTCCAGTCAGTTATTAGCCCTATGACTTTCTAAAACTTACTTAAATTCTCTGAATCTTAGATTCATGATAATAACATTCCTAGAGATGTGTGGATTAGAAACAATATATGAACAAAAGCACAGAACAGCTCCCCCATCTATGGTAGCTACTATTAAAAGGGTACATTTGTCAAGAGGAGGTTAAACTAATTGATCAATAGTTAGTCATTTCAGGGAAAAGAGGAAAAATTCTCACCCCAGGGTCCTGGGGGCTCTCTGCCACCTTGAGAAAAGAGTGTGAAGTCAGTGTGTCAGGAGGTCTGGATCTTCAGCCATGCCTTGTCCTAGAGTGTGCCGACAGCTTTGTTTACTCTCTGGTTCTGTCTTCTCCAACCCTGGGAGACACACTGTTAAGAAAGTGGCGAATCAGCTGGAGGAGATGCCTCTATTTTTCTTGCATCACTTGTTGTAGCAAATATGCACAAAATGACAGCCAGATCTACCCTGCCAAATTCCTGGATCCCAGGGCATTTAAAATAGAGAGATGCCAAAACTTAGAATCCCATCTAGCTTCCTCTAACTCTTGCACCATCTTGGGAACTTGCTGACTGACATTGACCTAGGAGTGGCCAGGCTCAGTCAAGCATTATTGCTGGGAAACATTCTGCCTCCCTCCCTCTCTTCCTCCCTCCTCCCTTCCCTTTCTTTTCCCATTCCTTGTTATTAGTCCCTAAACTACTGTTGTGTCCATAAGGGCCCAGGACTCAAGGGTACGCTCCCTGTCTACATGCTCTGAGGCATGCATGATGGCACCTCTGCCCCTTTGCTCTTGGCAGACAATTGGTTGTGACCCGCCAGAGGCGCCACTCTGCGTGTGTGCCAAATACCATCTCCTCTCCCTCCCGGCATGCCAGGCTCCTCTGACAAGGAAGGGTAAAGACCCTCCAGGGTTCTCAAGAACATCAATATGTTTTGTATTTAATGTGCTGGCTCTGTTACAGCAAATTAAAGCGAGGGGGCCTGGTGGAAGGGAACACAACCCGCAGTTCCCCGTCCCTTGTCGAGCAGGAGGCTCTGGAAACAGCACTCCAGTGTGGAGAAGGAGCGCACATTACACCCCCCTGCAGGAACAGAGCAGACATTAGACAAAGCCCCGAGTCTTAATGGGACGCATCCGGCAAACATCTGAGCTTGGGCCTTCAATCACAAACGCTGCAGGATTTAAAAATGAATAAACTTCACATTGTGTTTCTCTTATTTATCCTTTATGCAAATTGTTCCTGGGAGGACCCATTATGCACACTGCATGGGGACAGCAGAGGCTGGCTTGGAGGCTTGGAGGACCACTTGCAAGCCATTCCTGGAATGCCAGGCCTGTCCTGGTGCTTCACAGAGAGAGAGAGAGTGATCATAAAAGGGAAATAAACAGATTCTGAGTGGCTGGCTCATGCAGAAAGCATAGGCACGCGCGTGCACAATGACATACCACATACACACGAGCCACACATGGGCGACATTGGAGTAGCCTTGCTGCTAGGATGCAAAAGGCTCTGCAAGGAGAGCAGGAGTCATCTCCCCAATTATTTTATCCCATTACTAATGGGAGGAAACGGGCCATTTGTGAGGCTGAGCAGGCATGGGCAGGACAGTGGGGCACAGTCACACGGTAGGAATTCCTGGCCATGCTCTGATTTTGGAGCAGCCCCTGTGGGCCAGACCCTAGGCTGGTGCTGCCACATCCCCTGCCAAGGCCTTCTGGCTCCCTGGGGGCTTCCTGATTCAGGGTGGAGTTGGGGAGCACTGGGTCAGGGAGTCAGGGCTGTAAACTTGGCCTGAGGGAGCCAACAGTCACTGGAGTCAGGCCAGGGCACCCCAGGCCCAAGAAGTACAGGGCCAAATCCAGGGACACAGTGGGACTCACAGAAGGAGGGCAGGACCACGGCAAATGAAGAAAGCTGAGATGGAAGCGGGAGGCAGGGCCCCATTCTAATGGGCGTGGTGCCCTGTTCACTCCACCTCGGGCACCTGTGCAGTAAGAGCTCATCCTCTGCAGCTCCTGAATTGACAAGATGGTGGCCTGTGCCTGGCCACAGGGTGCACCCTGTGCATGTCGGGTTTCAAGGCCCCAGCAGCGGGGGCTGTGCTCTAAACAAACACAGTATTTGTGGGGCACAGACTGGAAAATTGGTGATTCCAACATAATATGATCTTTCAAATTTTCCAGATGGAGTTGGGGAGAATTGAGAGAGATAGGTGGAGGGAAAAATGGCTCCCAGGCAAATATATCTTTAAGATAACGTCTTTTAGGTTATCAAGGTGTATTTTTTGGAAAAGATATGGCATGATTGTCTTTGACAGGGGTGAACACTCATGGAGACTAAGATGAGCACAGATGAGAAGGGGGAACAGGATTAAATTCTTTAATTCACCTGCCTATGACAGACACCACACTGAGAACTTTACCTTTACAATCTCATGTAAATGGTATAAAATTCCAGGAAGCTGATGCTGAAAAAGGACTTTTAATTATTCTGAGTGATTATTACAGGATGGTGCAGGGCAGGCCAGTGTTATAATTGACATCCTGAGCTCTGGCACCAGATTGCCTGGAATTAAGTGTGGCTCTGTCCCCTGTTAGCTGTGTGACTGTTAGAAAGTTACTTAACTTCTCTGTTCTGTTTCCTCCTCTGTTAAATGGGGATAGCAATTACACCTATCTTTTCGGGTTGTGGTGAGGCTTAAATGAGTGATTATAGACAAAGTACATAGAACAGTGTCTGGCATAGAGCTAGTGCTAGCCATTATTACTGTCCTAAGTCACTTTAGATGTATGAATTTATTTAATCCCCACTGTAACCTTTTGATATAGATATATACCGATTTCACAGATGAGGAAACTGAGGGACAGACAGGTTAATTAGCCTTTGCAAGAACACACAGCTGATAAATGGAGGAACTACAATTTGAACAGGAATTTGGCCTTCAAATTCTACTACTAAGTTCTCACATAGCCAGGGGACAGCTGTAGAGGTCCCTAGGGGGTTGCCAGGGACTTAGGCATCACTGTCTAAGAAGAGCTGCGGCTTTCTAAAACAAAACAAAAAGCATTTATTGAAAAAAACATGGAAGTGTTGCTAAAAAAGGATGTGGAAACCACTGATTTCGTCTACCCTACAGTTTAGAGAGGAAGCAGCAGAGGTGGAGTGACAGGAAGGAATCCATTCCAGGTGGGAGACTTAGTGTGTGGCCATGGGCTGGGTCTCCTTGGAGATGCTCTGGTCTTTCTTTGATGCCATCTCACCCTGATCAAAAGATCTTAAACAGATTAAAAACCTACCTAAATGAACAGGACGACCACAAACGTTAGGGCTATGATGGGCAAGTAGCTCGTGATGCCAGCTGGGAACTAGGCCTCCCTCAGAGCAGCCAAGAAGGGGAATGAACCTGGGCTTGGCATGAGCCCACGGAGGCTGCCAAGGCCTCTGGGCCTCCACCAGCTCCTCTATGCAAATGTAAGGGGGCAATTTGCATAGGGAAAATGCAATTACCCAAATTGGAACTGGGCCAGGACCTCATCGCCTGGACTGGGGAAGTGCTGCAGGATCCTTCAGAACAGAAAAGCTGCCTCCTTTTTCTCTCCCTGTGCCCCTAACCCTCCAGGGTGAGATCAGAGGAGGCTTGGAAATGAAACTGTTCCTACTGAGAGTTCTGCAGAGAGATCCTGGTGGCTTCCCCCTTCCTATAGCCTCAGGACTGGGAAGGCAGGACTTCCAGAGTCACTACTATAGGTGAGGGGAGCTTGGACTTGTAAGTCCTCACACTCCTGCCGATGTTATTTCACAATGACGGTACTTGAGCTCTCAAGTTAATCTGTTCATATTGTTTTGTTTTATAACTTATCATTAAACTGATGCCTGTCTACTGCCCTCACTGGAAAGAGCGTCAAACCACCTGACCTTTGACCAAAACAGACAATGCAGAGGTTGCACATCAGCAAACACCAGACCTGAAGGCAGGCAGTAGCCCTCTGAGAAATCAACTTCTGGGAGAGGAACCACATGCCACCTTGGGCGCGTTCCTTGACCTTGGCGCTCCCATTCACAAACTGAGGGAGTTGAATTTAGGAACCCCGAGCTTCAGACCACTCTAGCATTCTAGTATTCCATGTCCTCCTAAGAATTCCCCATGAGACTCACAAACAAGTGACCTGCACATGCATCCACATATCATGTGGTGAGGACAACCACAGCCACACTTCCACCAGTAAAAGATGAACTGAGCATTCGGGAAGCCTGTGATACTCCAATCACTCAGTAGCAATACACAGAAAGGCATTAATCCATCTTTTTATTTAATCAATCTGTCTATTCCATCCCACAAGTAAGAAAGTAAGTAAGCACATATTTGGCTTACTGCATATTGGGTGAGAAATACAAAGGTAATTAAGATCCGTCTTGGCCTTGAGTGCTCACCTTGAGTGGAGCCAAGCTGGCTTCCCAGAGCTTCCATTAGCATAATATTCCTGCAGGTGTTGTCCTGGGGCAACCCAGCTCTTAGCTATTCTTTTGCTGGAAAGGAAGTGCTTTGTTGAAGGGCTCCTGTTTGATTTCCGAAGCGGGGCACAGGCTCTTACAGGAAACAGTGGGGGACTGCTCCACGCATGGAGAAGTGCCTTTGCTCAGGGCAAAATCTGCTGTTTGGTGAACTGCTCTGCCTTGCCTTTGTGTCAGTATGATTTGATGGAACCATTAAGCTTTAACAATGCAGAAAATAAATCCCTATTAAAATATATACACCTTAAAGTGCTGAGTTCTCAAACCAAACTGCAGAGGAAAACTGCAAGCTGCTCCTCCCCTTCTCTGCCTGTCACTAGTGTTGACTAAAAGAGCCAACTCTGTAAAGTATTTTTAGAGATTTCTTCTGAGCCAAATAGGAGTGACCATGGCCCATGACACAGCCCTCAGGACAAATGGTATAAAATTCCAGGAAAGAGAACATGTGCCCAAGGTGGTCGTGGTACAGCTTGATTTTATATATTTTAGGGAGGCATGAGACATCAATCAAATACATTTAAGAAATGCGTTGGTTTGGTTCAGAAAGTTGGGACAACTCAAAGCTGGGGGGAGGGGAGCTTCCAGGCTATAGGTAAATTTAAACGTTTTCTGGTTGACAATTGGTTGAGTTTATCTGAAGACCTGGGATCAATAGACAGGAAATGTTCAGGTTAAGACTGTGGTAACCAAGTTTTATTGTGCAGAGGAAGCTCTCAGATAGCAGACTTCAGAGAGAGAGAGCAGGTTGTAAAATGTTTCTTATCAGACCTAAAAGGGTGCCTGGCTCTTAGTTGATTATCTCCTGGATCTGGAAAGGAAGGAAGGAAAACAAAGGGGAAAGGGAATTCTCTATAGAATGTGGCTTTTTCCCACAAGAGGCTTTGCAGGGCAACTTCAAAGTATGGCAAGGAAATATATTTGGGGGTTAAATATTTTGATTTGTTTTTCTTGTCTTATAATGTTATGCCAGTCAGATTGAAAAGTAAGTTATGACATATAGGGTCAAATAAAACCCATCTGATGAGCATTTATAGTTTGTAGGGCATGACTCCCTAGACCCCTTAGATAGAAAGTTGGGCAAGATAAAAATATCAGACCTTAGTCCTCACTAGCATGACTGTCCTTCAAGGCCAAGTTAGGAAGTCTCTTGTTCCACATCCTGGCTGGGAGTAATCTCACCCTTCAACCAGCCATAGACATTTACTCATCAAACACCTAGGGTAGAATTTGATTTCTATGATAACCAGATTGGATTACAAATGTGAGTGCCACAAGAGTGGCTATTCCGTGCCCTTCAGCTTTGTGCTCCCATTTTATATCCACTGCCCTTTCCTAGACATGGTAGGGGCTCCTGTAATTTTTTTGGATTGAGTGAATGCACTTGGCTGCAGAATCAGACACCTTGTCTCCCCAGCCATAGCCCAAATAAAATCCATAGCGCTCAACATCTCTAGCAATGGCAATCCCCACTGAGCCCTCAGGAAAATTCAGCTAGGCCCAGCTCTTAGAGGGCCCCAGCCCTCAGAAGCCCCTCCCCTGGACTCTAATCTCATGTGATTGGGACATTTGTTTGACTCCAACCTCCATCTTATAGACCTGTAATGTCATTTACCTCCTGCTATGCCACATGCTTTTCATCTGATTATACTACGTCTCTCTAGCTGGAGAACAAAGTCTGTCACTAAAGGCCAAGACTTTATTTCTCTCCCTTTCAGAGACTAAACCTGTGCTGAGTACAGATGGATGCTTAACATATATTTGCCAATGGACTCACAAGCTCAGGGCTTGCAATTTGGTCTAAACACCTAAGCAACAAACAGGCATGGACTAATATTTTAGAGCTGAGATATTTCTCCAGTTGGCCAAACAAAAATGGGCTCTGGGACCAGGAAGATACGAGAGAAATGCAGGAAGACCTGACTGCAAAGCTGTTTATTCCATGAAGGACCTTGTTTTCCCTGAGTCAACCTATGGCTGGCCAGGGCTCTGGTATTAGCACCACTTCTCACTAGTTGTGGATCCTTGGGTGAGTAATAATCTCACTTGGCCTATTTTCTTATCTGTCATTCTTTTCACATTAAGTGCCAGGTCTTGTCTTAATTCCTGGGGAAAGAAAAATAAATCAAGGGGAGTCCATCCCAACCCTAATAAACAAGTTTCTAGTTAGTAGCAAAAATAGACATGGAATAATGAAATTACAGGGCAGTCTGGTGCTGCAAAGAGTTTAGCAAAAAATATATGACATGGAAACCTGTGGAGACCATAGCCACTCCTGCTGCAGAATCAAACATTTCTGAAAGGGGCAACATTAAATTGGGCAAAGCAATTTGAAAAAGAGCTTTCCCGGCAGAGAATATAGCAAACATGTTAGTTTTCTATTGCTGCTGTAACAAATTATCACAAATTTAGTGGCTGAAGGCAGTGCAATGTATTCTCTCACAGTTCTATAGGTCAGAAGTCTCACATGGGTCTTACTGAGTTTAAGCCAAGGTGTCAATAGGACTGCATTCTTTTCTGGAGGCTCTGGAGGAGGATCCATTCCCCTACTTTTTGTGGCTTCTAGAGATTGCCCACATTCCTTGGTTCACAGCCCCTTCTTCCCATCTTCAAAGCCAACAACACCAAGTTGAGTCTTTCACATATTGCATCACTCTTACCTCCTCTTCTGTCTCCCTTCTCCAACTTTAAGCACCTTGTGATGGCATTTGGGCCCACTTCAATACTCCAGGATAATCTCCCTATTGCATGGTCAACTGGTCAACTGATTAACAACCTTAATTCACCTTTACCATAAAAAGTAGCAGATTCACAGATTCCAGGGATTAGAACATGAACATCTTTGGGTAACCATTATTCTTCCTCCTATAGCAAGGTCAAAGACACAGAGATGTGTGAGGACTTATTCTGTCTTATTCTCTGTCTGGGGACAGAGAAGGATTCAGGGGCAACATGGGGTATTGACAGAGGAAGAACCAGGTTATAAAAGTTCTTGTATACCAAGTACATCACTTATTCTTCTCTGTCTTTCTCTCCTTCCTTCCTTCCTTCCTTCCTTCCTTCCTTCCTTCCTTCCTTCCTTCCTTCCTTCCTTCCTTCCTTCCTTTCTTTCTTTCTTTCTTTCTTTCTTTCTTTCTTTCTTTCTTTCTTTCTTTCTTTCTTTCTTTCTTCTTTCTTTTTTGAAACAGGGTCTCACTCTGTCATCCAGGCTGCAGTACAGTGGTGCAATCATGGCTCACTAAAACCTTGCCTCCTGGGCTCAGGTGATCCTCCCACCTTAGCCTCCCAAGTAGCTGGGGCCACAGGTCCACACCACCATACCTGGCTAATTTTTGTACTTTTTGTAGAGATGGGATTTTGCCATGTTGCCCAGGCTGGTCTCAAGCTCCTGGGCTCAAGGGGTTCACTTGCCTTGGCCTCCCAAAGTGCTAGGATTACAGGCATGAGCCACCGCACCTGGCCTACATTACTTATTTGTTAATCACTATGTCATTTAAGCAGATGAGTGACCTTGTCACCTCCATTTTCTGAGCAATCACTCTAGCCAATGGGATAGAGAGGAAATAGAGAGAAGTGAGGCAGGGAGACTGATTAGGAGGCCACTAGAGTCCACAACAGAGGAGACAAAGTCTGAACTGAGGAAGCAACCATGGAGATGGATAGAGGGTTTGAAGCTACTTTGGAGGAATAATTGCCAGGATTTGAAGATTGTTGTGTGAGGTGTATAAGGAAGAAGGAGGGGTTAGGGACGGTGGAGATTTCTAGCTTAGGAGCCTGAACGGATGATGTTTCCATTAATTCAGGGGAGACTTACAGGGCAGGGGTGATAACACAAAGTTTTATGTGCCAGTTGGCCACTTGGGTGAAGAAGTCCTGTAGGCAGGTCATGAGCTTAGGGCACTAGAACCTCCTGCCCCCTTCCCAAGCACATTGCAAGCTGGACTAAGAACACCTTCCTGCCCATCCAAGAAGTCAGGAGAACATATCATTACTCACCAGTTTATCATAGGCAACAGCAAATATGACCTCCTCCTCTGAAGACACCCTAGTGTGGCTCAGAAACAAATGTTTCACTGCCCTCTTTGGTGTGTACACTGGCCTAGGTTTTACAGAGAATGAGAGAGATCTCTGAGGTGCTCCTACAAATTGAGAGATGTCAGGTATCATGAAAAGCCAGAACACAGGAGTCAAGAGAAATGCAATAACGCAAGGGCCAAAGAAGTAGCCAGTCTGGCCCAAGCCAGAAGCCTGGGTGTGGTGTAGGTGTCTCCTTGCCTCTTACCTTCATATCACTAAGTCCTTTTGATGATATCTTCTAAACACTCTGGATTCTGCTTTTCCTCCTGCTTAAGCTCAGCCTTTCATAGTCTTCACTTGAATCAGTATGAAAGCCTCCAAACCAGTTCCCTGTCTCTGGTCTTATTCCCCTTCCATCTGTTCTTTAAATGATAGCCAGAAGGAAGCATTTCTCTAACTTTAATCTCATCTTAACACTACTCAACTTGAAATAATTCAATAAAGCATAGAGAGAACTTTTTAAATATAGGAAGGAAGGCCTTTCTAAACAGGACGTAAAACAAACAATCCGTAAAAGAAAAGAATGATAAATTTGAATACATTAAAATTAAAATTTTCTACTAGGAAAATAATGCCATAAACAAAGTCAAAAGACAACAAACTAAGAAAAAACATTTGCAATATAAATGACACAGTGCTAATAACCTAAATATATAAATGGTGTCTAAGATCAATAAGAGAAAAACTTAACTATCCAATACAAAAACTGGCATGGGAACATTAAGAGAAAATAAAATATAGATAGTTTTTATATGTAAAAAGAAAGCCTAACTCACAATAAGAACAATGCCAATTTTTCTAAAATTAGAAACTATCGGATTAACCACATCAAAATGTTTGATAATACACTTAATTGATAAGTTTGTGGAAACAAACACTCTCAAACGCTATTGATGGGAATGTACTGGGATTTGCAAACTGTAAATATCTGTCTTTTTAAAATATTGTATTAAATATATTCTTTGATGAATATATTCAAAGAACATATTGTTTGAAATTATATATGTATAAAATTATTTCATAAACCCAGATATAGTTACATATATGTAAGCACAAAATTATATATAAGTGCATTCACTAAAAATATCTTAAATGCCAAACAGAGAACTGCTTAAATAATCATAGGTTATGTGTAGTATAGAATGCTGCATAACTATTAAAAAGAATAAAGCGGAAAAAAGAATGAGGTAGTGCTACATGCTTACTATGGAACAATCTCCGACATAAAATACTAGTGATAAAAGCAATACTTACATAGCATCTACTGTATGTCAGGCATTATTCTAGAAGCTTTATATATTTAAATATAGTTTTATATTAATAGCATATTTCTACATATTTAACTCATTATTAAATGAGTTATGACATTTAATATGATATTATTAAATGAGTTATGACAACCTTATAACATGAATTATTATTATTATTCCCATTTTATAGATTAGGAGACTGAGGCACATTAAAGTTTAGTGATTTGTCCATTATGAATATATATATATATGTGTATATATACACATATATATGCACGTGAATAGCTGTGATTTTTTTCTCTCTGTGCTTTAATGTGGATATTTACATGTAATCTATTTTCTAGTTCACTAGTTATTCTCTTCAGTATGTATAATTCATTGAGTTCTTAATTTCAGTTAATATATATTTTTTCAGTTTTAGAATTTTTATTTGATCTTTAGTTCTCTACTGAAATGATCAATCTTTTCTTTTAATTCTTTGAACATATTATCCATAGTGATTTAAAGTCCAAGTCTGATAACTGAACCCCCTGGGTATATTTCTAGTGTCTGTTGTTTATCTTGGCTTTTCAGTCAGCTTTTTGGCCTCAGGCTTCACTTACTTTGGTCTCTTTCTCTGGTCTTCCCTCATCTTCTAAATCTTGGCTTTGGAATTCCTCAGCACCTTGAAATCACTCCAAAACCTTCCAAATATATATATATATGTTTTGGTTTTTGTTATTTTTTAAAAAACAAATTTGTTTGGCTTTTCTAGTTCTCAGAGGACAAGTCAGTTGAAAATAGCTTAGGGCCCATCTGCCAGATATTTTTTTAAGTGGAAAAGAGAAAAGCAAAGGCAGAATCCAGTTAAAACATTCCAAGGTAGACAATTTAATAAAGAAAACGTACTATAGGAAACTCACGTTGAATGTGTTGATTGAGTTAAAAGAGCAAGGAGAGGGCAGTGAGGAGATTTAGAGATCAAGAGCATCAGATTTAGAGGAACAGAGGAAGGAGAGGAAAGTATGAAGGCTCAGGAGCCAAGGCCACCTGCCTGGAGCTTGCCCAGCAAAAACTGGGACCACAAAGCCACAGAGTACCAGGGATGCTGCTCAAAGGTGGAGGATGAGGAGTGTAGCCCGATTGCCTGACTTCTCTGCTCCTCCTGCCCTCCACTACTCTCCAATGCCGCCAATTGACCAAACTTATCAGGGAGGCAGTGGCCAAGGGAACCTGGGAAAAGCAGAGGAAGGCAGGGAGTGAATCTGAGATCAAATAGGCAAATGACTGGACACCAGCCTACTTGGAAAGACACCTAAGGAATTAGTCATTATTGTGGTTGCTTCTGGGATAGGAAGAGGTGGAGGATTGATGGGCTGAGAAACTAGAGTTGAAAGAGACTTATCACGTGCATGCGTTACATATTAACAATAAACATATATCAAGGAAACGTCAAAGCAAACCCTTCAATGGCTCTCACCTGCCACAGCATTTCTCAAACTTCAGAGTGCATTAAAATTACCCATTATAATGGAGAAAATGCATACCCCATGAATCAGTGGTCTGATGTGCATCTCAGGAAACTGCATTTTAATAACCAGCTCGTGCAATTCTGGTGTGGCTGGTTCATGTGGAATACATGGTGACCAGCTGGGCAGAATTCAATTTTCATCTAAATGACCACAAGTCCTTTCATGACATATGTGACTGATTCCTCTTCGAAACCCTTCTTAACAATGAGGGTAGAGGTTGGCCCTTGCCGCCTTCCTGCCTCTAATCTTTCTGCACAATGCCCTCCAAATTCTTCCTGCATTTAGTCCTGATCGTTGATTTGTGTTCTTTTTCTCATTAGTACCTGAGAGCAGATGACTTTTCTTATTTATATGAAATCCTAGAAATGCCTTGCATTGTACTTTTCACATAGGAGGTGCCCAATGAAGGTGGGTTAAACGGACTAACCGGTGGTTTTCAGAGGAAGAGGGAATCTGAGTCGGCTGAGATGACGAAGAAGGGCTTCCCAGAGGATAAATCGCCTTAGACAAGCAGAGTAGAAGGGAAAATACATTCTAGGCTGGGGAAAGGGAATACACTAAGGTACTAAAGGCAGGCAGGCTCATTTCTATTAGTGAACAACCCTGGCAATGAATATAAAGTGCTTTGGTGTTTCTTTTTTTTTTTTTTTTAAGACAAATTCCCTAAAACCATACTCGGTAGGTTACGTATTCCAACTGTCTGGGGCCATAACTTCCCCAGATGTTAATGAGCACTTCCAGCATTGATCAAGGGGAGAGAGACCCCTATGGGTTTATAAAACATGCAGATGACTGGTTTTTAACGAATGCAAAATGTCAAACAAAAGCAGCATCACAGGCCAGTTACTCATGCATAGTAAAGTTCCCAGGGAAAAAGGAGCAAATAAATAGGGAAAAAATACCTTGGCTGGAACCGTTTCTAATAGGCAATGGACAATTGGGAACAGCGGGGGTTTGCAGGGACACGGGAGCAAATAGCAAATACATTTGGAAGATATCAGCAATAGCAAGATCAAGTTCGTACCAAATAACCCTCTGGCTTTTGTTTTTATTAGGGAATAGGGCTTGTATTCAGCCCTCCCATGATAAAAATGTACAGGGCTAAGCTTTTGTTTGTTTATTTGTGGGAAGGGGGAAGGAGAAAGAGTTGGACATATGTACAGCAAGAAGAAAACAATTCTAGTAATTCTAGAAATTCTAGAAATGGTGGTGCTTAAATGGGACTTCTCTGTGTCCCATTTGGGCTTGAAGCCACTGACTTGATCTTTGCCTTCTTTGAATATGAACAGGACTTAGCTTGACCCTAGAGCTTATATTCTCACATAAACTCAAATTTGGGCTTTTCACAATATTTCCAAATTTCACAATATTTCCAAATTTCCACTTTGATCATATACAAAGTGCCTTCATTTTTTAACAATACCCAGAGCTTCAAACCCTGAATGTAGCCTGGGCCTCTTTCAGCCTTGTCTGCTAGACTGGCTTTCTGCTTGGGTGGTGCAGACGGTGTGATCTCAGAAGCACTAGGAGAGCACTCAACCCCCTATATCCCCTGCAATCCTCACACACCTGCTTAATGATGCTTGGAATCCCTTTGTCAGGGAGCACTGTCTTTCATTCCATACTGGGAAATAAGCCTTAAGTTGCAAACTCTCTAGGGAGAGGAACTCCAAGTTCTCACATTGACTTGGAAGTCTCATTGGATATCTCTGAGCCTTTCTGGGGGAGCAGGTAGTGCTCCTCACACATTTCACCAAAGTGGCCTTTTGTCAGCAGCGGGGAAAGATTAGCCCATTCCACAGGGTCTGCAGACTTCCCCAGAGAGGCTGCAGTAGGTAGAAAATGTCCATGAAGTCTCATGTTTTATCTTCAAATTTTCTGCAAATATTGGACTCTATTTCATCATATATCCACGTTTGTTTTAACATGAAAGTGTTTGTAGTGGACACTTTGGTGTTTCACCTGGATCCTCTTTACAGGCCCAACATACCCATTACCCAGCTGTCAGGAATAGCAGCCACTGGTGCTCACAGCTGTGGCACTCACTGGGTTTCAACCTAGGCCACAGGGAACTGCCATGCCTAAGGTTAACTGCCCAGGGATCAGCCTCCTCTTGGGAGAGGGCCTGTGGCTAATGACTGCCTAATATGGAAGCCCAGGTCCCTCACCCCAACTTGGGACAACTCTAAAGGGCTGTCTCCTAGTATAATCTGAGACCTTCCTTCATTGCCACCGCATTGCATTGTGGCCAGCCTCTCCCTCTGCCCATCCTGCCTTTCTCACTTCTCCCATGAGCACCCCCCAATCAGCCTCTGCACATTGCTCTCTGTCTCAGAGTCTAGTTCCCCACTCTAAGATGGGGTAGCAGCTATAATCCTCAGATTTAGACTCTAAAATGGGGTTTTGGGGCTGGATGTGTCACTGGCTGGCTGGCAACAAGGATCCCATGACTGCTGATCAGTAGAGTCTGGATAGTGGTAGCAGTGCATGCCTTAACAGTGCATTTTTTGCTAAAGTGTGTAGCAGTGGTGAATTGTTATGAGATCCCCTTGGAAAGGGGATACATAGGCTAGAGTAACATCTGATGCTTGAGAGGGAGAAGAAACGTAACTACAAGGTCTATGGAATTGGGTGGCTGTTGCTAAGCACCATTGACCTATCAAAGAGAGATAATGGCAGGCTCAGGGTGATTAATCACCAATCTCAAGCAAAATGTAAAAACTAGAGGGCCTTCTGGACAGAACCAAGGAATCCAAAAGCTTCCACAGACAGAACAGAGGAGCAGGCACAGAATGAATCCTAAGAGTAGAAGAACATCAGAGGTTGATTGCTCAACCCAACATGTCTCCTGCCCACAGGTCAGGGCCTCAATACATAAGAAAGGGGACCCTGAAACTTGGAACAGGGATATCTAAGTAGATGCCACTGAGAACCTTGAACTCCCAAATTCTATTGAATCTGTAGGACCTGCAGAAATGGCCCACTCCCCCATTTTAGAAGATATGGGAGATAGTGATTCTTACCACTCCCATATCCACCCCACCTCATGCTTAAAAATCAGGCTCAGGCTTCAAATGAGACAAGTGCCTTACGAGATAATGCTTGTCCTCCTTGAGTTCTATGGTTATAAGTGTGCAGTCTTATGTCTGCGCTCTCTATTCTGTTCCATTGGTCTATGTGTCTGTTTTTGTACCAGTACCATGCTGTTTTGGTTACTGTAGCCATGTAGTATAGTTTGAACTCGAGTAACATGATGGCTCCAGTTTTGTTCTTTTTCCTTAGGATTGTCTTGGCTATTTGGGCTCTTTTTGGTTCCATATGAATTTTAAAATAGTTTTTTCTAGTTCTGTGAAGGATATCATTGGTAGTGTGATAGGAATAGCATTGAATCTGTACATTACTTTGGACAGTATGGCCATTTTAATGATATTGATTCTTCCTATCCATGAGTATGGGATGTTTTTCCATTTGTTTGTGTTATCTCTGATTTCTTTAAACAGTGTTTTGTAATCCTAATTGTAGAGAACTTTTCCCTCCCTGGTTAGCTGTATTCCTAGGTATTTTATTCTTTTTGTGAGAAATGCTAGAATTTCAGTGGCAGATGGTAGGGGAAGAAACTATGAGAGTCAAAAGAGAAGGTAGTGTGTAGTAGTTTCCTCAGGCTGCCATAACAAAAGTACCACAAACTGGGTGGTTTAGGATAACAGAAATTGATTGTCTCACCATTCTGGAGACCAGAAGCTGAAAATCAAAGTGTTGGCAAGGCCACGCTTCCTCTAAAGGATTGAGTGAAGGGTATATTTCAGGCCTCTCTCTGGCTTCCAGTAGTTCCTTGGGTTGTGGCAGAATAATGTCAGTCTTCAAATGGTGTTCTCCCTGCGTCTTCACATCATATCCCCTTTGTGTGTATCTCTCTCTGTGTCCAAACTTCCCCTTTTAATAAGGACACCAGTAATATGCATTAGGGCTCACCCTACTGACTTCACTTTAACATAATCATCTTCAAAGACTCTATTTTCTTCTTCTTTTTTTTTTTTTTTTTTTTTTTTGAGACGGAGTCTCGTTCTGTTGTGCAGGCTGGAGTGCAGTGGCGCGATCTCAGCTCACTGCAAGCAGCTTTACGTCCCGGGTTCACGCCATTTTCCTGCCTCAGGCTCCCGAGTAGTTGGGACTACAGGCGCCTGCCACCATGCCCAACTAATTTTTTTGTAATTTTAGTAGAGAGAGGGTTTGCTCCTGACCTTGAGATCTGCCACTCGGCCTCCCAAAGTGCTGGGATTACAGGCGTGAGCCACCGTGCCCGGCCGAAAGACCCTATTTTCAAATAAGGTCACATTTATAGGTATTGAGGGTTAGGACTTCAACATATCTTTCAGGAAGGGAGACTAATTCAACTCCTAAGAGTCTGCTATACTACATGAGGCTGGGAAACCCATTATTCAGCTCTTTTTTTACAGGAGGGCCTGGAGGAAACTCTGTTTGCCAAAATAATGAGAGTGCCCTGGTGAGAGGCACCAGCATCATAGGGAAACTCAGTGGTGGTTGTCCACTATAGACCACCAGCGATGGTTAGGAGATGGTGTTACAGAACTAGAGTCCCTGGTAGCAACAAGGATGATAGGATCCTGAAATAACAGAGTCCAGGTTGCACTCAACTGTCAGAAGCAAGATGGCACAATTATCACAATGGGCACCAAGATAGGACTAACAGCTCCAGGGGCTCCAGCTGCCGGGAGATATGGTTATGGTGACCCAAGAAGCAAGATAAATGGGCAGCTAAGAGGATTGATTAATTTTTACAATCAAAATAAAATCAGGAGCTGAGGGTTGTCACTATAATAAAAAGTTATGATTTCTTGCCCAGTTTCTGCACCTGAACTAGTTTTCAGACTCAGAACCTCCTGACTGAAGGAGAGGCTAGGTTTCTATGAGAAAGGACTCTAAAACACTGTGACAAATATATTAATATAGTCATTTCCCCAGTTGCTTCCCAAAGTGACTTGTGGTGATTTACACATGTAACTGTGTATTGGAGAAATAGAAAAACCTATACCTTTCAAGGAGTCTGAGTTGGCATTTATATTCAGGGATACGAAGTGTGGCCATGGACACCTTGTTCAAGAAAGGATTTGGCCCAGAAAATAAATGAAGTCTTGGCCATAGACACACCTAGTAGACACTTCTCAAGTCCCTGAATGCATCATTGATATGGACACACTTAGCAGTTGTCAGATTTCTTGGTCCTTGGAGTAAGGACCAAGTGTTATGATTCTCCCTCTAGCAGGTGAATCAGTTTCTTGGTCCTTGGAGTAAAAGCTATGTTAGTGGAGAAGGCCAAGTCGAAGTTCCCGAAACTGCCTACTGCACCCTTTCCCCAGGGTAATAAAGATTAAGCATACTACTGTGCAGAAGAAATGGTGATGAGTGCTGTCTTCAAAGACTTAAAGAATGCAGAGGTTATAGTTTCCCATCTTATCTCCATTGAATTCCCCAGTCTGGCCCTACAAAAGCCAGATGGGGCATGGCAGATGACAGTGGGCTGTCACAAACCTTACCAAATAGGAGATCCAAGTACAGTTTCTGGCTGGAGGTAGTGTCTTTGCTAGAACAGATTAACAAGGACTCTGGCACATGATATGCAGCCACTGAGCTGGCAGATTTTTCCTTTCCCATTCAATCAGAAGGAAAATCAAAAGGAGTTCACATTCACACGAAATGAAGAACAGTATACGTCCATGGCCTTGCCCTAGGCTGTATTACCTCCCCTCCGCTTTGTCATAACATCCTCTGAAAGAAGCTGGGACCGCTGGACATTGTACAGAACATCACATTAAATTGGATGAGCAAACAGGGGAAGTGTGTTGGAGGCCTTTGTAAGACATATGCCCCATCCTACAAAGATTTGGGAGCCCACCACATCAGTAAACCTTTTCGGGTACCAAAAGCAGCATATTATACTCTTAGGATGACAACTTTTACTCTTTTACCATGTGACAAGGAAGCCTACCAGTTTTGAGTGGGGCCCAGGCTCTGTAGCATATCCAGGTTGCACAGCAGCCCTACCACTTGGGCCATATGAGCCAGGAGACCCTATGGCACTGGGCATCTGTGATGGAAAAGGATTGCATGGGGTATCTAAAGCACCCCCTAAAAGAAGAATCATAGCGCAGATCCCCAAGGCTTTGAGCAAGGTCATGCCATTTTCAGCCAAATCACACATTATTGGAAAAGCAGCTCCTGGCAGGATACCGGACTCTGGTAGTAACAGAGCACCAAATCGTAGGACATCAAGTGACAAAATGGCTTGGCTGCTCATCATGAGCTGGGTTCTGTCAGGCGCAGACGCACCATATCACAAGGCTGGGCTAGCTAGGTAATGGCACAAAGTGAGATGGCAGTGATAAACTGAGATTGAGCTAAGTGTAACTAGAGGGCACAAATAAACTGCACAAGTAAACCTCCAAGTAAACCCCCAGGTACCCCTATTGCACTTCCTCACATCAGTGGTCTCAGCAAATTCCTTGCATCCAGCTAACAGAAGAGGGGGAAGAAGAAGGCAAACAGTACAGGAGAGCCACTGCCCTGCAGGAGGCTTGGGAAATCCTCCCAACGAACAGAGCTTCAGGAGTGCACTTGGTCATCCACTTTTTATGGAAAAGAGGTAACATAAGATGACGATTATACATCATGGGCAGTGATGCACAGCCTGTTAGAATCCTGGAAATACATAAGGGATAAGGATGTCTAGGGAGAGGAAGTGGATAGATTTATGAGAGAGAGTAAAGGTCTAAAGGTTTTGGTATCACATGTGAATGCCCGTTTGAGAGCATGCCCCATGGAAGAGGTCTTAAACAGCAATGTACACAGAATTATACTGCCAGTTAACAGCCAGTCCCTGTCATTAACTATACCAGTTCTCACCTCAGTGCATAATGGGCTCATGAATGGAGCAACCATGGTGGCAGAGATGAAACCTACAGTCCCAGCAGCATGGGCTCCCGCTCAGGAAGGCTGATCTAACTACTGCCACTTGAATGTTCTAAAAGTCCAAAGCTACGTTCCTGATACTGCATCATCTCTTGAGACCAACCAGCTACTTAGTGGCAAGTTACTATGTTGGACCTCTTCAACCCTTGAAGGGGCAGGGATCACCTTGACAGGAATTGATACAATTCCTGCCCATGGTGCCTTGACCAGTACCACTACCTAAGGCCTGATCCACAAAGCTAAGATTCCATATTACACCACCTCTGACCAAAAGACCCACTTTATAATAGAGAAAGTGCAGTGGTGGGCATGTGCCCAGGGGATCCAGCAATACTCTCAGATACTGCATCACCCGAAGTCGCTGGTCTGATAAAGTGATGGAATGGCCTCTTAGAGATGAAGCTGAGGATATGAGGTTCCATGGTGTAGTGGTCAGCAGTCTGGACCCTGAATCCAGAGATAAAGCTGAGGTACCAGCTTGGAGATGATTTTCTATAAGAATGGAATGCCATTCCCAGCAGGTGTATATATCCTAAATCAATAAACATTATATGGTTCTGTGTTCCACAGGTATAATGCATGATCCAGGAATTAAGAGGTGGAAGCAGGAGTGGAACTGCTTACCACCAATTCTAGTGACCCCCTTGGAGAATTTGTGCTTCTTGACCCCATAACTCTAGGCTCTGTGGCCCAGTGGTGCTGGTTTCTAGAGGAGGATACTTTCACCAGAGAAAACTGCAAGTGTTCTATTGAATTGTAAGCTATGGCTGCCACCTGGTCACTTAGGACTCCAAGTACCAAGGGACCACCAAGGAAGGAAGGGATTCATGATCCTGGAATGGATAATTGACCCTAACCATCAAGAGAAGGCAAGGCTGCTGTTGCACAGTGGAGATAGAGAAGAATGCATATGGCACCTAGATGATCCACTGGAGCATCTGTTAATCATTCTTGGCCCAGCTTTGATAGCAAGTGGACAAGTGCAGTGGCCATGGCCTGAGAAGGGCACGATAACCAAAGGACTCAGACCAGACACCTCAGGGGTGAAGGTCTGGGTCACCCCACCAGATAAGCCTCCTATATCAGCAGAGGTGCTAGACAAGGCTGAGGATAAACTGGAATGGATAACAGAGTAGGGAAATGATGAACATCAGTTGTACCTGTGAGACCAGTTTCACTTTGTAACACTTTGTCCCATAAAGTTTATCTTAAGTTTCCCCAGGAAACAAGACCAGATGGGATGCTCTTGCTATAAGAAGCAAGTACACAAAGTAGCAAAAGGAATAAACTATAATGGATGTTGGGTGATCCAGCTGGATCTCCGCTTTAGGACCTTCCTACCCATCCCCCAGCTGCTGGGTAAGTCAGCTGCTGAGGGCTAATATCTGTGTTTCTTCCTGGACATTGCCCTAGCTAGCTGCAGGAAGCCACATTGCCCAAAGTTATGCCCCCTGCCAGGGTCAACCTATGTTGCAAATGTCCAGCCCGCATGCCTTAATTTGTACCAATTTAAAGGGCCATTCCAGCTCCATACCTACCTATGGCATTGGCTGAGAGCTCAGTTGCAACTACAGAGCAGGTCCACTTTCCTCCCCAGTGCTGCCTTCACTTCCTTATAGAGGTATCTCCTGAGAGCACTCCCCGGGAAAACTCTTTCTCAAAGCCTGTTCTCAGGGAATGAATCTAGTACAGTATTTGAAACACAGATTTCTTTACATCTTACATCACCAGAGATCTTAAACTGTCTTAGTCAGGTTCCTGGCAGTAAACAGAGGGGACCCTCAGCTGGGATTTTGAGGGGAATTTAATGAAGAGACTATTTACATTAATATGAGCAGGGTTAAAGCAATTACCAAGGAATGCCAAGGCTAACAAAAGACTTGCAATATCAACAAATCATTGCCACCACTTTTAGGTCTGCAGGGACAAGAGGCAAAAATGGTTTAATGAGAGCCTACAGAGTTGTGGAGGCTGCTTCCTATGGGGCTGCAGTTGTAGAGGGCTGTACCCACTGCCAAAATATGACCCTGAGGCACAGAGGGAGCAAGGGAAGAAATACCCCAACCTCTCTCTCCTCTCATCCTTGATCTCCTGAAGATGCTTCCCATTGTCCAAATCCACCTGTGAACTGGGTAATGCCTTCTGTAAGAGACAGCCCACCACAACACAGAACAGGGCAGAGAAGAGTAGGAAATGCATAGGGTCATGGAGGAGGTGGGAAAAGGAAGATACTAATACAAGTTCCAAGAAGACACACCGTTTATTAGCAACAGCACATACCCTCTGGCCTACTGCTCTGAATAGAAGACTCTGACCCTTATGACCACATTGGGGGTACCCATAAGACCCTAGGGATCTGTAGGTCACATGTGAAGAGTCACGAGGCATTCGTGATGATTTAGGTATTGCTTAACAAGGACGAGGGTTAGAAAAAGGAGTTGGATAGCGCGGCTTGAACCTGAGTTGCAAAAATAACACTTGCAAAAATAAATACTGCTGCACACATGCTTTCATGATTTTTCTTCCTTCCCAAGGGGGAAAGGAAGGCCAGAAGAATTTGAGGCAAACAAGTTACCTTGGAAGAAAGCAACATACAGATGAGAATCAGCCAGGGTTCTGAAGATTGGGCAGAGCAGAAGAACACCCCCTCCCTGCAACCACCACGAGTTTGTCTTGGAGCAGCCAGATTAACAGGAGATGATAAAGATGAGGTCAGCACTCTGGTCATTGGAGAAAGCGTGTCATTAAAGGTTTCTGAAGCCAAAGTAGGAGTGAGGTGGGGACCCCAAAGTGACATTTTTCACTTTGAATACTTCCAACCTGGTCCAGGCTTATAGAGCCATTTCTGGCTTGGCTTTGTCATTTTGTTATTTGAAACTCTGGATGTCATTCAGTCCATTGACATCTATCAAGCACTGTGCCTGATGTACTGGGCACTTTGCTGCTCTGACATGAGTCTGTGCCATTCTGAAGAGCTCTGCCTTGGTTCATATGGTAGGCCATGCATCCTGTGGGACATTCACTCTGTGGGGGGAACTGCTTAGACAGCTAGAAATGAGGGCAGGAGGAAAGTAGGCCTGAGCACCCAGCACCTTCAACCTGTCTAGTCTTGCCAGAGGTCTGAGGTCAGTTCTCCATGTCTCATTTTGCTGTTCTGCCTTCAGGGGTCTATTCTCAGTCTCTGTCAATCCACTGCATTCATTTCTTAGCAACTGAAAAGCTCCAGAAGCTCCAGATGGAAGACAGCAGGTGAACAGCCTAAGTGGGGAAGCATGGGAATTATGCCAAGGCATCGCTGCTCACCGTGTCTTTATTCTCCTAGTCAGCCTGGGATTGGGTTACACTTTCTAGTGGACAGTGTGTTGGGGTGGTCATCTGGCTGGTCCTGACCAATGGGATATGGCAGAAGGCATAAGTTGCCACTTCTAGAACTGGACCATTGATCTCCCAAGTGATTCACATTCTATTTCCTCTTCGGGAGGCTGAATAGAAGACTCTGATAGCCTGGAGGAATAAGAAGCCACAAGTGGAATGAACGAGAGTTCTGAGGACTGGGCAGAGCAGAAAATCTCCCCCTCACCCCTACCACTGACTCACTGTCACCTGAACAACAAATACGCTCTTACTGGCCTATGCCACTAACTTTTGTGCTTGTGGAAGTACTGAACCAATCTTGATAAAGTATAAAGCTGGAGGAGAAAGAAGGTAAGGCTGGTCTGTTTAGGGGCCTGAAATGGAAGATTAAAGAATGTTACTTTCTTTTAAGAAAAATGGGCTGCTGCAGTCTGCTGAGCAAGAGAAGGGCCTAGTGTTCCATCAAAACTGCACCCTGGCCTGTGAGAGGGATTAGAAGGATCAAGGCTGTTGACTAGCGGTGCTAGAGTAGTAGGAGGCTATCATCATCATGCAAGGGGGAAGAAGGAGGCCTGGACAGAGATGGCAGGAGAAATGGGCTTGAAAGATGAGATAGCCAAGAGGCTGAGCGGGAAGGGTCTGCAGAGCATGGTATCTGACAAGATGTGGAGGATGAGGGAAAGCCTGGAGGGCCATCGCAATGGCTTGAATGTGTTCCCCAAGACATTATGTATTAGAAACTTACTCTCCAGTGCAACAGTTCTGGGACACGGGGCTTAGTGAGAGGTGATTAGGCCATGATGGCTCTGCCCTCATAAATGGATTAATGCCGTTATCACAGAAGCAGGTTTGTTATTGCAGGAGTAGCTTCCTTATAAATGGATGAGTTTGGGCCCCTCTTGCTGTTCGTTGTACCTCTGCCTTCCACCATGAGATGACACAGCACGAAGGCCCTCAGCAGATGCTGACCCCTCAATCTTGGACTTTCCAGCCTCTATAATTGTGAGACTATAAATTTTTGTTCATTATAAATTACCCAGTCTATGGTATTCAGTTATAACAGCACAAAACAGACCAAGACAGCCACCAAGATTATTGGGAGTCTTGGAGGAAAAGCCAGTTTGGGAGAAAGATTTTGCCTTCATGTTGGAATATATAAGCTTAAGCTGGCTGAGAGCTATGGGACGATTCCCAGGTACAACTGGAAATGTCACCCTGGAGCTGAGGAGAAGACCAGAGCTAGAAGTGACTGTCCAGACTGAAGCCCACCCTGCCTTCCCTGAGCCAATCTCTAAGACCCCTTAGGAATAGATACATCAAAAAGGCTCTGATCCCAGATGCAGACCTGCAATCCAGCGTAAATTCAACTTCACAATTTTTCAACATTCTCAGAGGTAGAAACGGACTAAAAGATAGAGTCAAGTTTTACTGGAAAAATGCTTGATGGGTGCTGAGGAGGTGACCCTCATCGGACAGTGAACCCAATCTGGTCTCAATATTCACACTTTTGACAAAAAGGAAGAGACAAAGGAGAGACACATAACAGCATGTGGTTGGTGCAGAATGACAATAGGCAATTCAATCACAAAAGACAGGAATGTGATCTTAGCGCTGAGGAGAAGAACAGCAAATACTCCTTGACTCTGGGTGAATTTAGAAATGAAAGAGAAGACACGTGTAAATTTCACTAGCACTTTCACAGTGATAAAAGAAAATACTTTCACAATAAATGAGGTGCTACTAAATAAATGAATCACTTGAAATGTACTTTGGGATAGCTGAGATAAATTAAAAAACAGGTTAAAGTAACATCTGTATATTAACATCGTCATAAAACGAGTTGGTAATGGGGAGAGCATGCAAAGTACTATGAAACAATAATCAGAAACATTGTGTCAGTTATTGAAAACCATGCCATTTATTGAGAAGTACTAAGTCTCTAATGTTTCTGCAACACGTTTTTCCCAACTGGGTTTATAAGAAGTGTCTATTCAACGCTGATAAATGCCCTTAAATTCTATCACAAAATAACCTGCCTTGGGAAGATTACATGTTGAATTGATTCTTATGACATGATGGCTCAATGAGTTAGTTCTCACTGTCCTAGAGTGGTTGAATAGCCATGTTCATTAGAAGATAATATCTGATTTCTTGGAATACTAACAATAAAGATGGCAGTCATTAACCTTTTTATCTGTAGACCTTTATAAAATAAAATAAAATAAAAAATACTTTTAAACCTATTTTCCTATCTTATCCTCTTGGGATACCTATACAGTTGAGTTATCATTTAGAGTATGAGAAGACTTAGGCCGGAGCATTATGTGGCTTTTCCAAAATCACACAGCAAGAGGGTGATAGGTTCTGCAAGGGAACGTAGGTCTCCCCCAGCCAGACCCTCACCTTCAGCACTTTCTTTCTCTTTGACCTTCCCGAGCCCTCCCAGCCCATCTCTCCCCTGCCTCATTTGTTCCCCTTGTCAGTCCAGGCCCAAGGCCATCACCCTCATCTTCTCACAGATCCTCCTGCAGCCCTCAGCTTCTCCCTCAGGCGTGTTTGCATTTTCCTTTTATTTGGTCCCATAAGATGCCCACCCCAGGGCCGTTTTGTGTTCCTCTGGCCACCAATTCAGCTCTGTGTTACCTATGTGTTGAAAATTTCCTCCACTACCGCTAATGCAAGCCATAGCCAAGAGAGAGGAGGCGTTCTACACCTTTGCCTCCAGTGTTCTCCCACCCTCCCTGCCTCCCCTCAAGTCCCAGATGAGCCCCACCTCCTCTCCTTGCAGACCATCTTCCAGTGCCCTTGTTGTTTCTGCAGAAATATGCCTTCCATCTTCTTCCTTTCACCAGAATTTCCCCCTCCCCATGGGCAGCTTCTTCCTCACATCCCAATCCCATAAGTCTTCCTTGTCCTGCAAAACCACTTCTTTCTGCCCTGGTTGTGCCCTTCCTCGGAGTGCTGCCCTACCCCTCCCCCCACAAGTTTATGGGACAACTACTATAAAGAGGGGCAATGCTGGAGGTCCCATCTGAGTCATTCAGGGAACTTGTTAAGAATACAGATCCCTTGCTCTCATTTAAGAATTAGAATGTTTGTGGTGGCTATGGAGATCTGTTTTTGTAACCTGTTCCCAAGGGCCTCAGATGAGATCTAGGTTTGGGGAACTTCAGCCCTCAGGACTTCCACAAGATCCCTTGTTAGAGATGAGAGTAATGCTATGGGGAACTATGATAGATGGGACAGGAGTGTAGGACCAGGTCTTAGAGGCCCTGAGTGCTGAGCAAAGAGTCAGGATTCAGCAGGGGAATGAGTATGGTAAGAGGGATCCCATGCAGACTTTTGAGCAGGGGAGACCTTAGATTCTGTGGTCTAGCCATAAACAACTGATGTGGCTTCCCTGTGATCCCTTAGCCAACTCCAGGGCAGCAGTCAGAGGGCCTATGTGAATAGAGTGGGGTGGGTGGTGCTAGTGTGCAAGAGGCCAGCTGGGCAGCCCTTTCCAGGGAGAAATGTTTGGCCACAGTAGGGAACCAGCCAAAGGCACAGGCCCTGTTTTGGAGCAATTGCCAATCACTGTCCTCTACTCTCTGGAAAATGTCGCCTGTTCTGCCAGTCTCCAGGGCTGCCCCAAAGTCACTCAGAAATTCCCAGGGGCTGCTTACTCTGCTCAGTTATTCACTTGCACAATGCACTTTCCCCAGATGGGATGTGTTAGTTTCCAAGGGCTGCCATAATAAGTAGCAAAAACTGAGTGGCTTAAAACTACAGAAATTTACTCTCTCACAGTCTAGAGGCCAGCAGCCTGAAACCAAAGTGTTGGCAGGGCCATGCTCCCTCCAAAGCCTCTAGAGATGGACCTTTCCTTACCTCTTCCAGCTTCTGGTAGCCCCAGGTATTCCTCAGCTGTGGCAGTAAAACTCCAGCCTCTGCCTCCATCATCACATGGTCATTTTCCATCTGTTTCTCTATCTGTGTCTGAATTTCCTCTTCTTATCAGGACACAAGTTATATTGGATTAAGGACCCACCCTACTCCAGTATAACCAGATTATAACTTTAATAACAACTGCAATGACCCTATTTCCAAACAAAGTGACATTCACAGGTATTAGGGGTTAAGATTTCAACATATCCTTGGTGGGGGACAAAATTAAAACCATAATAGATGTTTCATGGTTTAACATACATTTAATTTCTGTCTTTACTGATGAGACTTCCGTTCTGGGAGAGATGAAGAGCCTAAAGTGTTTACACTACATAAACAGCAGGTTAATATGCCCTGGCCTGACTATCTGGCTATTTCCACAGCCTGCTTAGGATACAGGTAGAGTAGACTTAGTATAACATGATGGGGTAGAAAGTATCTGCAACCTATTACTATACTGGTGTTTCCACCACTAAAAGCAGCCATTTGAATTAAAACATTATAGGAACACTTCTGGCACTAGCCAGATGGAAGTCCGCTACACCCAATCTCTCCCACTAAATGCAGCTAAGAACACTGGACAAAATACAAAAAGCAACTACTACCTGATAATTCTGGAAACACAACATCAGGAGGCTTGGAACCAAATCTCGGTAAATGACTTGTAACAGGGGTGAGATACCATTTCTCCCCTATGTTATGAACTGGCTTTGATCTGTGGGTGTTCCCATTGCTGCTGCACTGCAGTGTAGGCCGCAGAACTCTGGAAGAGGTGCTACTGTCTTTCTGGTCAGATGATCAGGAAAAGGGCCCCACAGAGCTGGAGGACATGGGAGAATTCCCTTTGTTTCCTTTTTTCCTCTCCTGGCCCCTCACCCTAAGGACAACCGTTGTCTCAGACCCATACTGCATGGTGGTGGCAGCTTGAGTATCTAAAATTCCAAAAGAAAATCCTTCTGGTAAGGAGAACAGGGAGACTATGGTCCTGTATTCTAAAAAGCACAAAGAAAATCCCATTCATTTTTCTCTGCTTGCCCCAAGGGCATCTTGTTTCACAGAACTGTGTAGAATCTTGGGGCAGATGAAGTTCTGAGACATTCTGTGTCCCTCTAGCCTGAGGGCTGGGAAAAGTGGCCACTTGGAGGAAGCAGGAGAATATGGTGGAAGCTCCAACAGCAGAGAGAGCTGAATAAAAGAATGCCACCAATTCTGTGTCTAAATTGATACAAGTCTTGGACCTCACCATAAGCTGCACAGGTACAGAAGAAAACAAAAGCAAGATAACAAAGAATGTCAGAACTGAATATAGGCCAACACCAAGTCCCAGACTAACCCCCAAGAAGCTCACACATGGGAAAGGCCTAAGGCAGATGTGAGAACCAAACTGACACCAGCACTTCCTCCCACAGAAAGTGAGACAGAACTTGTGGAATGAACCTAACTGGTTTGATTGACTACCGAGACAAGAAAACTTAAGATTCTCCAGAGGATTTTTAACATGACCCAGTGTTACACCATAAAAACTCCAGACCAGAATTACTTGACATATGGAAAACTAGGAAAATGTGATCAATTCTCAAGGGAAAGATAGTCAATACACACCAATGCCAAGATACACAATGTTGGAACTATCAGACAGAAACTTGAAAGCAGCTATTATAATCACGCTTTTGAAAGGATAGAAAGAGAAAAGTTCTCAATAAAGAAAACTATTTTAAAAAGCCAAATGAAAATCTTAGGACTGTGTAGCACAATATTTGAAATGAACAACCCACCGTGTGGGTTCAATTGCAAAATAGAGATGAGAGAGGAAGGAATCAGAGAACTTGAAGACAAATGAATAGAAATTGTCCAATCTGAAGAACAGAAAGAAAAATAATTGACAAAAAAATGAACAAAGCCTCAGGAACCTCCAGAACACTATCAAAATGTTGGCATTTGTGTTATTAGAGTCCTACAAGAAAAGAGTAGAACAAGATTGTAGCAGAAAAAGACTATTTGAAGAAGTAATGTTTAAAAACTGCCCAAATTTGATGAAAGACTTAAATTTATAGATTCAAATTCAGTGAACCCCCAAACAGGATAAAATCAAAGACAACTATACCCAACATATCATAATCAAACTATGGAAAACCAGAGATAAAGAACAAAAATTCTGGAAACAGCCAGAGAATCATGCTACATTACATGTAGGGGAAGCAGAATTTGAATAAGTACAAATTTCCATTAGAAACCATGGAAGCCAGAAAACAGTGAAACAACATATTTAAAGTACTGAAAGAAAAGAACTGTCAACTCAGAATTCTCACTGAAAGCATCCTTCAGGAATGATGGTGAAATAAATACATTTTCAGACAAAGGGAAATCTGTTAAATGAATTCATTATCAGCAGTCCTACTCTAAAAGAAATGCTTTAAAAAAAGAAAGTTGTTCAGGCTGAAGGGAAACAATACTAGAGGGAAGCACAGAACTTCAGAAATGAAGGAAGAGCAACAGAAATGGAAAATGTTTGGGTAAATGTAATAATTTAATTTCCCTTAGGTTATTTAAAATATGTATGATTGCAAAGAGCATAACATTGCCTGGTAGGTTTTCAACATATGCACCTGTAGCACATGACAAGTATACATTAAAGGTGGAGAGAGTAAAAATATCTATGTGGTTGTAAGAGTTCTATATTTCATTTGATGTTATAACGTGTTCACTCTGTACAGACTGTAAAATGTTGTCAATATTGTAACCCCCAAGACAGCACTAAACAAAAAGAATGCAAAGAGATCTAGTCTAAAAGACAATAGATAAACCAAAATGGAATGCCAAAGATATTCAAATCACTTCAAAGGTGGTAGAAAAGGCAGAAGAAAGGAACAAAGAAACAAAAAGAGAGAGAACAAATACTAAACTGTAGACCTAAAGTCAGTCACTTCAATAATTAAATTAAATGTAAATGAATTAAAAGACAGACATCATCGAATTGGATAAAAAATGAAGACACAACTAAATGCTGTCCAAAAGAAAGCAATTTAAACAAAAAATAGAAATAGCTTAAAAATAAATGTATGGGAAAATCTATACCATGTGAATACTAATCAAAAGAAAGATAGAGTAGCTGTATTAGAATCACACAAAAAGACTTCAGAATAGTAAAATTTCCAAGGATGAAGAGGAATATTACATAATTACAAAAGAGCCATTGTCAAGAAAATGTATATCCTAAATGTATACACACCTAACAGCAGAGCTTCAAAATACATGAAGCAAAAATTGACAGAGATTAAAAATAAGCAGACAAATTCAAAAGTATATTTGAAGACTTTAATATTTCTTTCAGTAATCCACAAGCAAGTAAATAGAAAGTCATCAACAATATGGAAGAACTAAAGAACTCTGTTAACCAACTTGACCTAGTTGATATTAATAGAACAGCTCATTTAAAAAAACAGAATATACATTCTTTTCAAGTGTATATGAAATGTTCTGTGATATAGATGGTTCCTTTGATAGTAAAATAAATTTTGACAAATGTAAAAGAATTGAAATCCTACAAAGTATGTTCTTTGACCATAGTGGAATTAAACCAGAAATTAGTCACAGGAAAATATCTGGAAAATCCTCAAATATTTAAAAATTAAACAACACACTTTAAAGTAACCCATGGGTCAAAGCAGAAATGTCAAATAAAGTTAGAAATTATTTCAAACTAGAGAAAATGAAAATACAACATTTAAAAATTTTTGAAGTGCAGCTAGACAGTGCTTAGAGGAAAATGTATATCAGTAAATGCTTAGAAACAAAAAGGGGTCTCAAATCAATAGTCTAAGCCAGTGGTTGGCAAACTACAGCCTGTGGGCTCCAACCTATCATCTCTTTTCATAAATGAAGTTTTACTGGAATATAGCTATGCCCATTCACTTACTTATTGTATATGGCTGCTTTATTTCTAAGAGGCCAGCATTACTCTAATATCAAATCCAGACAAAGATACTACAAGACAAGAAAACTATAGACCAATGCCTACAAAGAACCAAAATTCTAAACAAAATTTGGCAAATCAAAGTCCAGCAATAAGGCTGGGCATGATGGATCACACCTGTAATTCCAGCACTGTGGGAGGTTGCGGCAGGTGGATCACTTGAGTTCAGGAGTTCAGGACCAGCCTGGCCAACATGGTGAAACACCAATTCTACTAAAAATACAAAAATTAGCCGGATGTGGTGATGCACACCTGTAATCCCAGCTACTCTGGAGGCTGAGGCAGGAAAATCACTTGAACCCCAGGAGGCGGAGGTTGCAGCAAGTCAATATCGCACCACTGCACTCCAGCCTGGGCTACAGGCAAGACTCTGTCTCAAAAAATGATAATAATAATACATTATGAATAAGTAGTATTTATCTCTAGAGTGCAAGTCTAAGCCAACATTTGAAAATCAATTAATGTAATTCGCCATATTAATAAATGAAAGAAAAAAACATGATCATCTCAATAGGTGTAGGAAAAGCATCTGACAAAAGAAGAGAACTTTCTTAACTTGATAAAGGGCAACTCTACAAGGTGATACTACTACATACCCATTATATGCTAAAATGAAAGAAACTTGCAATACTAAGTGCTTGTGAAGATGTGGAACTCCTGAAATTCTTAAACATTGCTTATGAGAATGCAAAATGATATATCCCATCTGTTAAAGAGGTTGGTAGCTTAAAAGAAAATAAAGTTAAACGTACACTTATCATATAACTCAACAATCAGTTATTTATCCAAGAGAAATAGGAACATTGGTTCACAGAAAAACATGTATGTGAATGTTTGTAATGGCTTTGTTCATAATTGATACCCAAACCTAAAAGCAAGCCTTTAAGTAATGAATGGATAAACAAATTGTGAAACATCCATACAATGGGATACTACTCAGCAGTAAAGAGGAATACATTATTAATACAGGAATCAACGTGAATAAATCTCAAATGCACTCTGTCAAGTGAGGGAAGATAGACTCAAAAGGCTGCATATCCTACAAGTCCACTGATACGACATTCTGGAGAAAACCAGGCTATAAAAACAGACTGGAGGTTGCCAGGGCCTGGAGGTGGGAAAGCAGTTGACTCCAAAGGAAAATTTTGGAGAGGTGATAGCCATGTTTTGTATCTTTGTTGTGGTTACCTAATTCTAGGCATTTGTAAAACCTCAGAACTATACACCAAGAAGAGTGCATTTTACTTTATGTAAAGTAAGAATAAGTAAAATTAAAATTAACACATGCAAATAGAACAATATCTAACATTATGAAAACATATTTTTTTTTAAATTGGACTGCTTGGAAAATCAGTGTTTAAACATAAATGGTTACGTAGAAGAGCTATATCATATTTTATATTGCTTATAGACATTCATTGCTTAGTCCATGACTAGTTAATCATATTATTTGAAAGAAAAGACAGTTCTTGAGAAAAGGAGCATTGTCCAGCTGAGACTTGATGGGGGTAGAGGAGAGGTGAGGCAGTCTGGAATAAGGTACCTCCTAGGTAGGGCAGACCCTGAAGATTTTCCAGGCTTCTGAGGATCTTGTACTTTACCTGTTATTCTCCTCTAGACCTTGGGTTCTATTTTTGTTCTTTTTATAGGCTTGTCAAAAACTCAAAACTGCATATTTGTTATTGATTCAAACAATATTGCTGCAACTTAGGTATTCATATTCCCATTTCACTGATGGAGAAACTGAAGCCAGAAAGACTAAGCGACATAGTCAAGGCCTCAAAACTAATAAGGGCTAACCTTTAGTAAGATCCTAGTCTGCCAATGTCAATGTCTATGAAGTTGTAACAGCTGGGAGCAATCTCAACATTCCGGAAGAGCTTTTTGTTTGTTTGCTTGCTCATGTGTTGATCATGAGAGCTCCACGAACAGAGCTGAACTTCTGTGTTCGATGCTTCGGATGGGACAATCCAGTTAGTTAAACAGTGTATCACCCCCTCTTTGGTTATTAATAAGCTGGGTATTTCCTGAGAAGGAATTCTAATTCTTACCTACTCCACAGAGATGCCAGAAAGATCAATTAGCTGATGCTCATCTGAGATAGAACGAAAACAAAAATGGAAAATTAAAAACTCTATAAATGATTCTTTCCTCAGTTATTATCATTGTTATTATCACCACCATCACCATCATCATTATTTCGGCTGAGTTACTGCTTCATCAGACTATTCCTACATCTTCAATCAGGAGAGAAGCAGCCTGAATGAAACCTGGAAATTAAGGAATTAGGAGAGACATGCATCTAAAGGTGGGGTGGGAGCTTTCCGTGCTTAAGCATCACATCGCCCCTCAAACTTTCCATTCCTGCCCTGGGTCTATTAGATACAGGAAGGCCTAACATGAAAATGGGATAAAGGTCCCCCTCCCTTCTAGTCCAGGCTTCAATGCCTTCCCTTCCCTCAAATTCCCAGACACCTGCATTGATGCTGTTCTTTCTCCTTCTGCCTTCAAATTCTCACCTTTTCCATCAAGCATGGGTATTTTCCACTAATGCACTATCTCCAGAGGCTGCAGCTGAAATGGTCAAAGATTAGGTGAGAGTACTTTCAGCCTTCTGCCCTGTTGGCACAAGTGTCAGGGGTCACCAAAGGCCTGGCCCGGGGTAGGGGGGGATACCGAAGGGGAGAAGTGACCCAAGGCGCACTGATGACAATGAGGTCAGAGGAGTGCTAGGGGAGCTGTCCAAAGTGCCAGGACCATGGTCCAGCAGGGAAAGTGTGCTGAGTGGTGAAGCAGGGGAAGAATATAGGACGGTGGCCCTCAGGGGAGAGTTCTACATATAAAGTTTGTCTCATCCCCCCTTCTGTCTGGGACAGTGGCGTCCCATGACTTTCATAGTCACGGTGTGTAATGAAGCTGCAAGAGAGGGCCTTGGAGAGCATCAAATTTGATCCTGGTGTTAGAAGCTTAAATGGAGTCACCGAGTTGTTGCCCAGGGACACACAGAGCCAGGATTCTGAAGTGTTCCCAAGTCCTTCCTCTTTCAATAAGCCCCTCCTGATCTGATTTCTCCCTCCTGTTCAAACTTGTAATTACTTATTCAGGAGGTGTCTTCCCTTCAAGTCTGTAAGCTCCATAAGTGCAGATGTTGTGTCTATCTGGCTTAGCATATATCCCTAGTGCTAGAGTAATGTGCGATTCTGTGGTATATGTGTGTGTGAGTGTATACATTGCATGTTTGGCTGTGTGCGTGTGCATGGTGTAAACATGGTACACGTAGCATCCACCTTTTGTTCTCTTTCCTTGTCTCCTTTCCTTGAAAGCACCGAAGCTTTTTCTACTTCTTTTTTTTCCCCCGCTGTCCTCAGTATTTTGTTCAGAGTGAGCATTTGCTCTATGTTTGATGACAATTTGTTGATTCCAAAAGAATTCACAACAAAGCAGTGATAATCATACCTACAATGGTCTAGCTCTATTTAATTTTAAGTGTCTTTGTATAAGTGAAAATTAATTGCTCATTTTTAGTATTGCACATTTCAAAGCTCTTTTAAATGCACATTAGTTAGTAAATAAATTCAGCTGGTAGGCATTTTTTATCTGTTACAGGAAAATGGGAAGATGATCTACTTAGTAGAGAGAAGCTTTTTTGTCAGATTCTATTTGAAGAAGTCTCTCACTCTTCCTTCTAATGGGGTAGAGGAGAAAGGCAGAGTTGAAATGGAATTCATGCCCTGTCACCTACTGGCTTGCCCTCTCAACAACTTTTGCAAACTTTCTGTCTCAATTTCCTCATCTAGAAAAGCAGCATAATAAAACTTCATTACTAGGCCTGCCTGTGAGAAGCAGGGAGACCATCTGGGCTATGCCTAGCACACAGAAGGCATTCTGTAAATGTTAGTTTCCCTTCTCTTCCCTTCTCATTTGGGCTAGACTTCCTGGAAGAGCTAAGATTTACAACTCTTCTGAATAATAAGAGAGGATCCAGACATTGACCTTGTACTCATTTCCATGGTTTCCAGAGTCCCTTTCCCCAAGTGCTACTCTTGAGAAAGTTAAAACACGCACACACACACACCACACACACACACACACACACACACGATCACCCTCCTCCAGGCTTTCTCCAGCACACAGTCTCTCTTCCCCCTGTGCCCCATCCATTTCTTCCATTTGAAACTCTTGAGAAGGAATCAATCCATCTGCCTCTATTTATGTTTGTTTTTCCAAAACAGCTCTTATGAAATGCAAAGTTTTAATAACAGAGAAATGATCATTTGGTGGATTGCAGAGCAGTAAAAGCTAGGTTGGAAGCTGTACACACACCAAAATACTGGGCCTGCTTGATGTTTATAGTAGGGAAATGTAATATTTACTAAGCAAAACATGCAGGAAATGTGAACCAGGTTTCCTCCTCCCTTACTTCTCCAGCAGAAATTAAACAACTTTTACATCCCACGTAGTCTTCAGTAGAAGATGCTAATGATGTCTCCGATGCCCTCTTCATCTGATCAAACTTTATTGTCTGTGTCAGGCTGCCAATTAAGGCATGGCTCTCCTATTGCACAAACTTCCCGAGCCACCTTAAAGGTTAATTGAATCATGTACACGCGATGCTCCAGTGGACATGGGGCTGTAGATTTCCTCTCAGACAGTGGATCTGTTGGGAGAACAAATTAAAAAATAGTGTGATTGTTATACAGCCAGAGTGAAGGCTCCTAGGGGGTAGAGAAGAAGTAACCAGAGCCCATCTTTCTGTCTCAACCTTTCTTCTTCTCCATGTGTTCAGCTTTTTCATGGCACCTCTTTCAAGTTCTTGTGAGCATCGTCCATTTCTGCTCTTCTCCATGCGGTGCCATTTGCTGAAAAAGACAGAAGTTGTCTAAGGCAGGTCCATTTGGGGCATTAAATCTGACTGAGGTTGCCAGCTATGGCCTGGCCCCCAAAGCAAACCTTTGACCAAAGACTGGCTGCTTCCAATGCATTTCCTTGAAGTGCACATTATACTTCTCAGAGGACTGTCTCTAAGAGAATGTGCTTATGTGATTATAGACCTCCCCAAAGCTAGAAACTATGACCCAGAATAAACCATAGTTTTCAGGATTTGCTGAATGAATAAAAAGAATCATAAAATCATAGACTGGTCAAACTGGAAAGGTCTCTAGAGATCCTTTCCCTCGGTCCCCTTACACTGCAAATGAGAAACAGGTCAGAAGGGATGCATGGCGCTCCCAAGTGTACAAGGACATGGAAAGAAGGAAACTGTTGTAGAATCTTGGTTTCCTGAATGAGGGAAATCCCACGGATAGAACTGGAGCTGTCTAAGCCCGTTTGTGAATCTGCTGTGTGCTCACCCCCATCAGGGACATCCATATATAAATTAGCATTGGCCATTGTGGTAAAGTGCTACAAAGAACTTTATAAATTTATTTGATCAGATCCCTGAGGACCTCCACTTGATAGTATCTTTAGTCCCATTAATGCCCTTAAAAGCAATTTGCTTTTCTGATTTTGTTCAGATTGCTGTTTTCCACAATTATTCCAAGTGGGTGAAGTATACTGGTTAACAGAAACTTTTTCTAAGTCAGGTGAGCCTTAAATTGCGGCTTTCTTTAAGAAGAACACAGCTCACAATAGACTTCTAGATTGTGTACTTTGAAGATTGTGACAGGGAATCCCAGTGTTGAGGGCCATATTACAGGCTGAGAGTCAGAGACTCATAGGATCACAGGGATGGGTGGTCCTTAAAGGCACCTTCCCCAACTTACACCCTGCACAGTTACTGGGCCTTAATAAATAACTGGTGAATGCACACAAACAAAAATGAGTGGACGGATGGATCGATGGACCGATGAAGAGATGGATGAACAGATGGCTGAGTTGCCTCAACTTCCACCCTCCCGGTATCAAAACGGGATCTTTTACTCTTGAAGGCAATGAGATTAGTATCTTCTGAGTTGGCCTGGACTAGTTCAGCCAGTGTAACTGTTAGAAAGTTCTTCCTTACATTAAGCCTAAGTCTGCCAGTGGCTTATAATGTCTGAGGTCCCAGTTTTGTTTTGAGAGACAATGCAGAATGAATATTCATCTCACTCCCACATGTCTCTGGACATGCTTTTGTTTGTATCATGTACACACAATGTCCCCTTGCAAAAAGACCCAACTAGACCAGAATACAAAACTTCCTATATGGCCCAACAATTTCCTGTGGCAGAAATCACAGCTATTCACCCAAATCCCCTTCACTATCTTCTTCTTAGGCACATGGCTGATTATATTTTCCAGTCTTTGTAATTAGGTATGGCCGTATGGAAGTTTTATCTGATGAAATGTGAGAGGATGTTGATGTATTCCACTTGCAGATTTTTAAGAGAAAAGATATGCTTCCTTTCCAACATGGCTTCTGCCCTCTGCTACCAGTTGGTATAGATTATAACCCAAGGTCAAGGGTTTCATAGACTCTGAAGAGGGAAGGAAGCCGGATACTTGAATTACCATGTGGAAAAGAGCTGCCCAGTGGTCAGCAAATCAAAACTGCACTGTTACTTAAGCAAAAATAAACTTCTGTTGTGCTTGACATTTTGATGTAGGTTCAAAAAATCTAAAATATGTGGCATTAGCTTAGGGGTCTGGTGATGAGCATCAGAGAGAGACACTGGAGGCAGGAAAGAAGGAGATCCATGTCAAACAGTTGCAAAATCTATGATAGACCTGTCACATTCCCTAACATGGAAGCCAACGAAGAGCTTGCAGAATGTTCAGGTGTAAGAAAAGAATCTGAACAAGAGCCAGAAAGATGGGTTTCATATATATAAGTAATAAGAGATATGAGCTCTGGCATTTAAGAGTAGGAATGAAAGGGAAGAGAACATGCCCAGAAGTTAGAGCGTTTATCTCATTCGAAAAGTAAATGGCTCCTGAGCCAAAACTAGCAGATGAGTCTTCCGCCATCCTGCTCCAGCCTGTTGCTTGAGATGTCCACAGTGTAGCCTCCACTAGCTTGAGAAAGACAGGCGTGGTCTGAGAACTCTGTCCAGCATAGAAGTTCAGTTGTGATTCTGAGCATGAGAGGTTAACCAGAAGTAAACAGGCCAGACGTTTTTGAGATAATTATACAGTTAGAAAGACCACTGACTGTATGAATCCTAAAATGACTCCAGGTCTCTACACTTGCATGAGCAGAAAAAAAAGCTATAAAAGTTGTACAGCACCCAAAGGATGCACGTATCCCCATGCCCACGGCAGAGGGGATGTGGAGGATAATGAATGCGGAGGAGCATCTTAGAAAGTAAAGTCAGGGGCCATGGAGGTCGATGGACAAAGGGCTCTTCCCTTGGAGAAACATCAAGGTCTAGTCAGGGAAATTCCTTCAGGACAGGGGCAGGGGCCCTTGTACAGGCCAGCTGAGCAGGATTCCATCATTGCCAGAGACTCGGGACGGCCATATTCTGCCAATTCTCCTCGCCCCTCACAGAAGTCACTATACTGCTTGCCTTGTCCTGCTCATCTCTGTACACTGCGAGTGTGTGTAAAAGTGGGGAGAAGAAGTGACTTGTTATCAGCCCCAACATAATCATATGCAGACATGTCTCAAGGACTGTCCATCACCCAAAGGTGCTGGCCTTGGGTCTAGATTCAGTAACTAGAGGGGACTTTGGTTATCTCTCCAGGAGAAACGGAGGGGCTTATATGCAGGACAAGGAATGCTGGAGGATAATCGGTGGCCACAGGAGCAGGCAGATACCCCAGCCTGGCCTTCCCTGGCTAATACATGGTCACTCTACTTTGAAACTACATGCATTTGCAAATCTTCCTGGGCAAAGATGTAAAACTCCCCATGTGGTCTGACCAGAGTCCTGAAGTAGAAATTTCCACTATTATGGGAGCTCAGTGAAACTGAAGGTACTCACAAGCTTCCCTTCTTCTAGTTAGAGGTGACTTCTTCCAGTCATGGAAATGACAAAACTACTCCCCAAATTACTTCCAAGTCCCACCCTAAGTACCTGGGACACAGACATGTCCAGATCAGAAACCTCCTGGATCCCTGAGCCTGCATGGTCCCTCCCTCCTTCCCCAGAACTTACTGTTGGGGCCACTCTTTTAGTACCTGTTATATGCTTTGCCTCACATTCTGGTTTTTATTTCTTAATAATAAAATTTGTGAGTAAATTCCATGAACAAGAACAGTTTCTTACATGTATCCTCCACTGAACTGCTCAATCATAAATAATCAAGAAATGTCTGTTTATTAATTGGATGGCCAATTTACATAGTAAGTAGATATTAATTCCTTTTATTTCATAAACATTTCTTGAACATTTGTGATGCGCCAGGCACTGGGGTAAGATCCCTCTTTGCCACCAAGCCACTCATGCTCTCGTGGGGAAAATAGACACATAAAGAAGCACTAGGTCAAAGACAAGTTGAGATAGAGACAAGCATGGGACACTGTGGTGTCATGGGGAGGGGCACCCGGCCTGGGCCTGGGGGCATTGGAATTGAAAGCTTCTTGGAGGCAGGAGGACAACAATGATTAGAACCCAAGCCCCCTTTTGTATCCAACTGTCTTTTCAGTGGGAACTCAAATGTATTTAATAGCCTATCTATGCAGTGAAAGGTTTACACATCCCTTCATGCTGTAAGCTTGAAGCCTTCCAACAAGCTACTTTGAAGGACTTTGTTGTCTTTCCTGGAGAGACAACATTCATTTGAGCATGGTGTTTTGAAGTGATTGTTTTTAAAACTCAATCCTGTTACCTCATAGAGGACTCTTTGGCAATAGAAAATGGTAATTAATAGAGTCTGGGGTCAGTTTGCCTGGGCTCATAGCACTTACTAATTTTTTGACCTCAGTTTCCTTGTCTATACGATTAAATGAGTTACTATACATGAAAGGACTCAGAAAATACCTGGCACATACTAAGTACTCAATGCAAGTTTTCATCATATTTCTTCAGTAACTCTTTTGCTGTTTGTCATTAACATTTTTTGTCCCATTATACTCTTAACAATTCTGAACTCCTCAGATTATCCTAGTTCTAGAGCTTAATGAAATTTGAGCAAGAATCCTGTTGCTATTCAATCCGCTGGATTAGGTACTCCAAGCTTACAGCATGAAGGAATGTGTAAACCTTTCACTGCATAGATAGGCTATTAAATACATTTGGAAAGAGAGGAGGGACTATTGCTTACTGTTCCCAAGGACTTGAAAACCAAAAAAGGGATTAACATTAATTACATGGAGTATTTTCAATGTGTGTTATTTATCTTCCAATCAGTACACTTTTGGGGTTGGAAGATATAAACCAAGACTGTCCCAATAAACCAGAACGCATAGTCTCCCTAAAAATGTTTCAGGCACTGTGCTTGTGCCATGGCTTAGATGTTTGTCCCCTCCAAACCTCTTGTTGAAATTTGATCCCAATGTTAGAGGTGGGGCCTAATGGGAAGTGTTTGGGTCATGGGGGGCAGATCCCTCATGAATAGGTTAACACCCTCCCTGAGGGTAAGTGAATTCTTACTCTATTAGTTCCCACAAGAGCTGGTTGTGAAAAAGATCTGGCAGTTCCCCTGTCTTACTTCTTCTCTCACTATGTGATCTCTGCATTTGCCATCTCCATGAGTAGAAGGTAAAGGGGAGATGACATGTGCACTCACGATGGAAGGCAAAGGGGAGATGCAGGTGCACTCATGGTGGAAGGTGAAGGGAAGGTGGCAGGTGCACTCACGGTGGAAGGTGAAGGGAAGGTGGCAGGTGCACTCATGGTGGAGGGTGAAGGGGAGATGCAGGTGCACTCATGGTGGAAGGTGAAGGGGAGATGCAGGTGCACTCATGGTGTGAGGTGAAGGGGAGATGCAGGTGCACTCATGGTGGGAGGTGAAGGGGAGATGATATGTGCACTCATGGTGGAGGGTGAAGGGGAGATGCAGGTGCACTCATGGTGGAAGGTGAAGGGGAGATGCAGGTACACTCATGGTGGAAGGTGAAGGGGAGATGCAGGTGCACTCGCGGTGGGAGGTAAAGGGGAGATGCAGGTGCACTCATGGTGGGAGGTGAAGGGGAGATGCAGGTGCACTCATGGTGGGAGGCGAAGGGGAGATGCAGGTGCATTCATGGTGGAAGGTGAAGGGGAGATGCCACGTGCACTCATGGTGGAGGGTGAAGGGGAGATATAGGTGCACTCACGGTGGAAGGCAAACGGGAGATGGCATGTACAGCCTGAGGCCTTCATCAGACACAGATGCCCAATCTTGAACTTTCCAGCCATCAGAATCATAAGCCAATTTTTTTTCTTTTTAAATACTCAGTCTTGGGTATTCCTTTATAGCAACACAAACAGACTAAGGTAGCTAAGAACTTAAAATATTTTATTTAACTACTGAACTGACCATGTTCATGTAATAGTAAATATCATTATTCTTATTTTACACCTGGGAAAATCAGGTTCACAAGAGGTTAATTAACTTGCCCCTCAAACCACACCACAGTGGGTGAGCAGGAGAGCTGGGATTCAGACGCAGGTCTCTGATTCAGAGACTGCTGCCTTCACCACTGACCTTTCTACCATCAAACCCTCAAGGCTTCTCCCATGCAAATCTCCTTTGTTTCTCTGCTTCCCATTACTTTGAAGACAGTATTAATGAAAATTTTCAGATGGTATGCTTATACAAAAAAACTGTAGAGACCATGAAGGCCCATATACCACCACCCAACTTGACAAATTTATCCACAGTCCCCTGTGTATCATTTCTCAATGCCATTTGCCTCCCACCTCCAGAGAGGTAGGAACTACCTACTACCTGAACTAGGTTTTGTAATTTTTGTGTAACTCTTTATACAACTAAGGTAATAGATGTACCCACAAAGGCCACACAGTCAGGTTTAGCAGGCTTTTAAACTTGTATAAATGATGTTACGTTGTGTACAATCTTCTGCAACTCCCCACACTCAGCCAGAGAAGCCCTGGTTCATTCATGTTTAGTGCTATGTAGTATTGCACTGTGTGAACACACAGCAGTTAATTGATCCATCCCCCCCACCAATGAATAATAAGAATATTTCCAATTGCTCACAAACAGTGAACAATTACAAACAACAGTGCTCTTGTGAACCTTCTTATGTAGAGTACAGACTCAGGAGTGGGGTTGCTGGGTAGAAGTGTTTGCATATCTTCAACTTTGCCAGATATTGCCACTGTTCTCCAGAATGGTTTTAGCAATTTACTTTCTCACCAGCACAGAATGTGAGTTAGGATTGCTTCATATCCTCACCAACAATTGGTGTGTTCAGATTTATTTCTTTCTCTAATAGTACCTTGAATAAATTTTAAAACAGTATCATATGTATTTTTATTTCTCTGTATTTCCTTGATTACTCTGATTACTAGAGAGACTGACCTTCTTTTCATAAGTTGATTGACTGCTTGAGTTCTCTCCTCTAGATAGTAACAGCTCTCCCTTTTCATCTCATGAATCCTCTATCCCTCTGGGCTCATCTTCTCTTAAGAAGGCTGCCTTGCAAGAGAGACTTATTATTCTTTCTTACTACCCTTTTGCAAGTGCCAAGTCCCTTGTGACTTAAGGGTTATACTGCCAATTCCACTAGAGAAAGTGGCAAGAGATTATATAAATAACAAAGAGAAGAATGTTATGAGTGTCCCACAATCTTACAAAATTTTAAAACCTACACTTCTGGAGATGGTTTCCCTTACTGGGATCTTTGGACCAGAACCATTGTTATGTTCTTACAGGGTTCTAAAGTTCTCTAGGGGAAAAATTAAATTTGTGTTTTCATTTTGCTCATAATCTTAAATTTATATTATATTAAACATTTTCTGGACCATCCTGGGTTTTAGTACTACTATGTTATTAGATTGCCTATATTTCTAATCTTGGTACCAGGTGAGATCACTGAACAGAGATGGACCTAATGGGTTCATCAGTTAAGATGTTAAGTCTCTAATATCAGAATACCCATCTAACAGTGACTTTTAAAAAAGACACTTACTACCTTATATCAACAATCCTGGAAGTAGATGGTTCCAGAGCTGGTTCAGAGATTCAATGATATCATCAAGGACCCAGGTTCTTTCTGTCCTTCTGTTCTGCCATCTGATGCATGCTGGCTTTGCAAACTCAGCTTTGTTTCCTCATAGTTCCAAAAGAACTGTGCATGTCCAAGGCATGAGATACTCATATAAGAAAGTTAATGGACAAGAAGCCAGGGAAGGACTGCTAGAAAGCTCATCAGAAAGAAAAAAGGAAATCTCTGCCCAGAGGTTTCCCAGTCAGACTTTTCTTTATACTCAAATGGGTCACAAGGCCACTCCCAGCTGCAAAGGAAGCTGGGAAAGCCAATATCTGGCATCTTTTGCCTCTAAGATAGAAGGTGAAGTCTGCCTGCTTGAAAGAAGGAGAGATGGATGACTTCTGGGTAAGTAAATGATGCGTTTGTGCCAAGTTAAAGCTATGTGTTGTCAATATCTACTGAAAAAAAGTGACAATTTTGCAGTAGAATAAGTAGAGAAAATGGTGAAAGAAATTCAATCATTCAAGACATGTTGCTATAGGCAAACCTAATTCAAAACACTATACATAGGTTCAGTAAAGCAGCATCTCCTCTACTTTACCCCTGCCCCCAAACCCACAGACCCACCCTTTGATGCCATGTAAGACCGTGGCATGCTTAGGCAGTTCAAGTCTATGACTCAATTCTTTAAACAAACAAATTGTGGCTGCCTTCTTGCTCCTGCCTTTCCTGAGTTCCTCAGCTCAACTCCCTGGCCTCTTTAACCCCAGGTTTATGCACATATACATGAACTTCCTTCTAGCAAACCTGGATCCCATCTGGCTTTAAATTGCTGTTAAGGAATTTCTTCCTTAGGACTTCATCTATGACCCCTCCCAGAGACTGCATTTCATAGAAAGAACAGGACTGCCCAGGAGAAAGGGCATAACTTTGGAGTCAGACCGGATTAAAATCTTGGCTCCAATACTACAGACGTCAATTGAATAATAAGAGAATATTACAAGAAATTTTATGCCAATAAATTCAACAACTTAGTTGAAATGTACAAATTGTCTAAAAGACACAAATTAAAAACCTGGCTGAAAAAAAGGGAGAAAAATCTAAAGAGTCCTATATCTGTTAAAGAAATGTAATTAGTAATAAACAAACAAAACTTTCCCACAAAGAAAATACCAGAAAAAAATAATACCAGTCCCTCATAAACTCTTTCAGAAAATAAAGAGGAAGTAACGCTTCTCAAACCATTTTATGAGGGCACATTACCCCTTGTATACCCCTTGTACCAAACCAAAGACATAAGAAAAGAAAACTGCAGTCTCTCTCTTATGAATACAGTCACAAAAATCCTTAACAAATAATTAGTAAATTGCATACAACAACATATAAAAAGGCTAATATACCATGGCCAAGTAGGGTTTATATCAGAAGTATAACGTTGGCTTAATATTCAAACATCAGGCTGGGCATGGTGGCTCATGTCTGTAATCCCAGCAATTTGGAAGGCCAAGGTGGGCAGATCACCTCAGGTCAGGAGTTCAAGACTAATCTGGCCAATAGGATGAAACCCCATCTCTACTAAAAATACAAAAATTTGCCGGGTGTAGTGGCAGGTGCCTGTAATTCCAGCTACTTGGGAGGCTGAGGCAGGGAGAATTGCTTGAACTCAGGAGGCAGAGGCTGCAGTGAGCCAAGAACGCATCTCCGCACTCCAGCCTGGGTAGCAGAGTGAGACTCCGTCTCCAAAAAAAAAAAAAAAAAAAAGAATCACTACCATTTATCATATTAGCAGAATAAAGAATACCATATGTTTATCTAAACAGATCCAGAAATGCATTTGATAAAATTCAATACCTATTCATGATTTTTTAAGAAAATTCCTCAGCAAACTAGAAATAAAAGGGAAATTCCTTAACCTCATAAAGAGTATCTATGAAAAATTTAGAACTAACATCATACTTGATAGTAAAATATTGTATGTTTTTCTCCAAATATTGGAAACATTGCAAAGATATTCTTTCTTATCACCCCTATTTAACATTGTATTGGGGGTCATAGCTAGAGCAGTAAGGCAAGAAAAAGAAATAAAAGTGTTACAAATAAGAAATGAATAAGCAAAAGTGCCTTTATATGCATAGAACATGATCATGGACTTAGAAAATCCTAAGAAATCTATCCAAAAACTGCATACATCCACACAAAAACTTGTATACAAATGTTTATGTAACTTTTTTCAAAATTGCCAAAAACCGAAAAAAATAAATGTCTATCAACAGGTAAAAAGATGAACAAAACAGTAAAAAGACACAAAAATTGATACATGCAAAAACATAGATAAAATTTTAAAAACTACACGCTGAGTGAAAAAAACTACAGACAAAAGAAAATATATTGTATGCTTTTCCTTTTATGAAATACTAAGTAAGACAAATCTAATCAACAGTGAATAAAGCAGATCAGGGTTTGCCTGGGGATGCAGTGAAAATCGATTGGATAGAAACACCAGGAAACCTTCGGAGTCATGGGCAAATATCTTGATTATGGTGATAGTTACATGGATGTACATATTTTTCAAAACTAATAATACTGTACACCTAAAATGTGTGCCTTTTACTGTTTACAAATTATATCACAGTGAAGTTGATTTTTAAAACTTCTGTCCTCTTTATTTGCAGAGAGGGCTACAGCAGCTGATTTATCCCTCAGAATCTCAATTTCATAAGATGACAATTTCATAAGTATTTACTTTGCAAATTTGCCATGATTGTCTCTCTATGGTACTTACAACTGAGTAAGTAAGCAGTAACTGATTATTAATAAGTCTGAAAACTCAAATAGATGAATCTCTAACGGCAGGGCTTCAGATGTGATAAGAAGTTTGGAAAATACTTTGAGGCAGGAACTATTGACCAGTGCTCCTCAAAATGGTCATTTTCTCTAATGGAAGTTACAATTTTCCCTAATGGCCCAGTAAATTGAGCCATTAATATCCTTCCTCCAAGATAATCCTGGGCTTGGAGTTTAAATGATATATTCTCATATTTTAAAAGAACTTTATTTCATTTGACTCCCATAGCTATCTTTGGAAGTGGGTAGATCATGAACCATATGACTCTAGAGTACAGAAAGTTAAACAGACTTGCCTAAGATCACACACCTCAACCAAGCCTAAAATCCAGTGACTGACAGTATTTAGTACTTTATCTAGAGAAGATAAGATGGGGTGGTGAGCAGGGGCAGATATGGAGGGGAGTTCTATTTTTGCAGAACATCAGAACAATCACTCTGTGTGAAACGCTTTAGTAATGAGGGCCCATGTCCAAGGTCACAGAAAAAATTAGCGGCAGAATGGATATCTCCTGAGTTTTCTGGGGTGTTCTTCCTGTATCCCCTGCCTCCGTCTCTCTCTCAAAAATGGTGATGGACCTGGTATTTTCCCTTGACCTTCAACAGAGCTTAACAGCATAAGATGCTCTCCTCCCATGCATTTTTTTCCCTGCCTTTTCTGGGCAGTATGGTCCTCTGTCCCCACTGCATACTCTTGCCAGTGCAAGCAGCTAGGGTTGGTGAAGGTCAGTGGACAGTTGGCCCAGCTGTTCTGGCCAGGGAGGTTGCCCCACTCCTGGCTGCCCAAGGGGAGTAGGAGGGACAGAGTAATTAATTTCTATGCATATCATTGCCAGGATCACTTACTGATCCGAGGAGGGAGATTAGAGATGTCACCCTGTAAATTGAGTCAGAGCCTTCACCTCGGTGCTTGGCTGGCAATTTTACACAGTGCCTGACACAGTAACAAACGCAGGGTACAAAAAGGCAGCAGCTCCCCTGGGTGATGGACGGGGGGAATTGGCCCAATAAATTGTTCCCTGTAAAAAGCCATGTTTCCGTCATTAAAAGGCAGTGAATTCTCTATTGCTTTTCATTAGCTCTGGCCTTGCTAGACATGAGGTGTAATTGACAGTGTGGTTACAGGAGGTGGGCCCCGAGGTGAGGAAGACAAAGAAACTGAAAAGAGATTCTTATTTATTAAGGTAGAGGTGACAGGGCTGCTTAACAAGATTTTGGCATCGGGGCCGGGAGTTGGGAGAATGGTCGGATCCTCTGAGGGTTAATCCAAGGGCATTCACTCTACCCAGGAGAATAAAGAGCTGGGCAGACTCAAGGGAGAAGCTGGGGCCACCCCACCAGGACAGAGGCAAACCCTGGAGCTCTAGGCAGTGGAGGCCGCTTACAGCTATCACCCCCACCCAGCTTAAGGGCATTGTGAACACTGGACTGGGGTCAAAAGACCTGGGGTCTGGTCCTAGATTTGTCATTGACCAGACTACTAAGCAGTTCTAGAAAAGTCACTGTATCTTTCCAGGTTTCCGTATCTCCACCTGAAAAATGGGAAGAATGAGGTCAAGTGAGACTTGCTCTCTGAGAAGGCATTTGGCAGAAAAGTAAAATACTACAGACACACTTCTGATTTCTAGAATTGTTCTATTTTCTTAGTTTAAGCATAGAACCAAGAGTTTTTTCTACTGCATGGGTTATAAGTGATTCATCTCACTATGGTTTTGATGTTCATGTTGTCCCAGAGGTGGCCCCTGGGAACCTTGAGCTGGCCCCTGCATCTCTTCACAGGCCTCCTAGATTCTTGGAGCTCTACCTTACATCCCTGCACAACGAGATGTTCCAGGCTTATCCAATACATCAATTCCCTCCACACCCCAGCCCTGGCTCCTTTACTGGGTCAAAAGCAAAACAACTTGCATAGGAGCTGTCACTGCACATTTAGGAGTGAGATGCGGACTGCCTGTAGGACTCAGCCTCACAAGCCACAGGATGTAAAGGGGTTGAAGTTAAAGTGGCCAAGGATGTTTCTGGAGAGTGAGAGCTGTGGCTGTGTTGTGAGTCCTACAGCCACAGGCAGGTGGGAGGTGTGCTGCTCCTTTGCCAAGGAGGACACTGCTGTGTCCCCAGGAGTTAGGGGCACACAGGGCTCAAGCAATCATAGACAAGAGGCCAGAGTAATGGGGAGGTGAGAAGGCTCTGGCCCAGAGTAATGGGGAGGTGACGAGATCACCTGTCTGAAGCTTTCTCCTGGGCCAGATGTGGGCCCTGCAGGAAAGAGAAACACTGAGGTCTTTTCTATTCATGCCCCAGAGGACTGCACAGAGGGATAAGACAGCCCAGTAGGGAGCAGGGGCTGTGGAGACCCTTCCACTAACACAATGGGGAAGATGTACAAGGCCCACTTGGTCACCTGATCAAACGTATCACCCTTCACAGGAAGTGCAGTCAAGAGTTCCCTTTGGGACCTTCATGAACGTGTCCCTGAGAGGAATAAAGTTCAGAACATTGGCCAAGTCAGAGACAGTCCATATGAAACAGTTTCCCAACAACAAAACAACAAAATCAAGTTACCCTGGTTCCAGATGGGCAAGACCTCCTCTCCCCTCTTCAGCCTTCTAGGGATCAGGAAGTGCCTCTAGGACCAGGTAGGGGGCAGGAAAGAGCAGCTGACCACAAACCCCCAACATGTACCGGCCAGTCCAGGCTGCCAAAGCCACCTGGGCTATGGGAGGGGAAGCAGGATCGAGTATTTAAACAGTAGTTTCCTGGACATCTTAATTACCCTATGAGATTACTCTTCTGATGGGTTGGGTTGGAGAATATAGTTATTTCCTAGCTGAAGCCTAGTGAATTTTTCCTGGGGCTACTGTAACAAAGTCCTAAGACTGGGGGGCTTAAGCAACATACATTACTGTCTCACAGTTCTGGAGGCCAGAAGTCCAAAAGTAAGGTGAGAACAGGGCCATAGCCCTCTGAAGGCACCAGCGAAGGATCTGACCCAGACCTCTCTCTTTACTCCTGGAGTCCTCAGGAGTTCCCTGGCTTGTGATTGGATGTCTTCTCTCTGTGTCTCTTCACAGTATCTTCCCCTGTATGTGTCTCTCTGTGTCCAAATTTGCCCTTTTCACAAAGAAACCAGTCAGATTATAGTAGGGGTCACCCAAATGACCTCATTTTAACTTGATTACATCTGCAAAGGCTTCATTTCCAAATAAGATTACATTCATAAGTATTGGGGTTAAGACTTCAACATCTTTTGGGGGACATTATTCAAGCCAGAACACTTCGTATTACTGCTCATTTAATAAACCCTTCCTTCTTGAGGGCCTGCTGTGTCCAATGCTATGCTGGGCACTGGGATGATGAACACATGACCCAGGGAGACCCACAGTTGTGGAAAAACACAGCAGGACAGTGATTGCTTTGGCGGAGTGGACCTGTGCTGCACCCAGCCGGGAACATCGCTCTGGAGAAAGTGATTCTTGATTTGAGTCTTTTCAAGTTGACTTTCAAGTTGATAGTAGCTTTGAGTAGTCAGGCTAGGCTGGAGGAAGGGTTAGGGTGACCAGCTGTCCTGGTTTGCCCAGGGCTAAGTGAGTTCTTAGGATGTGAGATTTCCAATGCTCATGTTGGGAAAGTCCCAGGGAAACTAGGAAGAGTTGGTCACTCCAGACAGGGAAGACACCTGACTTCAGGAAACAGAGACGGGCATCTGGCCTAAAATCAAAGGTGAGAGGAAGTAAAAAGCTCTTGTTGAAGCTCTCTGTGCAGTTATTAAAAAAAAAAAAAAAAAAGGAGCAGTGTTGGCTGGAGTGTCTTGGGAAACCTTCAAGGAGGAGATGGAGCTTAAGCCGGGCCTTTGAGGATGGGAGGATTTGGATGGGGGAGAGAGCGGGCTCTCCAAGGGGAAGAACAGAAGGAGCAATATACACAAGAGAGATTCGCACCTGTGGGAGTTTCAAATGTAAGAGGAGGAACAATGCCTGTCCCTGGAGCTTAGAACCTTGTGGAATAAAGACGGAGCAGGGAGTGAGTCAGATCAGGGTCCACAGGAAAGCAGGCACATACAGGCAAATGCTGGAAATGGTGGGCCATGGGGAGAGAGGCCCAAGCGCTCTCCAGACTCCTCCTAGGGAAAGCTTTGCTATGCTCCTATAGAATACCAGAGGCCAAGTTCGGGATTCTAATGAGGCTGAGGTCCCCCAGGGGTACAACCCACTGGGCAACTGAGGAACACCCTTTTCTTCCCTTCTTCCCTACTGACTTCATTCAACCTTCCTTCTACCCATCCAATAATTACTATGTGTCCATTACATTCCAGGCCACATACTAGGGTCCAGGAGCACAACAGTGAGTAAAAGGAGAAATGGCCTCTACTCTCATAAAGCTGCAGCTCTGTGGGCGGAGGCAGACATTAATTAAATCCTCAGATAAATAAACATGAAATCACAAATAGGATCAGTGCTATGAAGATGAGGGCCAGGGCTCTGACGAGCGTATCCAACTTGGTCTGGAAAGCCAGAAAGCAGGGATTGCGTCTGTCTGTCCAGGGGGCATGCCCAGCATAGCACAGAGAGGCACTCAAGGCACTCAATCAATGAAAAAAAAAACAAAGAATAAACCTGGGAACTGGGGAAGAGTTAGGACAGGGTGCAAGTGGTAAGAGCCCAGATCTTGCCTGTTTAGGAAAGAAATTTTAGCACATACAACCCAAAGATTCTTAAGAGGGAATGCCTGACAATTCATCTGATTTTTTTTTTTTCCCTAAACAATTTGTCCTCTTCCCGCTTGGCTGTCCAGATAATTGGGGGAACCCAAGAAATTGGATCAAAAGTCATTTCTCCATAGTAAAGAGCATGATTCTCTCTACCAACATTTCTCTTTGGGTTTCTTAATTCTCTTCCTTTTCCTCTTCATTCTCCTACACAGGAATGCCCAAGAAGGGCCAGTCCAGATGCCTGGCATTCCATGCCTTGTTGTCCTCAGAAGAAATACTGGCAAAATGGGAGCCTTAAAATTAAATAGCAGGCAGTGTCCAATAATTAATTTTGTTTTATTCCCATTGTTTATTTAATACAACTTTAAAACTACATTAAGAAGGCAGAACTGCGCAGTGTAGCATGAAAATGAGCTGGAAGCTTTCCAAGTGGAGGCCAGGAATTAGCAAATTGGTCAGATGTGCAGGATGACTTCAACTAAGATGTAATCAAGAAGCCACACTTCTAATGGTTCATCAGCAAGAGATACTACCGCCAAAGCACTAGATTTCCTAATCCCTGGGCTGCAGGATGGCCTGGGTCCCCCAGCCAGCCAGAGTGAAGACTATAGACTTCAACACCAGCAATAGACTTCCAAGGAGACTGAGCTGGGGTATCCCTGAGCCACAGGCAGGGAGCAGAGATCTGTCCTGCTTCCCCTCATCCAGATGCCATTTGCTTCAGATTGCTTGCTGCCATCTGGAAGGAGGACCTTGAAAAGCCACCCTGGACCTGGTCTCTGCACCTCCAGAGGTAATTGGGGAGCTCTGGGCATGAGGCAGAGCTGTCTTTGTTAATAAGGGCTAGGTGCCTCTACCGGGCCCATTTGTCTATCTTGCCTGTTTGATTTCTGTGGCTTCCCTGGATCTAACCATCTTATGAGCTTCCTGACCCCCCATTTTACCTGAACCCTAAATACAACATTCACCTGCCTCTCCCTTGCTCCCTAGGAATTCCTGGGAGCCTGACCACAGCCTGAGTGTTAATCCCACCCCCACTCAGTCCCCTTCTGATTTCCATTCACGACATACGATTCTCTGAGCCTTTATGCCCACTCTACCTACTGGCACCTTGGTCTTATGGTCTACAATGGGCATCAGTGCCTGGCTTGACTGCCTAGTCACTGCCTAGTCCCCTGGTTCAAAGCCACCAGCACCGCCTCAGCTACCAGCCTCCCAACCCCATCTGACTTTCATCTTGACCTCCTACTCTGGGATTTCAGCCTTCTTCCATCTCTTTCTTTCCTGCCTTCTCACCTGCTTTCACAACCTGCTGCCCCTTGGATTTGCTGTGGTTAGTGTCTGCCCAGAGCAGTCACATCCTGCCTGGATCCTCTAGCTCAGCCACTTGACAGCACCCTTCCCTTTCCTGCCACACATGCTCAACCTCAAGCCAGGCTGTCCTCTCAGTAATGCATTCACTAAGAAGTCCAGATGCCCCTAGGACAGCTCCACTGTGGGGCCTAGACCCCAGCTAGCATTCAGGACCATACTATTTACAAGGAGGGATTCCTGTCAATGCCTCCTCCTGCAACTCCTATTGCTCATTTGCTATGTAACCCAGCTCCAGCATCCCCTCCCCTCATCCCATGGCTGTCCTGGTGCAGGCTGGCCTCTTGCTCTTCCGCATGTGCTCTTGACACTGCCTTCTTCTCATTGGCTGCAACTGGTGTCCAGTCCCCACCCACAGAGCCTCTCCCCAGGGAGATGTATGTTTCAACCTCCCTGGCTCCACCCAGTCCCAATGACCAACTGGGCAATAATATTTAGTCAAAACAGTGTTTTCTAATGACCAATTTCTATGCCACCGATCAATAAGGCTATAGTATTGAACTAAACTAATGAAAAATATCATAGAAAACACTTTGCCCATTGATTTTTTCCGCCTCTGTTACAATTAGAGAACAACAGAAGGTCACATATGATCAAAGGCTAGATCATGTGTAAAGGACTCTGATAGGCAGAGAGTTAAGAGAAGGAAGAGGAAAGTCAGCATGGGCTTCATCAGACAGACGCAGTTTAAGAGATCTTTGGGGCTCTGCCTTTTACTATCTGTGCAATTAGAGACAGGGTATTTAGTTTATTTCTTTTTCATACCTAAAATAGGATTGACATGATTGACTCATATGAGGATATGAAACTAAAGAAATTTTTGTCTGGGCGCAGTAATCCTAGCACTTTGGGAGGCTAAGGCAGGTGGATCACCTAAGGTCAGGGGTTTGAGACCAGCCTGGCCAACATGACAAAACTCTGTCTCTAGCTAAAAATATAAAAACGAGCGGGATGTGATGGTGCATACCTGCATCTCAGCTATTCAGGAGTCTGAGACAGGAGAATCACTTGAACCCAGGAGGCAGAGGTTGCAGAGAGCCGAGATCATGTCACTGCATTCCAGCCTGGGTGACAGTGCAAGACTCCACCTCAAAAAAAAATATACAGGGGGCGGAGCAAGATGGCCGAATAGGAACAGCTCCAGTCTCCAACTCCCAGCGCGAGCGACACAGAAGACCGGTGATTTCTGCATTTTCAACTGAGGTACTGGGTTCATCTCACTGGGGAGTGCCAGATGATCGGTGCTGGTCAGCTGCTGCAGCCCCACCAGCGAGAGCTGAAGCAGGGCGAGGCATCGCCTCACCTGGGAAGCGCAAGGGGGAAGGGAATCCCTTTTCCTAGCCAGGGGAACTGAGACACACAACACCTGGAAAATCGGGTAACTCCCACCCCAATATTGCGCTTTAAGCAAACAGGCACACCAGGAGATCATATCCCACACCTGGCCGGGAGGGTCCCACGCCCACGGAGCCTCCCTCATTGCTAGCACAGCAGTCTGTGATCTACCGGCAAGGCAGCAGCGAGGCTGGGGGAGGGGCGCCCGCCATTGCTGAGGCTTAAGTAGGTAAACAAAGCTGCTGGGAAGCTCCAACTGGGTGGAGCTCACAGCAGCTCAAGGAAACCTGCCTGTCTCTGTAGACTCCACCTCTGGGGACAGGGCACAGCTACACAACAACAACAACAACAACAACAACAAAAAAGCAGCAGAAACCTCTGCAGACGCAAATGACTCTGTCTGACAGCTTTGAAGAGAGCAGTGGATCTCCCAACACGGAGGTTGAGATCTGAGAAGGGACAGACTGCCTGCTCAAGTGGGTCAGGGACCCACTTGAGTAGCCTAACTGGGAGACATCCCCCACTAGGGGCAGTCTGACACCCCACACCTCACAGGGTGGAGTACACCCCTGAGAGGAAGCTTCCAAAGCAAGAATCAGACAGGTACACTCGCTGTTCAGAAATATTCTATCTTCTGCAGCCTCTGCTGCTGATACCCAGGCAAACGGGGTCTGGAGTGGACCTCAAGCAATCTCCAACAGACCTACAGCTGAGGGTCCTGACTGTTAGAAGGAAAACTATCAAACAGGAAGGACACCTACACCAAAACCCCATCAGTACATCACCATCATCAAAGACCAGAGGCAGATAAAACCACAAAGATGGGGAAAAAGCAGGGCAGAAAAGCTGGAAATTCAAAAAATAAGAGCACATCTCCCCCAGCAAAGGAGCGCAGCTCATCGCCAGCAACGGATCAAAGCTGGACGGAGAATGACTTTGACGAGATGAGAGAAGAAGGCTTCAGTCCATCAAATTTCTCAGAGCTAAAGGAGGAATTACGTACCCAGCGCAAAGAAACTAAAAATCTTGAAAAAAAAGTGGAAGAATTGATGGCTAGAGTAATTAATGCAGAGAAGGTCATAAACGAAATGAAAGAGATGAAAACCATGACACGAGAAATACGTGACAAATGCACAAGCTTCAGTAACCGACTCGATCAACTGGAAGAAAGAGTATCAGCGATTGAGGATCAAATGAATGAAATGAAGCGAGAAGAGAAACCAAAAGAAAACAGAAGAAAAAGAAATGAACAAAGCCTGCAAGAAGTATGGGATTATGTAAAAAGACCAAATCTACGTCTGATTGGGGTGCCTGAAAGTGAGGGGGAAAATGGAACCAAGTTGGAAAACACTCTTCAGGATATCATCCAGGAGAACTTCCCCAACCTAGTAGGGCAGGCCAACATTCAAATCCAGGAAATACAGAGAACGCCACAAAGATACTCCTCGAGAAGAGCAACTCCAAGACACATAATTGCCAGATTCACCAAAGTTGAAATGAAGGAAAAAATCTTAAAGGCAGCCAGAGAGAAAGGTCGGGTTACCCACAAAGGGAAGCCTATCAGACTCACAGCAGATCTCTCGGCAGAAACTCCACAAGCCAGAAGAGAGTGGGGGCCAATATTCAACATTCTTAAAGAAAAGAATTTTAAACCCAGAATTTCATATCCAGCCAAACTAAGTTTCATAAGTGAAGGAGAAATAAAATCCTTTACAGATAAGCAAATGCTTAGAGATTTTGTCACCACCAGGCCTGCCTTACAAGAGACCCTGAAGGAAGCACTCAACATGGAAAGGAACAACCGGTACCAGCCATTGCAAAAACATGCCAAAATGTAAAGACCATCGAGGCTAGGAAGAAACTGCATCAACTAACGAGCAAAATAACCAGTTAATATCATAATGGCAGGATCAAGTTCACACATAACAATCTTAACCTTAAATGTAAATGGACTAAATGCTCCAATTAAGAGACACAGACTGGCAAACTGGATAAAGAGTCAAGACCCATCAGTCTGCTGTATTCAGGAGACCCATCTCACACGCAGAGACATACATAGGCTCAAAATAAAGGGATGGAGGAAGATTTACCAAGCAAATGGAGAACAAAAAAAAGCAGGGGTTGCAATCCTAGTCTCTGATAAAACAGACTTTAAACCATCAAAGATCAAAAGAGACAAAGAAGGCCATTACATAATGGTAAAGGGATCAATTCAACAGGAAGAGCTAACTATCCTAAATATATATGCACCCAATACAGGAGCACCCAGATTCATAAAGCAAGTCCTTAGAGACTTACAAAGAGACTTAGACTCCCATACAATAATAATGGGAGACTTCAACACTCCACTGTCAACATTAGACAGATCAACAAGACAGAAAGTTAACAAGGATATCCAGGAATTGAACTCATCTCTGCAGCAAGCAGACCTAATAGACATCTATAGAACTCTCCACCCCAAATCAACAGAATATACATTCTTCTCAGCACCACATCGTACTTACTCCAAAATTGACCATATAATTGGAAGTAAAGCACTCCTCAGCAAATGTACAAGAACAGAAATTATAACAAACTGTCTCTCAGACCACAGTGCAATCAAACTAGAACTCAGGACTAAGAAACTCAATCAAAACTGCTCAACTACATGGAAACTGAACAACCTGCTCCTGAATGACTACTGGGTACATAACGAAATGAAGGCAGAAATAAAGATGTTCTTTGAAACCAATGAGAACAAAGATACAACATACCAGAATCTCTGGGACACATTTAAAGCAGTGTGTAGAGGGAAATTTATAGCACTAAATGCCCACAAGAGAAAGCAGGAAAGATCAAAAATTGACACTCTAACATCGCAACTAAAAGAACTAGAGAAGCAAGAGCAAACACATTCCAAAGCTAGCAGAAGGCAAGAAATAACTAAGATCAGAGCAGAACTGAAGGAGATAGAGACACAAAAAACCCTCCAAAAAATCAATGAATCCAGGAGTTGGTTTTTTGAAAAGATCAACAAAATTGACAGACCACTAGCAAGACTAATAAAGAAGAAAAGAGAGAAGAATCAAATCGACGCAATTAAAAATGATAAAGGGGATATCACCACCGACCCCACAGAAATATAAACTACCATCAGAGAATACTATAAACACCTCTACGCAAATAAACTGGAAAACCTAGAAGAAATGGATAATTTCCTGGACACTTACACTCTTCCAAGACTAAACCAGGAAGAAGTTGAATCCCTGAATAGACCAATAGCAGGCTCTGAAATCGAGGCAACAATTAATAGCCTACCAACCAAAAAAAGTCCAGGACCAGATGGATTCACAGCTGAATTCTACCAGAGGTACAAGGAGGAGTTGGTACCATTCCTTCTGAAACTATTCCAATCAATAGAAAAAGAGGGAATCCTCCCTAACTCATTTTATGAGGCCAACATCATCCTGATACCAAAGCCTGGCAGAGACACAACAAAAAAAGAGAATTTTAGACCAATATCCCTGATGAACATCGATGCAAAAATCCTCAATAAAATACTGGCAAACCGGATTCAACAACACATCAAAAAGCTTATCCACCATGATCAAGTGGGCTTCATCCCTGGAATGCAAGGCTGGTTCAACATTCGCAAATCAATAAACATAATCCAGCATATAAACAGAACCAAAGACAAGAACCACATGATTATCTCAATAGATGCAGAAAAGGCTTTTGACAAAATTCAACAGCCCTTCATGCTAAAAACGCTCAATAAATTCGGTATTGATGGAACGTACCTCAAAATAATAAGAGCTATTTATGACAAACCCACAGCCAATATCATACTGAATGGGCAAAAACTGGAAAAATTCCCTTTGAAAACTGGCACAAGACAGGGATGCCCTCTCTCACCACTCCTATTCAACATAGTGTTGGAAGTTCTGGCTAGGGCAATTAGGCAAGAGAAAGAAATCAGGGGTATTCAGTTAGGAAAAGAAGAAGTCAAATTGTCCCTGTTTGCAGATGACATGATTGTATATTTAGAAAACCCCATTGTCTCAGCCCAAAATCTCCTTAAGTTGATAAGCAACTTCAGCAAAGTCTCAGGATACAAAATTAATGTGCAAAAATCACAAGCATTCTTATACACCAATAACAGACAAACACAGAGCCAAATCATGAATGAACTTCCATTCACAATTGCTTCAAAGAGAATAAAATACCTAGGAATCCAACTTACAAGGGATGTAAAGGACCTCTTCAAGGAGAACTACAAACCACTGCTCAGTGAAATAAAAGAGGACACAAACAAATGGAAGAACATACCATGCTCATGGATAGGAAGAATCAATATCGTGAAAATGGCCATACTGCCCAAGGTAATTTATAGATTCAATGCCATCCCCATCAAGCTACCAATGAGTTTCTTCACAGAATTGGAAAAAACTGCTTTAAAGTTCATATGGAACCAAAAAAGAACCCACATCTCCAAGACAATCCTAAGTCAAAAGAACAAAGCTGGAGGCATCACGCTACCTGACTTCAAACTATACTACAAGGCTACAGTAACCAAAACAGCATGGTACTGGTACCAAAACAGAGATATAGACCAATGGAACAGAACAGAGTCCTCAGAAATAATACCACACATCTACAGCCATCTGATCTTTGACAAACCTGAGAAAAACAAGAAATGGGGAAAGGATTCCCTATTTAATAAATAGTGCTGGGAAAATTGGCTAGCCATAAGTAGAAAGCTGAAACTGGATCCTTTCCTTACTCCTTATACGAAAATTAATTCAAGATGGATTAGAGACTTAAATGTTAGACCTAATACCATAAAAATCCTAGAGGAAAACCTAGGTAGTACCATTCAGGACATAGGCATGGGCAAAGACTTCATGTCTAAAACACCAAAAGCAACGGCAGCAAAAGCCAAAATTGACAAATGGGATCTCATTAAACTAAAGAGCTTCTGCACAGCAAAAGAAACTACCATCAGAGTGAACAGGCAACCTACAGAATGGGAGAAAATTTTTGCAATCTACTCATCTGACAAAGGGCTAATATCCAGAACCTACAAAGAACTCAAACAAATTTACAAGAAAAAAACAAACAACCCCATCAAAAAGTGGGCAAAGGATATGAACAGACATTTCTCAAAAGAAGACATTCATACAGCCAACAGACATATGAAAAAATGCTCATCATCACTGGCCATCAGAGAAATGCAAATCAAAACCACAATGAGATACCATCTCACACCAGTTAGAATGGCGATCATTAAAAAGTCAGGAAACAACAGGTGCTGGAGAGGATGTGGAGAAATAGGAACACTTTTACACTGTTGGTGGGATTGTAAACTAGTTCAACCATTATGGAAAACAGTATGGCGATTCCTCAAGGATCTAGAACTAGATGTACCATATGACCCAGCCATCCCATTACTGGGGATATACCCAAAGGATTATAAATTATGCTGCTATAAAGACACATGCACATGTATGTTTATTGCAGCACTATTCACAATAGCAAAGACTTGGAATCAACCCAAATGTCCATCAGTGACAGATTGGATTAAGAAAATGTGGCACATATACACCATGGAATACTATGCAGCCATAAAAAAGGATGAGTTTGCGTCCTTTGTAGGGACATGGATGCAGCTGGAAACCATCATTCTTAGCAAACTATCACAAGAACAGAAAACCAAACACCGCATGTTCTCACTCATAGGTGGGAACTGAACAATGAGATCACTTGGACTCAGGAAGGGGAACATCACACACCGGGGCCTATCATGGGGAGGGGGGAGGGGGGAGGGATTGCATTGGGAGTTATACCTGATGTAAATGACGAGTTGATGGGTGCAGCAGACCAACATGGCACAAGTATACATATGTAACAAACCTGCACGTTATGCACATGTACCCTACAACTTAAAGTATAATAATAATAAATAAATTTTTTAAAAAAATTATACAGATTTACTTATTCATTTTCAATCATTTAAACATTTATTGAGCATCTTCTATGTCCCAGACAAAGTATTGAACCCTGGGTGTATAAAGATAAATAAGACACAGTTGCTCAAAGAACTTGCAATCTTAAAAGGGAGACTGTGGACACTTAAAGAGAGTCTGTGTGATGACAGACATATGCAGAAGTCATTATGGGAGCACACAGGAGGGAGGTGGGGAGCAGAGACAAGATGGGAAGTCTTCCTGGAGGTGAAGATGACAGAGGTGGTGGAAATAAATGTGGCTTAGTCAGACAAAAGGGGATAGAAGAACTCCCCAGACAGAAGCAGCAGCGTGAACAGAGGCCTCTGGGAGGGGAACAACTTGGGGGAGTGCATGTTTGTGTGTGAGTAGACATGAGAGAATTATAATCCCATCAAGAGTTTTTAGAGCCTAAGGTTAAAGGCAGAAAATAATGACAGATCAGTCCAAAGCTAAGTAGTGTCCTAAGTCACATATTAAGAAGCTGGGAATTTACTTACTCCATGGGAAATAGGAAATTGCTCCATACTTTAAGGAGAGGAATGGCATGGTCAGATTTGGTGTTAGAAAGCTCATTAGGCCTAGAGGATGGGGGAAAGGATTAGAGGGAAGCAGGCTTTGAAGCAGGGAGACAGGAGGAAGGGCTGAGCAGTGATCCAACTGAGGGTCATGAGGACCTGAGCAGGTGAGGGCCCAAGATCCTGGTTATAGGTCAGAAGATAGCATGGAAAGACAAAAGGATGGAAAATACAGAGAAGCATGCAGGAGCCCCTTGGGACATGGTGACAAAATTAACTTCACTGTAACTAGAGTACCAGAGCACAGAAAATCTTTAAAGCAGCAAGAGAAAAAAAGAAATATTACCTTCAAAGAGCAGCAGTAAGACTTATAGCCAACTTCTCAACAGAAATAATGGAAGCCAGAAGATAGAGAATGATAGATTCAAAGTCCTCAAAGAAAACAACTGCCAACACAAAATTCCTACAATGACTATATCTTTCAAAGGCAAAGATGGAAAAGGGTTTTTTGCTTCCTGGTGGGATACAGTAGCTTGAGGCAGACCACTCTTCCTGCCAAGAAACACTAGCAGGGCCAGATGAAATAGAGAAATCATTCATTTGAAGTCATCGAAGATCTGCTGAGGCAATGGGAACTGGAGCGGCTCAGATTCTGGAGAGAGAGGGAATTTGGAGAGGTCAGCTGACTTCCCAGCCTGCAGGAGTCTGAGAATGGGGCTTCACACCAATGGCTGCTGCTTGGGACCAGAGAATACAGCAGGACTCCTGATGGAAATTTGGGTGGGCAGGGGAGGTCTCGATCTCATGGCCTCTTTTCCTCTCAAGTAAATCCCCTCACCATAGCTCTCTGCTGCACTTCCTCTGCAGAACAGATGCTTGAGATAATGCTGGATGCTGCCGCCTGGGTCAGAGTGGGGCTGGATCCCTGCCCTCTGTCCTGCCCAGCTTTGCATGGAGCTCAGGTGGATGACCTTGGTTCTGGATGGCCTCAGAAGTTATGTAGCTGTACTGGCTTAAAGAGACAGTGAAGGTCAGGGTCAGGGCTGGGAACACAGAAGAAGGGTTGAGGGCAGAGATGGGTCATACCGAAGCCAGGTTTGGGAGGCCACAATTAAGGAAAATCCAGAGACCTGAAACTCCACCTCTTACCTGAGACTGAACTCATGGCCTCTCTCATAAGCATGCTTCTTTGCTTATTATTCTTCTCTTCCTGCCTGGAATATCTTCTTAAACCACCTCTCCTCTCTCTAGCCATCCATTATTTATCCTACAAGCCCTATCCACTACTATGAAGGAACCTGCACAGAGCCCTCCCTCCTCGACACCCTCACCCACTTGCCATTATTCACAAACTCCCTTGTATGATTGGCACTCAATCCTATCATGAAGAGTTCCCAGTTACCTTACCATACTGTAAGCTCCTTGAGGGCAGAGGCCAGCCTCAGACCAAGGGTCTGCACCTAACACACATCTGAACATGATGCTTTGAGTAAGGAGAGAGATAATGACTGTGGCATTCTCAAGAGGCAAATATCTGAGCACTCAAGGTCAGGGCAAATGTAGATCCTCAGTTCTTGAAGGCAGAGGTCTTGTCTTCTCTTTCATCTCCCAACTTGCAGCCTCCTCACTCCCTAGAGCCTTGCTCATAGAAAGTACATGTTGAGACCAGGTGCAGTGGCTCACACCTGTAATCCGAGCACTTCGGGAGGCTGAAGCAGGTGGATCACTTGAGCATAGGAGTTTGAGAGCAGCCTAGGCAACATGGCGAAATCCTGTCTCCACCAAAAATACAAAAAGTTAGCTGGGCATGGTGGTACACGCCTGCAGTCCCAGCTACTTGAGAAGCTGAGGTGGGAGGATCACTTGAGCCTGGGAAGTGGAGGCTGCAGTGAGCCTAGATGGCACCACTGCACTCCAGCCTGGGTGACAGAGTGAGACCCTGTCTCAAAAACTAAAGTACATGTTGAATGAATGAATGAAGCAATTTTTCCAGTTATCTTTATAATGGACTGGTCAAGGTTTCTCTTCCTCCTCCTTTTCCTCCTCCTCCTTTTGCACCTCTTCCTTTATCTTCACCAGCCTCAGAGAGGACCTGGACCTCACACTTGACTTTTGGGATATGGATTCCTTTAGGAATCTAAACCCTCTCTCTCTCTTTCAAAAAAAAAAAAAGGACTTCTCCCTGTACATTGCATGCAATTTTTGAAAGTTCATAGAGCATTCCCAACCCCAAGCTATGTCACCCATACAGTGGCTCTTTTAATACTCTATGTCTTATGAAATGGGATAGTGATTGTCACCAAGGATTGGCTTCTGTGAGGGAACCTGAGGCCACAAACACTCCTCTCCAAAGAGAATCAAAGTGATGTGATCATTTTTCCAGCCCATTCATGTGATTTCCAGCCACTTGTGATACATAAACTGGCCATATATAATATTGGGCAAGTCACTGAACCTCAGTTATCTCACTACAAAAGAAAAAAAAAAAATCTCATTATAAAGAGAAAAAAATAATTAGATGACCAAGGCAAAAAGAAGTTTCCACTTGATTCCATGGATGATCAATTCAAGATCAATAAGATCAATGCCATATTCTTTGCCCCCACAGAGAAATCCCAACATTGAATCCAACAATGATTTTGATGTCAGTTGACACTGGGCTCATTCCCTCTCAGCCTGAGGCCCTACCTTGCAGGGCCACCTCCTTCTTGTTACCAGGTATGCTGGACTGAATAATGGCCCCCAAAGATACCCAAGTACTAATTTCTGGAACCTGTGAATGTTACCTTATATGGCAAAAGGGACTTAACAGTTGTGATTAAGTGTGATTACCTTGAGGTTGATTACCACAAACTTAGTAGCTTCAAACAACACAGATACATTACCTTAAAGTTTTGTAGGTCAGATATCTAACGTGAGTCTCACCGGATAAGGTCAAGGTGCTGGCAGGGCTGCGTTCCTTTGGGAGGCTCTAGGGGAGGGCCTGTTTCCTGCCTTTTTCAGCTTCCTTTTCAGCTTCTAATGGCCACCTGCCTTCCCCGGCTGTTGGCCCCATCCTTGGGCCAAGTCCTTCTCATGCTGCCATCTCTTGTATTCTCCCTTCCAATTCCCTTTTCCACTTTTAAGGACCCAGGTGATTACACTGGGCCCACAGGGACAATGCCTGAGAATCTCCCTATCCTAAGATCAGCTGATGAGCAATCTTAATTCCCCTCTGCTATATACCCTAACATATTCACAGGTTCTGACAGTTAGAACATAGACATCTCTGTGTAGTGGGGGCAGGTGGATATTCTGCCTACCATAGAAAGAGACAGTAGGGAGAACCTTCCAGACAAGAAGGAGAAGTACAACAGAAGTATGAGCCAAAGTTCATAAGAAGAAACCAGAGTTTCAGAAGGAGAATTGTGAAAATAAGGCTAAAGACATAGTTTAGAGTCAGATGGTGGTCAAAGGGCTTTGGAGGCCAGGATGGTGTAGGGCTCTGTTGTATAAACAAGAGGGAGCAGGGTGTCCCTTGCTGGGACTGTGGTATAAAAGTTGCCTGGATGGGCCAGGTGCAGTGGCTCATGCCTGTAATCCTAGCACTTTGGGAGGCCGAGGTGGGAGGATCACGAGGTCAAGAGTTCGAGACCAGCCTGCCCAATACGGTGAAACCCCGTCTTTACTAAAAATACAAAAATTAGCCAGGCATGGTGGTGTGCACCTGTAGCCCCAGCTACTCAGGAGGCTGAGGCAGGAGAATTGCTTGAATACAGGAAGCAGAGGTTTCAGTGAGCCAAGGGACAGTGCAGTGCCTGGGCAACAGAGCAAGACTCCATCAAAAAAAAAAAAAAAAAATCATGGATGTTGTCATTTATTTCTTTGACCTTCTCCCCATCATGGCATCGGGAAGTGAGGAGAGGAGTTCTCCTGGACATCTATGGGCAGCTGTGGACAGGTGTAGAATTAATATGACCAAAACGTCAGGACACTGAAAAGGGAAAGTGGGAAGAGAGGAGGAAAAGAGAGGGTGAACAGAACAGAGTTTAACCCCTTCATAGCCCGCTCACACCTTTTAATTCCCATTGAATAGGCCTGATTCTGTTTTGATAGAAAACATGCCCAGTGCGTGGTTCAGAAGGCTATAGAATTGAGAGCTATTAAATACTAAAAAGACAAGGTGAGAAACAATTTGCAAAATCTCCTCTTTTTATAGACTGCAGCGATTGAGAAAAATTGAGTAAATTCCCCAGCTGCCTCAACTGCAGTCTGTTTCAAGATTCCATCAATTTTTTACGGTACAATCAATATTTATGAATCCCCAAAGAAATGTCGCAAAGAGAAACCCAGCGCAACATTTTCTCAGTGGTTTGCAGAGATGTAACAGAGGGACCTAAATAACTTTTAAAATAATCTCAATGACAATCAAAGACTCTTCCATAGCCAATGCGGTTTAATGTCGGGCTTTATATTAGCGCCGCTGTGCCGGGGGCGGGGGCGGGGAAGAGAAAACGTTGAGAGTTTAATCTGTCCAAAAGATGACACTTGGCTATAATAAGTACGCTGTAATATGGTACTTAAAAATTCAAAGGAAGTGCTATATTAATAAGTCCCTGGATTTTTTGTTTAATGCATTCAAATATCGGTTAAGCAATAGATTTTTTCAGTCAGCTGGAAATAAAAGAGATTTCTGGGGGAAAAAAAAACAGACAAATCCACATTGCTTTAATGGCTACTTTAGGTTTAATATCTAAACTTATTTAAATAACTCTGCGCCCTCCTGCTGAGAAATATTGAAACTAATGGATTCCTTTGTGCGTAATCTCCATTTAAATGTGGAGTTTAATTTCCCTTTTGGCTAAACCTATGGGAAACTAGTCTTGAAATGTCCCTCTTAAAAAAGAGACGAAAACCCCATATAGAATATTTAGGGGGATTCCTTTATTTTATTTAAAATTGGTTTGGGGCATTAAAACTAAGTAGCCAACGAAAAGCGAGCCCGCAGACCGCCTATGTTTATAACTGGAGCACGAAGTGGGCGCTGGGCGCCTGTGGTTTCCCAGGTGCGCAGACGCCCATGTGCGCAATTAGAGCGCCTAAGCCCCGCGCAGATCCGGCACCCCCCTTGGAGGGTGCTCCCCACCAGGGCCTGGCTCTCTCCACCCACAAACGCTGTCCCCATCCTTCTCACAAAGATAACACCGAAAATACCACCCCTGGAGCTTCCTCTCTGAGGCTTAAAGCTTTGACTTCTGTTCCATGCAAATCTCCTCAGGCAGAGTCGGACTTCCCGGTGGCTGAGGGCTATTTTGTGTTCATGAATATGCATAGAGACCTGTGATGTCAGAATGAGAACTAAGACCTAGAAAGTAATCCATGCTGCCCTTTCGCTGGCCCAGGAGGGGATTAATCACAGATCAGTGTTAGAGGTGCGATGAGAACCCAGGAGTTCTGATTCCTGGGTCACCATGCTCCCTTTGCCAAGGGTGGAGCCGACACCGACAGACTCTGTGCGGTGTGCATCCTGGCGTTAGTGCACGTGCTGCACGGGTGACTCTACCTGAAACTGAGCCTGTGGGTTAAGGTATGATATGCTTCTTATAATCACTCCAAACTGTACAGACATGAGAATACCAGGGTTGTCATTGTCATCAAAGGATTTCTTTAGATGTCTTCTCTCAGTTGTGTAGATAAAATGCAGGTTATAAAGATGCAGCTTGTATATAATTCTCATTACAACACCCTACTGCGTAAAACCATCCACACCTGGGTGTGCCTGCCTAGTGATAGGCTTCTACATGGCCACTATGTTATAATTCATGGACAATGGTAACTACTAATAATTTAAAGTTGAGAGGGAAAAAGAATGAGTTGGACTTTCATACAATATATCTGTGATAGAGAAGAGCCCTGTGACAAAAGTTGGGAGTCCTGGGTTCTGGTCCCAGTTCTTTCTCTTACCAAGGGTGGGAGCTGAGCATCATTCATCTTTAAAATGGTGAGAGTGATAACAATAACTTGTAGACCAAAGGCAGGCCCCCGGAGCAAATGATTTAGGGAGATTCCTCAGGCTATGTGACTCGATTATATTACATTATAACAAACATGACCGCAAGCTAAAGACATAAAATGTGATCCAGTTTTAGTATGTGTACACACGCACACGCACACGCACGCACACACACCAGCTCTGAAGTCAAGATCCCTTTAACAGACTTGCTTATTATAGGTGACTTAGAAAATGTGAGGGCTAAAAATGAACTATAGCCTGAGGTGGTCCTGCTAGAAAGCCATGTGCCTGTCCTGTCAACCTCACCAAGACCACTTGTAGAACAGCCCAGAATGCCAGATGGCAGGGGCAGTGTGATCTGAGGAGTGCCATGACCTACATGATCTAAAAATTTCATCCCCACCAGCCTGTATCAGAATCATGACGTAAAATTGCTCCTATGGATAAAAATGTTTAAAACAAATTGAGTTCAAACACAGAATTAATACCCAGGGGAGACATTGCTGTTATTAGCCATTAACTCTTTAGCTAGAACTCGTTTCTAGCTAAATTTCACTTTTAGCTAGAATTCAGTTCGATTCATTTGTCATATAACAGGGTCTGGAAAGATACATAAATTTCCACTAGAAGAGGAGAAAGGCATAAGACAGACCTCAGCTGTCCAGGAAAGGAAGGGCCGCCAGTCTGGAGTGACAGCTAGGGTCAGTGGAAGTCTGGGCAGTGGAGAGGGGAATCCTGAAAATAAGTTGCTTACTTCACTCAGAGTGTTCCAAGGACTGGCCTTGGCACCAGCATTGTCCAGAGGCCATGGTCAGCTGATGTATTGTGCTCAGGGCTGTGAGGGCCTCTGAGAAGCAGAAGAAATGACTCCTGCTTTCCAGAGCCTATAATCCAGCTGAGGCTATGAGACATTACAACATTCAGTAGGAACTCAGAGCAGCACAGAGACTCAAAGAAGAAATCAGACTAAGTGCACTGGTGGGAAAGGCTCTAGGGAGAAGAGGCCAACTGGAGAAAAGGCCATCCAGGACTGGTCCGACAGGGGTGGGCAGAGGGAACAGTGAGAACAACGGAGAGGACCCACAGCTCATCAGGGCAGCTCCAAACTATCCCACCAGTCACAGGGCCTCCTTCTGAGTTAAAGTGTTATGTGGGTCATAGTCCAAGACTCAGACTCTACCCACAGTGACCAGAGTCCAGACCACAGGCCAGTGGGTAGGAAGCATTCCCTGCCTACCTCCATTCACGGGGCAGCTCAGTCCTAACTCCTGTGCTGTTTAATCAACATAGAAGCCCAGCATGGACAGTCAGAGCCTGAGAGCCTTCAGAAAGCTTCTCCTCCAGGAATTCTTATTTTTGAGGTCATAGTTCCTTTAAGGATCGAGTGAAAAGTATGAACCAACGCTCTTCCATGAAAAACATGCACCTGTGAAATACACATACAATTTCACAGGCTTCAAAGACCCTCTCCTACTCCCTTCCACTGAGAATCAATCCTTGAACCCCAGTTAGTAAGAGCTAGCCCAATACTTTCATTCTGCAAAGAAGAGGATCTAAAGTAGAAAAGTAACATCCCAAGGTTATCAAGTTAGAGCTGGGCCAGAACCGGCTCCCTCTTTCTAGTAGGGCAGTGATCTTTGGCAGTTTTTACAGACTCATGGGCATCCTTAGGTATCCTTTCATATTTGTATCGATTGCCATGAACATGCTGTGACAAACCATCTCAAAACAAGCATTCCTTTAGCTCTTGAGTCTGCAGGTCAAAGATTTTAGGCTGGACCTGGTTGAATGATTCTTCTAGTCTCAACTGGGGTTGCTCCTCTGGAGGCCAGCTGACCTACAGCTTTAAAGTCTTACAGCTTTATGTTTACCTTCTCCCCATCCCATCTACCAGACCATGCACACATACGTCCATACACACACACACGCACACACACTTCTTTTCCCCTGCTCCAGCCATATCTGACCCACTGTAGATAGACTTTCCTACTTCTGCTTAGCTGTTAAAAGAGGAATATCACTTCTTACCTTAACTTCCTAATGATCCTCCAGCTTTCCGTAGAGAATGGGTCTGTAAATTGTACAGGATAACGGGGAGTTTAGCCCACTACATTCATGGTCATCTTCAAAAAAGGTGGCCCACCAGCCAGTTTCTTCCCACAAAACGAGGCATTAGATCTCCTACAGGGCACTTTGTTGGTTAAATCACCCATGCTACTCTAGCCGTAGCAAATCTAATCCAGGTCCAGTGCACAACCTGAAGCAACCACAAATGACCCAGACACCAGGGTGCCCCTAAGGTAACCTGGCTTATATTCTTCCATGCACAGGCACTTCATACTGAATGTTGCAAATTGGCCCACCCAAATCCTCTGTTCGGGAAGATTAAATGTTGGCCGAACAAAGAGAAGATGAGTCACAGGATTTGTGGTGGTTGTCCTTATCCTGAACTACTTTTTCATTTCCCTATAAAAAATGTTTCACATCTTTGTCTTAGAAGAGCTGCATCCTGGGAGAACTTTATGGCTGATGAGAACATATCTTGATCCACTCCACATTTCAGTGTAACCTTGTAATATACCTATAACACTGGGTACACATCTCTTCCCTAGGAGTCCTTAAGAACTTGAATGGTAGAGAGAGGGAGGATCACAAAAGTTTGCTTCCAGTTCTATACCCACCCACAGGTGATTCCATATTTGCTTGTTTTGATTGTGTCTTTTTAATTCTTTTTTTAAAACTAATTCATTGTACTGATGTCACTGACTAGCTTACCATGGTTCTTAATTACTTGCAGTCCAATAAGGGTATCATCAAGTTAACTTAGTTTCTGTTTTATGTAATTACAATACCAAACTCCTCTCTTTCATCGTCTGCCTTTCCAGTCTGTTGGCCACAGAGCATTGTCATCCTCCCCATAACCCACAACACACAGAGGGCACTCAGAGTGAGGATGGGTGACTCATTATCTTTGTTGATTTGCCCCAGAGTTAGAATCCCTGCTGGTAGTATTACTTTCCAATATATGGGGCCTGTGTTCACACTGTTGAAATGTTTCTTAATTAAGAATCTTTTTTTCTGTCTTATGCATAAATTAATCAAGGTAATTATTGTAGCATTATTATTATTACATTGTACTTATAGAGCACTTACCTCCAAGGTGCTGAAAGTAGCTTATAGATTTTTTTAATCTAATGAACTCTAGTAGCCTCTAGGCAAGATGGAGAGCAGAGCAGGGATTATTAGAGTCACATTATAGTTGAAGAAATGGGTCAGGCCAGAGGTAGGGGTGGCTGCGGGTTGCTGCAAAATAACTCATTCAGATCCATGTTCTCCCCGTCTGTGGAGGTATGAGAAGCGAGCAAAGGGCTACCTTTGAGGTAGGAAGAGCTCCTTCTCTACCTGCAGAAAGCATAGGCAGAAAGCAGCTTTTGAGCCCAGAGGGCCCCTCCAGCAGGGTTTGGATTTAGAAAACATACAGGAGATATTAGTTGTTTTCTCCCTTCCTCTCCTGATTTCCACCTGCCGTGAAGTCTGACCAGGTCCTCAGACTGCTACTTTGTGGTGCAGGAAGCAAAGGGTATAAGGAGAGAGGAGGAAAACTTAGCACTTGGCATCAGCACCAGTTTACTCTGACCCTGACTCACATCATTGTATTTTCATATGCCTCTTTCTGATGCTGTACATTTCTTGGAAGCAGCTGAGCAGGTTAGATTTAGCCACAGACAGGCACCATCATGGTCTGGTGGAAATTCTTTTGCCAACGGAGATGGGGAAGGGGGTTCCAGCTCACTTTAACTCGACTAGGGAGCAGCAGGAGGTAGCAGCATCATTTAAGAGCCTTGAGCTAAAACTTCCTGCATTAAGGACTGACGAATATAGAATGTGTGAAGGGTGACTCAGAGAATGAGGATTGCAAGTACCACACAAAAATAATAATAACAACAATAATATGAAGGTACTGATCTTGCATGTCTATTTCTAGGTATGGATCATAGACTTTCTCCTCTCTCACAAGATTGCTAGGGTATGTATGGCTGTCAACATCCACATTGTTATAACTCAGCAGAATCTAGGGGTCACTCATCAGCATATAAGCATATCTTATTGCTTGTAGGGGAGAAAAATGGTAACTGACAGTAAGCAAGGACAATCTCATGATAAATTTGGTAACTATGGGGTCTCTGCTTTCAGAAGACTCTCATCCATTTCATTAAGCACATCCAATTCATGGTGATCCATGTGCTCCCTCAGCATAGAAAACCTCTTTCCTACCCTTGCATTGTCTGTCTGCCTTAGTCAGTACATCCATTAAGTCTCAACTCAGGCATCATTCTTTCACTTTATAATTATTTTTGACAATAGTGCCCATCCCTAAAAGACCAGGCACTATTCTGGGCACTGGGGTACAGAAGCGACAAAACAGATTGAAAAAAAAAAAATCTTCGCCATCACAGAGTGGGGAAGGTGAAAGGACAGATAACAAAGAAATAGCAAGCTATCAAGTAAGTTAGAAAGCTGTCAGTGCTGTGGATAAACACTAATGAAGGGAAGAGGTACAGTTTTAATAGAGTGGTCAATGAAGGCCTTTGAGAAAGGACTTGGAGGGGATGGGAGAGTGAACCATGCAGATTTGTGACAGTATTCCAAGTAAAGGGAACAGGGAGTGCAGGGTACCAAGACCAGAGGATGGTTGACCCCTTCAAGGAAGAGCAAGAAGCAGAGCAGCTGTCAAAAACAGAAAATAACAAATGTTGGCAAAAATCTGGAGATCTGGAACCTTTGTGCACTGTTGGTGAAAACGTAAAATGGGAAGGTGTTGTGAAAAAAAGTTTGGTGACTCCTCAAAAAGTTAAACATAAAGTTACCAAATGACCCAGTAATTCCATTTCTAGGTATCTACCCAAAGGAACTTAAATCAGGGACTTAAACAGATACCTATATACCAACATAGATCACAGAGGGGCAAGGATAGAAGCAGAGACATCAATGGAGAAGAGGCTATTGTGACATTCTGAGCAAAAGATGACAATGGGTTGGTAATGGTAGTGCAGGTGATAAGAAGAAGTCATGTTCTGGTAAAGATACATGTAAATACCAATGAATTGGATGTAAATTATGGAAGAATGAGAAGAATTAAGGGTAATTCAAAAGTTATTTGACCTAAGCACCAGAAAGGATAATGTTACCATTAATTAAATCAATAGTAAGATGGCAGGGAAAGCAGGTTTGAGGATAAGAAGATCAATGCCTCAGTATGGAACATGGATGTAAGTGCTTATTAAACATCCAAGTACAGATGTCTAGTAAGTAGTTGACTATATGAATCTTGAATTTGGGAGAGCAGTTCCGACTAGAGTTAAAGTTTTTAGAGTCATCAGCATGTAGTTGAGACTAGATGAGACCACCCAACAATAATAGAAAAGGAGTACCCCAAGGACTGAGCTGTGGGGGGCCAACATCAAGTGGTCAAGGAGATGAGGAGGCTAAGAAGCAGCAGTCAGTGAAGCAGGAGGAAAAATAGGAGTATGGGATATCTTGGAAGCCAAGTGAAGAAAGTGTTGTTAGGAGAAAGAGTGATCAACTGTGTCCAATGTTATTGGGAGTTCAAATAAATAAGGAAAAAGAACTGGCAATTAGATCTAGAAACATGATGACTTGACAAGAACAGTCGGTGAAGAGGACAGGGCAAGAGCTTAAAGGGGCAAGTTCAAGTGAGAAAGGGAGGAGAGAAATTGGAAACAGCATATGTAGAGAAGCCTTCTGAAGGGTTTTGCTAAAAAGAGAAAGAGAGAGGTGGGGCAGTTGGTAGAGGGGAAAGTGGAAGGAGTTGGGGTCTCAGAAGCTCAGAAGCTCCTCTGTTTCTTTGGTTGGTTAGGTGCCCCTCCTCTGGATTTACACCCTGACCTTTGTGTGTACGCCTTCCCAAGCAGGCTGCAAGCTCCTGGGAGGCAGGAAGTGTGTATCTTAGTCATCTCTCAGTCACCAAGGTCTAGCAATGTGTCTGATATACAGCAGCTCTCAGAAAATATTTGCTGAACTAAGTACAGATTTGATCATAGGCAGATTGATTTGCAAAGGAGTAAAACTTGGTGAAGAAATTAAAAAAAAAGAATATCCAGCAAATCATCTGAATGGGATATGAATCATGAATCAGGTCCTGGCCCTGGGATCTGCTTTATATCTTGGAGGGGAGATTTTGTACCTTTAACAAACAAGATGGAGCTCTCAAATCCATTTCCCTTCATTTGACACTCATCTCTGCCATGGTCAAGTGTCGATTAGTGTAGCCAATGAGACCAATGCCACTAGAATAAATGCACGCTATGTTAGCAGGACTCAGCTATGAGGTCAATACCAGAAGACATTAAAGGCTTGATTCATTGGCCAAAGTAAAGTCAATTGTTTTGAATTTGAATTCAAGTGACTAACAGAAGCTTGCTGGTCCTGCTTATTTCTCAATTTTCTGTGACTTTTATGAAGATTTTTAGACAGTGGACATCCAGATGGAGATGAATTTGTGCTTCCTTTTCTACCCTACAGTGAGAAGCAAAAAGGCTGCCATATCCTTCAGAGAAGGCCAAGTAATAACTCTTACTCTCCCCTTGGCTAAGTGACAGCTTGACAGTTAACATTTAGCTCTGTGCCAAGCACTGTATTAAAGCATTTTACATGTATTAACTCATGTAATCCTCTCAACACCTTCATGGAATAGATTCTATTACTGGTCCTGTTCTCTGGTTGAGAAAATTAAAGCACACAGAAATTAGATTAATTTATCCCAGGATACGTGGCTTATGAGTGGCCATCTGGCTCCAGCATCTGTGCTCTGAACTACACCTGATACGGCCTCTTTCTCCTCTAAAAGGGTCTAGACTCATAAGAAAGGCATCAAAACTTGCTTTTACTCCCAGGTGAGTTGGGTTCTCTATGGAAGGGCTCATTTAATTGGAGGAAAAGAACCAGCTCTTGATTCCATATTTAGCACTAGAAAATTATTCTTTAGAAGACTAAATATCCATCATATGTGTGTGTCCTTAGATGAGTCATTAGTCTCTCTAAGTCTTAGTTACCAACCCAGGAAATGAGAATCATCATACCTGCCCTAGGTAAGAGTGGTTGTCGGCAGACTTAGACTGACGGCCAGTGGGGAAGAGTGTGGCCTAAGAAAGAGGAGATCCAAGACCCGGGTCTGGCTCTGCCTATGACTGCCGATATGCCCAGGAAACATTCTTGAACTTTGTCAATTCTCCTGTCCTCAGCTTCAGAATGACGACATTTGGCCTCCAATAGTCCTCTCCATACTAACACCTTCCATTTTGTGTGAAACGAAGAAAAACAAGGCATTGCTCGGCTTGTTGGTTTCCTCCTCTATGTTGTGTGTTGACATTGCCATTGACCATGGCACCCTAGATTGTCCAGCCTGGGCCCATCACTTAGTGCAGCTCAAGTGGTCCACCTGCCTAGGCCTCCCAAAGTGCTGGGGTTATAGGCATGAGCCACTGTGCCTGGCTGTGCTGCCCCTTTCTTTATTTCACCAAAACTGTAACCAAGTGCTTGACTTTGGGACCAGTGGAGTTCTGGGATGCTCTCACCAGTCTTCCCAGGAGTCTCTGCCTGTCCCACTGTCTACCTGTGCTGCAGTTATAAAACAGCAACATGATGCCTCAGCCTTTACTCCTTGACATGTGCCACAGACATAGGTGGTGATACTTCATTTCCTGCCTCTCTGAGAAGATGCTGCTCCACCAGGCTGTGGGCCCAGATGAGCACCAATACTCGCTTGGTTAAACCTATGGAGATGAAAATCTTCCTAAAGCAGATTAAGCTTCCTTGCCTTTTTTACAGAGTAGTATGAATATGAGTTAGGATTTTTTTATTTAGTGGCACCTGGAAATACACTCAGAGAATGTAGAATGTCCAGCAGAGATGTCTCAGTCCATTTGCACTGCTGTAACAAAAGATCTGAGACTAGATAACTTATCAGGAGCAAGATTTATTTTCTCACAGTCCTTGAGGCCAGGAAGTCTAAGATTAAGGTGCCAGCACGTTCAATGCCTGGTGAAGGCCTGCTCCATCAATGGGCCTCATCTCACAGTGGCATCTTCACCTGGTAGAAGGCAGAAGGGTCAAAAGAAGATGAACCCTGTGTCCTCACATGGTAGAAGGGTGGAATTTGTCCATTCAAACCCTTTTATAAGGGACAAATCCATTCATAAGGGCAGAGCCTTCACGGCCTAATCACCTCCTAAAGGCCCCACTCCTTAATGTTACCACAATAGGGATTAGGTTTCAACATGAATTTTGGAGGGGACACATTCAAACCATATGAATCGGCTTTCCAAGTAGATGCTCAAGTTTTGCAGAACCCTAGAGCTAGAAGACCTTAGATTTCACCCAACACAGTGTTTCATCCCCTCATTGTTGGCACCTGGGTGACAACCAAGTGTTCTTTGAATGAAATAATGTGTAAATGAATTAGTACTGAGCTGTAACACACTAATTCCTTTAAACGCTAAGAAAGTGGTTGGCCCGGCGCGGTGGCTCAAGCCTGTAATCCCAGCACTTTGGGAGGCCGAGATGGGCGGATCACAAGGTCAGGAGATCAAGACCATCCTGGCTAACATGGTGAAACCCCGTATCTACTAAAAAATACAAAAAAAAAAAAAAAAAAAACTAGCCGGGCAAGGTGGCGGGCGCCTGTAGTCCCAGCTACACGGGAGGCTGAGGCAGGAGAATGGCGTGAACCCGGGAGGCGGAGCTTGCAGTGAGCCGAGATCTGGCCACTGCACTCCAGCCCGGGTGACAGAGCAAGGACTCCGTCTCAAAAAAAAAAAAAAAGAAAAGAAAAGAAAGTGGTTAAGGCTGTTTGCTCCTCTCTCCAGAACCACAGACGACCATGACTCCTTCAGCAGATGTCTGCTTTCTGTAAGTGTCCTGTCTCTTCCTTCTTTGAGGTTTCACCTGCCATGATTTACTACTGTCTGTGCCTGCCTATGGAAGCAACTTGTTTTCATTTCACCAATTCCAGTATGTTGATTAACCAGAAACCAGATAATCAATCTTCCTTACGTGGTACAAGAAGTAAAGGTACCTGGACTCTGAGATAGCACCAAAGAATCTCTCCCATTGGCAAAGGGCTTGAATTTCAGTGCATCAAGAGGTGAAACCTACTTTGACTGGGACTTCCCATTCATTCATTCATTCAATACTTACTTGGTTCCAAGCATTTGGACCACTAAATAGCTAGATTTTGAAAAAGTGAAATATCACTTTAAAAGTGAAATAAATAGGGGCTAGCCTAGCCCATAAAACCAGTTCTGACGTGCTTGACCTGAGGCAAATAGATTTTCAGTGGCCTTTCCAATATAGGCCCTTTATTATATTGTCTGCTGTAGAATCTAGGTGAATTTTTTAGCTCAAAGACTGTATGGTTTTATTAAAGTGTTTAGTCCCCAGATTTTTTAATGCTAATTGCTTCCAAGGAGTAAATTGAACCCACTTTTGAATTTTACTCATCTGGCATATCAAGGCAGGACTGAGGCTTAATTAACGTTTTTCAGTATTGATACTTAAGGTACACCATATTACTTTGGCCAACAATGGATATTCTCCAAAAAAAGAATTGCTAATAAGGCCTTGGTTCAAGGATTTTATTCCTAGGGCTTTTCACTATAAGGACCTGATGGTATGAGGCAATACAGTCTGTCGAGTACATCCCTATGTGACTGAGAAAGCCAGGCTCATGACTTTAGAGCCAGCCGTCCTCGACTCCTGTGCCTGCTGGCTGCTGTGACTGCGATAGAGTCACATCCTGATGTCTAAATATATAAATGTGCAAAGACAGTTAACTAGGACTTATTTGTGCCTTGGGAATTAAAAAAAAAGTAATTAACTGGTATTTTTAACGCATTTTCTCTTTACAGGATGATCTAGTTAAATGGTTCAGTTATAAGATCAGGGAATTTGGTACCTTTTGAAATAGCCCATCTTAAGTGGTTCCAAAGTTATCTTAATGGGCTGATAGCTTGTGCTTTGTCTCCCAGAGAAGCTAAAGGAGAGGGCAGAGTTGATCTAATGAGCAGGTGGAAAAGACACAAGGACACAGAACAGAGAGGTCACGTTCAGCACCCACCATGGTCAAGGCAGGAGTAAGCAGTTCACTTCCTGGGCTCAATAATGTATTTAAAATATTATCTCAGGTTTAGAAAATAAATTTTCTATCACCAAAGCAATTAAAATACCCAATTTACAATCTGGAAGGAATAAAAATATCTCTAACTTCTTTAGACATCAAGCTACAAATTCTATATTTGGATCTATTGGTCAGTCCACACTGTTAGCTTAGGGGTCAGGAGAGTTCTGGGTAAGGCGCACTGTCCACTAGCATCTACAATGTGTAAAATGTGTATAATAGCATGGGAAGAACGATGCAGTATAAATGTTGCCAGCCTCCAAGATGGCCCCCAGTGATCCCGCCTCCTGGTCTTCGCGCCCTGTGTAGTCCTCTCCTATATTATATCAGATTTGCCCTACATGACCAACAGAATATGGCAGAAGTGATTGTATGGCATTTTTGAGGTTGAGTTATACAAACACTACATTCTCTGTCTCTCTCGCCTCTCCCTCTCTGTTTCTCAGATTATTTGCTCTGGGGAAAGCCAGCAGGCATGAGAGGCCCATGTGGTAAGGAACCGAAGCCTCCCGCCCACAGCCACATGTGTGAACTTAGAAGTTAGAAGATCTTCTAGCCCAGTCAATGACTGTACAATGGCTACAACCCTGGCTAATACCTTAACTTCAACCTCATGAAAGACTGAGCTAGAACCACCCAACTAAGCTGTTCCTAGATTCCTCACCATCAGGAACCGTGTACTATAAAAATGCTTGTTATTATAAGCCACTAAATTTTGAAGTGTTGTGTTACACAACAATCTGTAAATAATTCAGAATACTAAAATATGAATTGGATCACAAATGTACAGACATGCTGTAAGGAACTGGATGGTCACAGTGGCTCATTTCTGCCCTCTCATATCTCAGAGCGGTAACACCCTTTAACCTCTACTTCTCCTGTCTTCCTGAAAATTCTGCTCAGGCCTTAGGCTTCTAGGAAGCTTATCAAAGCTAGCCTCTTTGTTTTTCATGGTATTATTTATGGGGGCTTATCCCATTAAGGCTGTGGGGGCCCAGCCCATATGGCAGCTTTAAACTTGATGCCTTTTTAGGACCTCAGCTGTCTGAACAGGAAAGACCCTGGGGCCCAGAAGATCTCTCTCAGCACAGTGAGGCTGCTGGGCCTTTAACATTGTGTGCACATCTCTGAAGAATTAGAGTTGGGCAAGAAGGAACAGAAACCCTGCATGGAAGAACCCACCCACTGCTGATTTTTGCTGCTATTTCAGATTAAGTAAAGCAAACCCTATAGATGGGAGAGGTGCTCTTCTGAAGATGACATTTTCTTTAGCTAGATACAAGGAGACAAGTGACCTGAGACAGGAAAGCAGGCTAGTCAAATAAATGAGAGTATCAGCCAGAGTTCTTCATGCAGGAAACAAATCATTTAATTTGTGTTATGCAGAAAATGATTTAATATGAGAAAATGGTGCTTAGAAAATTAGTGAAAGGGCTGAAAGAGCCTCCTTCAGGCTGGATCTCTGGGAATGATATTCTGAGCATGCACTATGCCCAACTGACCAACCATGAAAGGTGGGAATCAGGAGGCCCCAGTGGACTTAGTGATGTAATATGCAATCTGGGGAGGCCATTGCTGCTTTCACCGCAGCTCCCTTCAATATCCTCAGAGCTTAGTGTTTGCACCTGCAGCTCTGCTCAGCAGCCTAAGGTGTCCATGTCATTAGGCAAACCCTCAGGAAAATTGCCCTGGCATTAGTCCCACCTTCCAAATCTCACACAAGTGTATTTAGTGGACAGAATTCCATTCTCAACCAGAACCCTAGCTGCCAGGGAGTCAGTAGCTTTTAGATTTCCAGACTCTGAAATTCAGAAAGGCACATTACAAAGAGGTTGGAATTAATACTTAATACAGATTGACCATTTCTAAGGCAGAGGGCAAGCTCCTAACATCATGGCTGAGCTTCTTTCTCTTCTAGACGTAAAATTAGAGGAATCTAGGTGTGCTCAAAGGAGCATCCAGATGACAGAGGTTAAAGATAGCTTCTGTACCATTGAGGTGGCTGAGGGGACAGCAGAGGACCCTCTTTAGGAGATCCCAATTGAAGATGAACGAGCCAAGTCTTATTTGAATGATCTCATTCCTGTTTCTTTCTTTCCCTGTTGCTATCCCTACACCTTTGATAAAATCTCATCTAAATACTTCAGCTGAACTCAGCTGGAATTAAGAGGAGATTTTTATGACCAAATTAGGGACAAAGCATAAAAAGGGAAACATGATGGTGGCAGCAGTAATTATAGTTAATTATAGTGAAAGATTCCCAGGAGGAAGTGAACCTTGCGGAATGTCTTAGTCTGCTCAGGCTGCAATAACAAAAATACTTTAAAATGGGTGATTGACTTATAAACAACAGAAATTTATTTCTCACAATTCCAGTGGTTGGGAAGTCCAAGACCAAGGTGCCAGCAAATGTGGTGTTGATTTCCTGATTCATTGATGGTAGTCTTTTTGCTGTGTTCTTACATGGCAGAAGAGGTGAATGAGCTCTCTGGGGCCTCTTTTATAGGGCATGAATCTCATTCATGGGCTCTACCATCATGACCTAATGGCCTCCCAAAGACCCCACTTCCTAACACTATCCGCTTGGGGGTTAGGATTTCAACATACGAATTTTGAGGAGACATAAACATTCAGACCACAGCATAGAATAAGCCTCAGCCACCCTCTCTGCATAGACATCCTTTCCCTATGCTCATCTCACAGGATACAGGTTTATCTTTGTGAAGGGAGCTAGTAATATTCCTGCCAGCCAGACACCACAGCTCAGACTCCTTCCCCCAGCCCCATTCAGATGTAGGAAATTAACAAGTGTCTTAACATCTTAGGCCTTCACTGCCTCATCTCTAAATGTCAGGGGGTTGAGCAAGAGGAGCTCTCCAGGTTCCTCCCAGCCCTAAAATCCATGAGTCCAGGCTCATGTTTATAGCAGAGAAATAACAAGTGAGAAGGAGGAATGGGGCTGATATCTCTATCACCTGCCACAATGCCACTAGACGGAGGAAGAGAGATCCCTTGAGAATTTGAGTGAGTGTGGGTAGTTGTCAGAATAGGGCAGATTACCATCAAGGTCAATTGCAAGAGCAAGAGGCTCATCTGAGATCAGAATGGCTAGCACCAGGAGGTGGTGGCTTCTGGAGAGTCCTTGCTCTGAAGATGGTCTTAGCTGTCCATTCTGGGTCCATTCATTGGCATCTTTCTCTCCCAAATTAATGTTTTCTTATAGACCTGGGCTTTTTTAGGGCAAGAGCCCCATCTAAACCTGTCAGCCATCAGCATCTGAGTCTGAAGCTTTCGCCAGCAGGCATGGGAGGTGAGCTCTTCTCTGTAAGAGCACTTTTGAAGTCACCAGGGGTTATACAAATGGAAGGGATTATCATTGAAATATAATTTCAACAAAGGTGGTACAATGCTCTGTTCCACTATGATGAAATGTGTCATTAAATATAGAAATAGATCAAGCACCTTCCCACTGAGATCCTCTGGTACCAAGTATCTAGGTGAGAAGCTGAATAGCTGTGAGAGCTCACAAAATGTGAAGGAGGTGGAAGGAAAAATCACTAGGGAGATATACTTAACTAGACTTATAAATAGCCTGATCACAGCTCATTTGATTAATTTGGGGAAAAGGAGTAAAAGTGTTTTGCCAATTCATCAGATTTCATGCTTTCAAAGCAGTTGCTAATGTAAATATTAGCATCCAAAATGAACAAATTGTCTTTGGTAATTAAATGCCCTAATTTACAGGTTCCATTAGCAGAGAACAGAGATAATTTCTCCCCTTAAATTAACTTTTCTCTCCTTCTCCTTTCCCTGTCTCAACTTGATAAGACAAGTGGATGTGTGGGGGCTCCAGAGGGGGCCCTCTGGTCAGACCTCTTGGTCTGAGTGCAGAAGACTGAGTCAGTCACTGAAGGCACAGCTCAGAAAGAGTGGAGCGAGTGCCTGCCCCCAGAAAGCTTAACTCCCAGTGGCTGTGGCACACTGAGAAATCACCATCCCAGGGGCCAGAGTGGCCTGCTGTTAGGGTCAGGAGTTCTCCCAGTAGCTGTGCAAGATCTGCCTTCTGTTGTCTCTCTCTAGATCCGGATGTATCCCTTGGAAATCTATACTGGAGAGAGGTGGCCAATGACCTGGACTCCAAGCCTGGCCCACAATTGCTAAGTCATCATATTTGTTCTGTGCAATACCTCTACCTTTCAGAATCTCTCTTATCCCACAGAACTCCTCTAAGGAGCCTAAGATTGTGCCCTATTACTCAAAACCCTTGGTTGCCAACACTCCATGGTGCTGGCTGGTGGCGACTACAGGTAAGTCCTGGAATGTTTGCATTCTCATAGGGGGCTGCAGACTCTTAAACCAGCGTCAGCCAAACAAGTTGAGTCGAAGTAAGTGGCCAGTCACTCGCCACAGTGCTGGGGGAGGAGTTTGAACAGGAGAGCCTAGCTTCATCCCTCAATTCAGACTCAATTTCCTATTATCCTGTTTTATGTAGGGTGACTAGGTGAGGTGAGTGAGGCTCCTAGGGTGCAAAATTGAAGAAAGTGTAGAGCTTGCATTTGCATGCCTGATGGTGAGTTCTTCCTCAAATCTACACCCTAGGAAGGTGGCAGAGATATCAACCCCATTCCCTCTCCTCACTAGTTATCACTCTGCTATAAACATGAGCCCGGACTCAGGGATCTTAGGACTGGAAGGAACTTGGAGAGCTACTCTGACTCAGCCCCCAATGTTTGGAGGTGAGGCAGCAAGGACCCAAGGTGTTAAGGCTGGATCTAGACCTGGATGGGGTGCCATGGAGGAAGATGGGGGACTTAGGAATGGGATTGGTGCCTGAGCTCTTTGCTCTTTGATCACACACGCACACACACACACATATACACACACACAGCTCTGAGAAGACCTATAGTGAGGCAAGACTCCTCACTATTCTTCCAGGTCTCCAGCACATGGACAAAGGGAGGAAAGCACAGAGGATGGTTTTGAGAGAAGATTGGTTAAAGAAAGCAATAAGGAGAAGTGGGAAAAGGGTCACCAGAACACGTGGCCTGGTCCCATGGGATCTCTGTGAAATGTCCTCCTTCATTAAAAAAAAAAAAAAAAAATTATCAAGAACTCAATAGTTACTCACATACTAAGAGCCTACCATGTGCCTAGACTGCTCTAAGTGTGGGGAAGGAGTGGGGAAGCAAACAAGTGTAAGGCATGTAGCTTGCCCTGGAGGCATTGACAAGACTGTAGGGAAGAAAAAGAAAGATACGATAAGTTAACAAATCATGTAAGTCAGGAACTTCCAGGAGGGACAGAGTGAGTGCTAGGGCAAGGGATCTATGGGGATACAAGAGCAGGTGTATCAGTCAGAATAGGCTAGGTTATGCTGTAGTAACCAATGACCCCAAACTGTCTGTGGCTCACAACAGCAACAGTCTATATCAGATTGATTTCCAGCTCACTGCACATGAACCAGTTGTGCTCTGTTCCATCATTTTCGTTTGAACCCAGGCTGATGGAGCAGTCTCTATCTATGACATTTCTATGTGTCATGGTAGAGAGAAAAGAGAAAACCAGTTGGTAAAGTTTCTCCTTGGATTGTGATACTTGTCATGTCCCCTCACAGTTCATTGAATGAGATCCACATCGAGTGTCATTCTACTCATGTTATGACCAAAGCAAGTCACATGCCCAAGCCAACCATTGATGGAACAGGGAGATATTCTCCTCAGGAAAGGACAGAAAGTATCTGAGAATAATAATACAATCTCCTATGGCAGGGAAAGCTTTCTGGGGAAGAAACAATGTGGTATGGGTCTTGAAAGACGAATACATTTGAAAGAAAACATCAATCCAGAAAGGCAGCATATTCTAACAATTAGAAGTGCGGGTTCCAGAAGCAGACTGCCTGGATTAAGCTCTCTGTCCCTCAGTTTTCTCATCTGTTATATGAGAATATGAATAAAACATATTAGGCAACATTGCTGTGAAGCTAAATGAATTAATACAAATAAATTTTGAGGGGATGGTGCCTGGAACATAGTAAATAAACACCTATAAAAATATACTAGATAAATGCCAGGTCTTATTATTATTTCAGATTTTGTCTAAGCCCAAAGGAATAAAGATTCAAGGTGCATTTGGATGACAATGCAGTAGAGAACATTCTTATAGAAGTAACAGAGTTATGGTAGACAGGACTAGCAGACAACCCCACAAAACTGATAGAATCAAGCCTGATTATGGAAGACCATGGATGTCAAGTTAAGAGGTGTGGACGTGACTGATCCATGAATGTATGGATCAATGAGCCCACTCTCAGTGATCCCTGGAAGTGTCATGTGGGTTTCCATTAAGTTTAGGTCAACTCTTCCACTGCCACAGGGAAATGGCAGTCTTAAGTCACAGCGATGTCATGCACTGCAGTGTCAGAGCTCCTTCTCAGACAAGCTAGGTGATCCTAGACAAGTTCCTTCACCTCTCTGGGTCCTGAGTCTCCCACTCTGTGAAAGGAGAGGTGGGCTTCAGGATTGGCAGGGGCCCTTCTGGCTCCCTATCACTCTTCTCCACTCTCCCAGTCTACATCAGGCCTGGAACTTTCAGATGCTCCTTCACATCCCACCCTACCAATCTTTTACCCACTCCCTCCCACCCCAGCTCACACCCCCTCCCACCTCCATCTCCAGCAACCCCAGCTTCTTGTTTCCCAGGAAACCCTGTTTTGCCAACAGTGCCCAGAGCACAAAAATGCAACCCAAGCAGCCCAAGTGAGTCTCATCCCCTCTCTCCACCCACTGGAACACAGAGGACCTGGCTGGTATTTAATTAGTTTGCAATATTACATATCTGTTAAATGTTTTAATCCATTTAATAAAAAAAAAAGTTAAGACATATACACACAACTAACCCACTAACAATGGCCCCAATTTGTGTTTTGTCTGACTGGGAGTAATATTCATGTCTACATGAGGATGGCATGTAATTAACATGTCATAATCAAAATGACTAAGTTTGACACATTATAATCACTGCATGGAGATTATAGCATAGCCAGGGGCGATCCACACAGCCTATCTTAATATAATTTGCATAATGAAAGCATGGTGGCAGTAATAGCTTTTTTCTCTTGTTATCATAATTTCACCCAGGGCTGCAAGGGGCTCCCGCACTGTCAGATGTTGCCTGTTAAAAGTCATTGTGACTTGAAGAAGGCTGCAAAAGTGACCCAAAGCTTGAAAAAATAGCTTGACGACTTGTCCCTGATTAACAGAGTGGGGCAATACCAGGATGAGCCCCCCAAAAATTATTCTACAAACTCACACCCAGCAGGCATTGGGACAACTTGATGTCCCCAGGCCTCTTGCTTGCTGAGGATGTGAAATTACCTTCTGATCAATGGCAAGTGCTGATATTCCTAGATGCCAGGCAAGCATGGCCAGACATGCATATCCCTGTAAGCAGACCCCTTGCAGTTTGATGGTTGCCCAAATGGGTTTCTCATCTATCTAGGGCCATGATGCTGACCCTAGAGGTCAAAGGCACGTGTCTGAGAGCCATGCAGGCCAATCAGTCAACCTCCATTTCATGGTCACAGACCACATCCCTAACCTGAGTGAGTGCCTCATGGAATTAGGTGAGAAATTGTGTGGGAGAATATCTATTCACATAGCATTCCCTCTTCCCCTAATTTGCCACAGGTTGCATTTAACCTGCCACTCTTCTAGCTCCCTGTGAAGCCTGCTCCTCTGTCCCAGCCAGGTACAGTTGTCCTGCATCAATCACCCACTCTGTCCTCCTGCTGCTTCCTCCTCACCTCCTGCTGCCCCCAGCCCACTGTCTGACTTACCCAAAACCTCAGCTAGAGACCCACTTTTATTTAACCTGCTGATACCCCCTCAGTACCACCAAAAGCACTTTTATAAGCATTACATTTTAATCTCAGAGAATCATATTAATTGGGACAGGAGGACTTTTTTGACTAGGGCTTGAACTTGGAAATAATATCCCCACACAAATATAGAGCATAAAAATACTAATACTCACTTCTAACAAAGGAAAAGGGACACTAACAACTTTACAATGGAAAAACCTTCACCAAGTGATCAAAGTGAATATCACCAGTGACAAGTCATGTTGATATCATGTACCCTTGACCTCATAAGATGAAAGAGTACTTCATTTCTGTGGCATTCTTCCTCTGAGTTCAAAACCTCAGTCTAATCATGAGGAAATATCAGACAAATCCAAGCTGAGGGACATTCTTCAAAATACTTGACCAGAATTATTCGAAAGTGTCAAGATCATGGAGGAGAAAAATAAAAGACAGGAACTGTCACAGGTCAGAGGACACTATGGAGATAGGACAACTAAAGGTATGAATGGTATCCTGGTTGGATCTCAGGACTGAAAAAGATTATTTGTGGGAAAATTAGGGAAATCCAAATAAAGATCATAGTGTAGTTAATAGTATTGCATAAATGTTAATTTCTCAGTTTTGATAAATGTACTATAGTTACATAGGATGTTAACATTAGGTAAAAACTGGATAAAATTGGGTGAAGGTATACCTCCATACTATCTTTACAACATTTTAGTTTATTTGGGCTCTATGAAAATAAAAAGTTTAAAAACGACATTTTCGAAATGTCACAAAAAATATTGAAACTGAGGAGATCTCACAAGCTTTTAGAAAACTGTCACAGAATCCAATCTGAATAGAACTCTTTGATCCCAACTACATTTCCCCATGGTTTAGCAAATTCTGCCCACCTGGCTGATGGCTCTTGTGACACTAAGTTATAATTTTGGTTTTCATATGAGGGGGTAGAAAGAAGATTCTGAATCTATGTTCATAAACTACCCCAAAATGTAGAGCTAACTCATCCGTGGAAGCCTGCCAACCACATAGCAAGTAGGCTTGTTTTCCACCTCGTGTGTGATATCATAAAGACACAGATGAAGGTGAGTCAATGGTGGTTAAAATGCATAAGAAGAAAGAACTTCCAGTAAGATCCCAATAGAGCTGGAAGAGACCTTTGACTTCTTGGGCCTGACCCTCTGTTTTTCTGTGAAGGGACTGAGGCTTAGAGAGCTCAGGGTCACACAGCAGATGGACATAGAGTTGGAAGTAGGACCCAGCTCTTCAAATTCCCAGCCCAGAGATCAGAGTAAATTCACAGAAGCTCATGTGCAGAGTAGACTATGAGGTGGTGTCCTGGCTACCCATCTGTCCTGAGGGATAGAGAACTGTCAATGCACACTTCAAAGTCCTCCAGGACACATTGGCTAGTCTCGCTCTTCCTCATGGATGGTGTGAGCCTCCCTCTGCTTTCATGGCCTCTTCCACCAGCTCCACTTTGCCTGAGACCTGCAAACTGCACTCCTGCACCCATCCAGAGATGCACTTTCTAGATGCACTTTCTGGATGAGGCTGGATGCTATTCACAAGGCCCCAAAGCAAAGAGCTTTGTTGCCAAGTCAGGGCTGTTTTCCCCCTGCCAACACCCCTCCCTTATTTTCGGGGTTGTCATTCACGGCTGCCTGTCAGTCATCCGGGTCCTGGTAAGGAAATGAGGCCAAGGAACTCAGGCACAGAGCCCCCCACTGCGAGGGAAATGTTGACTCACAGCCAATGCATTTTAACACAGGGAAACTCCCAGGAAAACCAGAGGGCTGCACCTAGGCTCCAGGGCTTTCCTTTCTTCCCCAGGCCTGGAATTAATGCCATCATTTTTTTCTGGGCCAGGAAACTGCAGGAAGGCTCTCCTCCACCATGGGCAGCCCTCCTGCCAACCAAAGGGGCCACTGCTGTACTGTGCGAATTTCACAGCACCTCCTTACTCAGAGACAGCCTTAGATGTGGCAATATTATCTGAAAAATAATGAACTGGCCCCCTCCACCTCAAAAACATCCCCTACTATGCCCCTTCCTGGTGCCTGGAATTTCTCCATTAGATTTGGATTCATTTGAAGTAAGGAGAGTTTTTGCTTGGTTTTTTAACCTTTGTCCTTGACTGCAAGGGACAGAGTCTACTTAAACTCCCCTAAGCAAACTGGGGGATACTGCAGTAATTTCTGAAGGAGAAGAACAGTAAGAGCTGCCTGGCCACATGAGGATCTCTGCTCCTCATGATGAGCTTCGCCAAACCCCTAGATTAGGCCAGGAGCTTTATCTCTCCCAGCTCTGTATAACTTCCCTTCACAACCCTCAGCACAGCTAATATGTATACAGTGATTCTTAGAAATATTTGCTTCATTTCTCTCTTCCCATTAGAACGTAGGCTCTGAAAAGTCAGAGGCTGTTCTGATGTGCTGTCATGTCCTGGTACTAGCCTGGTCACCAACATGGAGAGGAAGAGCAGTGAATATTACTGGAAAAAAAGAGAAGGAAAAAAGGAAAGAGGCCAGCCTCACTTTAACAGCAATAACAACCTCAGGGAGGAGGCAGAGGATGCGGCTAGGACCACCCAGTTCCTCCTAAGTCATAAGAAGCTAGCCTGACACTGGACCACACAGCTCAATGTCACCACCTGCCCCATTCTCTAGGGGAAGCTCTGGCAGGTCACTCTGTTTCCAGCATTGTGAGATAAAAATCAACTCTCCTAAAAAGTAAACTGAATTTTTCCATTTTAGAATTCTGTTTTCAACATTAATCATCATAAAGATCAAGATCCTTACATAGAAATCCTTCCTACCATTAACGTTTGCCATCTGCAAAGGCAAACTAAATACAAGACAAGTACGCAGCCATGCCTCAACAAGACAGAGCATGCATACCCTGCAGTGCTATAGGATGCATTCAAATGAAATCAAAGTTTTGATGGTGTGGAGTCATGTATGGGATTTTATTTTTGTGTTGTATTTACCTCCCCACTCCCCAAGGCCTGTAGACCCATCCATGAAAGCAAGAAACTGGGGCATCATTATGGGCTTTGGTTCAGCAGCAAGTTAATAGAATACCTGTTTAATGGGTCTTCTTGTATGTCTCACAACAAGTCAGAAGCAGGCCAGGTGCAGTGGCTCACACCCAGGACTTTGGGAGAGGGATGTGGGCAGATCACTTGAGGTCAGCAGTTTGAGACCAGCCTGGCCAGCATGGTGAAATCCCGTCTCTACTAAAAATACAAAAAAAAAAAAAAAAAATCAGCCAGGCCTGGTGGCACATGCCTATAATCTCAGCTACTCAGGAGGCTAAGGCATGAGAATCGCTTGAACCCGGGAGGCAGAGATTGCAGTGAGCCGAGGTCATGCCACTGAACTCCAGCCTCGGTGACAGACTGAGACTCTGTCTCAAAAATAAAAATAAAAAATAAAAATAAAGTAATCAGAAGCAATTGCCTACCTAGCATATATGACAACTGCAAGAAATCATTGGTTAAAAACTTTACAACAACAATATTTTTAGCAATAAATTTCAAATTTGCATTTTTTACATATATTTAAATGCACATTATATTTAGCATGTAAGTTAATTCAGAGAACCCCCAGGACTTTCACAAAGGCTCATGATCATCTCATTTTGTTTTGGCTGTGGTCCATGCCACGAAGCACTGTAGCACTACATATCCTTGTGTTTAAACTATAGATTCAAAATAAACAACGATGGCACAATGATTGTAAAAGTGGAGAATCCAAACCTGAATTACTTCAATTCTGTCATTCAATATGACCATGCAGAGTTTTTTAATTTGTGTTTAAATTTAAGAAAATGAAACAGAATGGCTAGAATGATCATTTTAAAACCATGCCTCAGCCCGATGCTGTGGTTCACACCTGTAATCCCAGGACTTTGTGAGGCCAAGGAAGGCTAATCACTAGAGGCTCGGGGTTTGAGACCAGTGTGACCAACATGGCAAAACCCCGTCTCTACTAAAAATACAAAAAACAAAAAGCAAAACAAAAAAGCATACCGCAGTGAATATGAATCTAGGAGAAGCCTCTTTAGTTTATTCTTGAAACAAGCCATGTAGTTCAGTCTACATGTGTGCTGTAGGTGGCTAGATGTAATTTATACACAAGCTATTAAAACTCCAGTCACTGGAGCAATTGTTTAGAACTTAGACTTACAAAAGATTTACATGGGTGAGGAGAAGCATCTTATTGCTGACATTACTTAGAACTGCCTGCAGGTGGTGATAATCAAAAGCAGACTGACTTCTAGTCAGTTCTATTATTATTTTAAATTCTGCACAGACAGTGCAGCCCCTCATTGCCTGCCTGTGGTATGGATAACCTTTCACCCTTGGGAAGCCTCTAGTCAGGAGGAATATGCAGGGCAATGCAGTGGGGGACTTGGGTTCTCTCTCCATTTCCTCTCCACCAGCCTTAGCCTGTTGGCTTTATCCTCGGTTTCTCCTTTCAGTCACCAGATGGCAGCTGCACATCCAACCATTACATCCACATCCCAGCCAGGATAAAGAGGGAAGGGCAAAGGGACAAAGGCAAAGGACAATAACAACCAAATTGGTCAATTTTTATAATTTGTTTTCAAAGAGCAAAATACACTTTTATTGTCATTCAACAGTTCCATGAGCTTTGACAAAGACATAGAATTGTGCAACCACCATCAAAATCAAATAGTTCACTTACCCCGCAAAATTCCCTTGTGCTGGTTCTTTGTACTTAAACCTTCCCCCAGCCCTAAGTCCTGACAACTACTGATATGTTTTCCTGCCCTATAGTTTTGTCACTTCCTGAGTATCATATAAGTGGAATCAAACAGGAGGTAACAATTGAAATCTGGCTCTTTTCGCTCAGCATAATGCCTCTCAGATTCATTCAAGTTGTTGCACATATTACTGGTTCATTCCTGTTTGTTAATTGCCAAATAGTATTTCATTGTATGGATGTACCATGGTTTATTTATGCAATCACCTGTTGAAGGACACATGGGTTGTTTCCTGTTGGGGCAATTATGAATAGCAATGTTGTAACATTCACATGCAGATGTTTGTGTGAACAAAAGTTTTCATTTCTCTAGGATAATACCTAGGAGTGGCATTGGTAGGTCATATGATTCAAGTACATCTAACAAGTGCCAAACTGTTTTTTTTCAGAGGGACTGTACCATTTTACATTCCCTCCAGCAATGGCATGAGGGTTCCAAATGTTCTGTCTATTCACTGGTGCTGTGATTTACATATTTGTCTCCTCCAAAATTCATGTTGAAATTTAATCCCCAATGTGGCAGTATTGAGAGGTGATCGGGTCATGAGAGCTCTGCCCTCATGAATGGACTAAACCATACATGCATTAGTGGATTAATGGGTTAATATTAAATAGTTGTCACAGGAGTGGGACTTGTGGCTTTATGTATTAGTCCCTATTCATAATGCTGTACAGAACTGCCCACAACTGGGAAATTTATAAAAGAAAGAGGTTTAATTGACTCATAGTTCAGCATGGCTGGGGAGGCCTCAGGAAACTTACAATCATGGTGGAAGGCAAAGAGAAGGCAAGGCAGCTTCTTCACAGGTGGCAAGAAGGAGAAGTGCCAAGCAAAGGGGGAAGAGCCCCTTATAAAACCATCAGATTTTGTGAGAACTCACTCACTATCATGAGAACAGCATGGGGAAAACTGCTCCCGTGATTCAATTACCTCCACCTGGTCTCTCCCTTGACACACAGGGTTTGGGGGGATTACAGTTCAAGATGAGATTTGGCCAGGGTCACAAAGCCTAACCATAACACTTTATAAGAAGAAGACGAGAGACCTGAACTAGCATGCTCAGCCCCCTCACCATGTGATGCCCTGCACTGCCTCAGGACTCTGCAGAGAGACCTCACAGGCAAAAAGGCACTCACCAGATGCAGCTCCTCAATCTAGGACTTCTCAGCCTCCATAACTGTAAGAAATAAATTCCTTTTCTTTATAAATTACCTAGTTTCAGGTATTCTGTTATAAGCAACAAAAAATGGACTAAGACACTGACACTTGGTATTGTCGAGTTTTTTAAATATACTTTAGCCATTCAAATAGATTTGTAATGCTATCTCGTGGCTTTACTCTATTTATTTAATGATAAGTGATGTTTAGCATATTTTCATGTGCTTATTTCCCACCTGTATATCTTCTTTGGTGAATGGTCTGTTCAAAACTTTTGCCTATTTTTAATTAGGTTGTTTCTTTCTAATTGTCACATTTTGAAAATACAGTATATATTCTGCCAGGTAAGTGATTTGGAAATATTTTCTCTTAGTCTTTGCTTTTCATTCCTTTAACAATGTCTTTCACAGAGCAAAATAAAAAACATTTATTAAAATAAATTCACTAACTTATTGTTTTATGGATTATGCTTTTCGTGTTGTATCTAAGAACTAGCTGCCTAACCCAAAGTCACAAAGATTTTTTTCTCCCATTTCCTTCTAAAAACTTTATAGTTTTATATTTTACATTTTCATATATGATCTATTATGAGTTTATTTTTGCATAAGGTGTGAGGTATTGGTCAAAGTTCAGTTTTGTGCATATGGACGTCCAATTTTCCCACCATCATTTGTTGGAAAGACAATTTACCTTCCATTGAATTACACACCTGTGTCAAAAAGTTATTGATGATATCTGTATGGATGTGTTTCTATACTTTCTATTCAGTCTTATTGACCTATGTCTCTGTTTTGACACAAAAAACACATTGTCATGATTATTGAAGCTCTATCGTTAAGTCTTAAAATGCAAATCCTTCATCTTTGCTTTTTTTCAAAATTGTTTTGGCTATGCTAGTTCCTTTGCCTTTCCACATAAATTTTATACTCAGTTATGGGATATCTACCCAAAAAAGTTATTCTGGTATTTATATTGAAATTGTGTTAAACCTATGTATTAATTTGGGAGAAATTGACATTTTAAACAATACTGAGTTTTCCAAACCATGAACTTGGCATATCTCTCCAGTAATTTAGGTATTTTCTTTCTTTCATCAAGGTCTGCCATTTTGAGCATTCTTTGAGAACATCTTACACATAATTTGTTAGATTTGTACCTATCTCTTTTTTTTTTTTTTTTGGAGATACTGTAAATTATACTTAAACTTTTTTTTTGGTTTCCAACTGTTCATTGCTGTTTTCTAAAACTGTGCTTCTTTGTTTGGGGATTTTTGCATATTGGCTGTGGCCCTGCTAAACTCACTCAGTTTCAGAGATTTTTTGTGTATTCCTTGAGATTTTCTATGTAGACAATTAGGTCATCTAAAAATAATAACCATTTTCTTTCTTCTTTTCTGGTCTGTATGAATTTTGTTTCTTTTTCTTGCCTTATTGCACTAGCTAGAACTTTCAGTAAAATATTGAAGAGGACTGGTGTTAATGGATGTCATTTCCTTGTTCTTAATCTTTGTGGGAAATCAGTCTTTTATCATTGCTTTAATCTTCATCATTCATCATTAACCTTTTTCAGAAAGGCATTTAAAGAAGTTCCTTTCTATTATTAGTTTGCTGAGAGTTTTTATCATAAACAGATGTTGAATATTGTCAAATGCTTTTTCTGCATCTGTTGATATTATCATGCAGTTTTTCTTCTTTAGTCTGTTTACATTATGGATTATATTGATTGATTTTCTAATGTCAAACCAGCCTTTCATTCCCTGCATAAGCCCCACCTATTTGTAATATAGAATCATTTCTCTATATTGCTGGATTCAATTAACTAATATTTTGTTGAGAGTCTTTACAACTTTGTTCATAGGGACATTGGTCTCTGGTTTTCTATTCTTGTGTTGTTCTGACTTTATTCAGTGAGTTCATGCTCACTGAATCTTTCTTCTATCATCTCCATTCTCTTATTAAGAGGCCCAAATTAATTTTAGAAATTTCTATTATTGTATTTTCAGTTATAAAATTTCCATTAGTTTCATTTTTACAGTCTCTATTTGCTGACAACTTTTATTTTTTCATTCATTTCAATAACATTTGAGCATAATTAAATAGTTGCTTTAAATATTTGCTAATTCCAACAACTGTGTCACCGTGGGAGTGGTGCCTCATTTTTTTCTTGAGAGTTACCGATATATTCCTGGTTCTTTGTATCTCAAGTAATTATATCCCAGCTCTCTCAAATATTTTACTATGAGAATTTGGAAACTGTTAATATGCTTTGGAGAATATTGTTGTTGTTGTTGTTAATTTTTTTAAATAGGCAATTAATCCAGTTGGGTTCCGAATGCAAGTCCCACCCTGCTTTCTTTGGGCTTTGGTTGCAATGTTACTCTTCTTTTCTAAGTGTGTGTAGTGCTTATCTGGCCCACCTACCATACGTACCATTAGGAGCCAGTCTTATACTTGGGTGATGGTCTACAATGCAGGTCAGTTCTCAAAGCTCTGTTGCTTTGGGTCAGTTTCATACATGCAAATTCAGTATAATCCCATGGCTTCACACACAGATTTATTAATAAAAGATTTCTTCATTTTTTTCGGGGTTTTTTTTGTTTTTTGTTTTTGTTTTTTTTTTTTTTTTTGAGATGGAGGTTTGCTTTTGTTGCCCAGGCTGGAGTGCAGTGGCATGTTGTCAGCTCACTGCAACTTCCACCTCCTGGGTTCCAGCAATTCTTCTGCCTCAGCCTCCTGAGTAGCTGGGACTACAGGTGCCCACCGCCACACCTGGCTAATTTTTTGTAGTTTTAGTAGAGATGGGGTTTCATCATGTTGACCAGGCTGGCCTCGAACTCCTGATCTCAGGTGATCCTTGGCCTCCCAAAGTGCTGGGATTACAGGCGTGAGCCACCATGCCCAGCCCAAAGTTCTTAAGTTTCTTCTTCTCTGTGACTCTCCTTTACTTTCAGCCTCGAAAGAGCTCCTTTTTTCATGCTCTGGCTAGGAAGTGAAGGCTTTAGCTATCACATACTTATCTTGACTAGATTCATATTAAAAGTGGCAAGAGGAAAAATAAAAGAGCATTCCCTCTCATGTATACTTTTCAGACTCTGGAGGACCCTGGAGGACCCCTTTCCCAGTTCCTCTGGTCGGAGAGAAAGGTTTTCTTCCAGAGTTTTTGGTGCTGTGGGGTCATCCCTGTCATCATTCCTGCCATGATGACTGGAGTGTAGCAATGTGGCTTGGGTTAGACTTGGGGCAGGGCCAGAAAAGAGAAAGAATAATATATGGAAAATGCTTCCTTACACTTTTTGTCCTTCAGGGGCCTCCTTCTCCAGTGCATTAATCAGAAAGAGAGAGTTCTTCTTGGAGCTTTTTCTGTTTCCCATTCTGGAATTAGTGTTGCACCAGAATCTAAGCCAAGATCCTATGGGAGAAAAGAAAAGAGGGGGAGCTCACCATAGTACATATCACTCCTTGAGTTTTGATTCCCTCCTCCTCTCCCCTGCAACCCATCTATTATTACTTTTATTATTACCCATCTATTTATTACTTTTCAGAGTCCCCAGGTAGTTCTTTTGTGTGTTCTGCTCAAAGTTTTTCACTGTGCAGTCATGCACCATATAAGTCAGCAATGGACCACATATATGAAGGTGGTCCCATAAGATTATAACACTTTATTTTACTGTACCTTTTCTATGTTTAGATACATAAATACTTATCATTGAGTTACACTTGCCTACAGTATTCAGTACAGTAAAATGCTACACAGGTTTGTAGCCTAGGAGCAATAGACTGTACCACATAGCCTAGGTGTGTAGTAGGCTCTACCATCTAGCTTTGTGTAAGTACACTCTATGATGTTCACACAATGCTGAAATTGCCAAACAATGCATTTTGCAGAATGTATCCCATTGTTAAGTGATACATGACTTTTTTGTGGGAGAGATAGGGTGCAGTGCGTTTTCTCCATTTTAGTTGGACCCAGAAGAACCAATCTGTTTCTTTATAAAGGGGAAGCAAAGCCTGTTTTGGGAACTCAAGAGAACATTCAATCTCTTTAGCCATTGCTCAGTCTCTCTATGTCCCATGCCTATGGCCACCTCTGGCTTGCAGTTGGCTAGAGAGAGGGAAGCTGGGGTTGGATCAGCCAATAGCACTGTCAGCTCCACACAGTGATGCCTGGTCCAAGTGCTTGGGCACAATGGCACTAAAATTCTCATTCCAGCTGATTATCTATCTCTATGTTCTGAGCCCCCTTCTCAGAAAACAAGTGTCCAGGCTAGGTCATTCATTTGTATTCATTATTTTCAATGGCAAACTTTGTCAGGTCCTTATATTCAAAATGGATGGGCGTTTATAGAATGGTAGAGAACAAAAAAAAGGAAGAGGAAGGGGTGAGAAAAGGTTATTAATTGTAAACTTTTCATGCTATGCATTTAAAACTTTTTAAAATTTTACTCTTTGGTGTGAAAATATTTCTAAAGTGTTTGCATCCATTTCCTGGCTTTGATAATGACAAACAAACCACTATCATAATATCTTTCCTGCCTGCGAGCTATGGATCCTGTGATGGTTAATTTTATGTGTCAGCATGGGTAGGCTATGGTGTCCATTTGTTTAGTTAAACACTATTCTAGATGTTGCTGTGGGGGTGCTTTTCAGACGTGATTAACATTTAAATCAGTAGCCTTTGAGTAGAGCATAGTACCCTTCACAATGTGGGTGGGCCTCATCCAATCATTTGAAAGTTTTAAGAGAAAAGACTGAGTTCTCTGAGCAGGAAGAAATTCTGCCTCCAGACTGCATTTGAACTCAAGACCACAACATCAGTGGACTCCTGCCAAAACTTCCAAACTGCTGGCCTGCCCTGCATGTTTCAGACTTGCCAGCCTCTACAATCATGTAAGCCAATTCCTTAAAATCGCAATGAATTAGTTGGTAGATAGATAGATAGATAGATAGATAGATAGATAGATAGATAAACAAATAATCTATAGTTTAATGAAGTTTTTTGGTAAAATAATGCCCAATATTGTAGACACATCTCAGATATTTTGTTGGTTGGTTATGGGTTGTTCATGGAATGAAGAGATTTTTGCCCTGCATGAGACAATTGCGGCGTTCCTCCACTGAAAATATCTTCTGTCTTGGCCCTACTTTAAATCATTCACTCTTCTCCATACCTTATCCTCTGCCCCAAGGAGAAGCCTTAACTCCTGTGAATCAATTAACCAGTATTTATTACAAATTATTATTTATTATAAGCCCATCACTCTGATTGGGCAATCATACTTTTTTGGTAAACGATTCACCGTGAATTAACTCAAGTAGAAAAAATACTTTCTGAAAGTTGGATCAGTTGGAAATTTCACTTATTGTAATAGTGAAATTACAATAAGTAAGTAGTTTTAAGAGACCAAAGTAAGCAGTTTTAAGAACATAGGAGTTTTTCCTCACGTATTAAGGGGTAAGCATTATTTTTAGAGACTTGATAATATCAGAGCCAGTTTCTGTGATCCTCTCAGCCCTTCCTTTATACTCCAAAATAACTGCTGCAATTCTAGCCATTATGTCTGCTTTCCAAACAGGAGGAAGGAGAAAGGGGGAAGGGCAAAAGGATGTAGCACCCAATTGAGTGAGCCTTTCTAAAGAACTTTAACCGAAGCTCCTCTCAAAAACTTCCATGAGTGTGTAGTTGGCCACCTCTATCTACAAGAATGAAGGGAAATTTTAGCTAAGCAAGTTGCCATCGCTGATAATATAGAAATGTGTAGAGATCTGGAGAGAAGAGAGGATGGTCAAAGCCTAGGATATTGGTGGAAGAGAAGGGAGAGAAAAGAATTGATAAATAAGCAGGGTCAGCTCAGGAAGAGCTTAGTTTCCATGCTGAGGAGTGTGGCTGTTACCCTGGGAGCAGCAAAGCCATTGAGGGCGTTACACAATGGGCAATACAATTAGATTGGCATTTTAGAGTACCCCCCTCACTTGCATAGGTCAGAGGCAGCAAGACAAGAAAGTCATTTCTGGTGTACTCATGTCCTTGCAATAACCATTGAGATCCACATCTCCCTGGTTCAGAGAGTGGCATAAATGTTACCCTGGGACTCCAGCCTTATCCCTAAACCAGTTGAGCAGGGCAGGTGATGGCTGCTACCATGGACAGCTCTAAAACTGTTAGGATAGCTCCTACTGCTCCAATAGGAGCCTCCCTGCAGCTGTGGCCCAGCCCCAGAGATGCCTGATATATCATCATGAAGCCTTGTCCAGGCTGCATTCAGACAGGCCCATCTTAGTACCACGTATTTGCCTGAGAGAACACAACTCAGCTGTAGGCCCCAGTACAAAGTGCAGCTTTCAAGCCTGATCCAGCCCCTCCCTACCAGCCCTATCTATTGAGTAGTCAATCAGGGCCTAAGTAGGAAGCACCATGAAGGCAGCCATTCCTCACTCTCTGCCCATAGCTCCAGAGCTCTGACCCAGCTCCTGGGCCCTGGAAGAGTGAGGCTCAGGACAACTCTCCATTCAGACAGGCTGTGTCCTGGGGAAGGTCCTAGGTCCTAACTATTTCACCCACTCCAGCCCAGGCATAAGTGTGCCCCTCTGAAGAAATTCACCCTAGCCCAGAATTAAATGTGCAACCACAGTGGTGAAGTGGGAATCCTGAAGTCCATGCTGATGTGTGTAGTAGGGGTGTCAGATGCCACGGTGAGGCTGGAGACATGGGAGCCTGCAGCGTGGTCACTCCGGCCTCTCCCCGCCTCTCCAGGGAGAAGCAGAGGACAGTCTCTCCAGGGACCTCCAAAAACACTCCCTGGGCCATTGCAGTCAGAGTCACAGGGCTGCCTGTGGCAACAGGGTGCTTCATTATGGAGAGAAGGCTCTTTGTGCCTCCCTTGGCGTAAACCCAGCCCAAGATGTCATTCTTCACTCAGTTCGGATTCCCTAAATGCTCAAGTTGAATCCCAGCTCCGCCCGCCTCTGACTAGTCCTGTGGCCCGTTCTAGTCACTGACTTCTTTCTGCCTCCATTTCCTCATCTCTAAACTTGGGTTAATAATAGTGCCCACCTCAGGGGCCTCTCCTAAGTGTTAAATGAGACTTCATTGGCAGAGCACGAGGCATGGGGCCTGCACAGAGGACCCACTCCCGGCCCCGACCTGTGTGAGTGTGTGACGCACTAGAAATGAAACCTTTCGGCCGGGCGTGGTGGCTCAAGCCTGTAATCCCAGCACTTTGGGGGGCCCAGACGGGCGGATCACGAGGTCAGCAGATCGAGACCATCCTGGCAAACACGGTGAAACCCCATCTCTACTAAAAAAATACCAAAAACTAGCTGGGCGTGGTGGCGGCGCCTGTAGTCCCAGCTACTTGGGAGGCTGAGGCAGGAGAATGGCGTGAACCCGGGAGGTGGAGCTTGCAGTGAGCTGAGATCCGGCCACTGCACTCCAGCCCGGGCGACAGAGCAAGACTCCGTCTCAAAAAAAAAAAAAAGAAATGAAACCTTTCACTGGACCTGACTACACAGCCTCTCAGTGATAAGGACATTCTGACTGGCTCACCCAGAGCCTTGTCTCCAGGAGCAGCCTATTAAGATGCACAGGCCCAGGTATGGAAACCCACCAACCAAGTTCATCCCTCAGATGGGCTGGTACTTCCCAGCAGTAGAGGAGGCAGCATCTACCCATGATACAATTTGAATCATCTAAAATTCTCTTTATAAGTAAAATACAGACAACCACAATAAAACAAAATCAAGAACCTTGCAGGGAAGCCTCACCTGCTATTAGCAATTGCCTGAAGCTCCTCCACTAGACACTGCGCTTCTCATGCACCCCTGCGAAACATGACTCAGAAGATGCTCCTTTTCACCCTCCCTCTGTCCCCTACCCCTCACCCTTCCCATGGAATTAGGGGGTAGCTGGTGACAACTGAGGTTTGAAGGTCACCCCAAGCTACCCTGCTGTCACAATATAATTCCAAGTGGCAGCTGTGGGAGCAGATGGAAGCCACTGCAGCTAGTACGAGTGAGGCCAGAAGTCAAACGCAAGAGCAGCCGTAGATGGTGTTTTCAGAAGCTAAGTTGGCCCACAGATGTAGTATCTGTCACACTCAGATGTTTTTATATGATTAAATTTATTACTGATATTTTTAAAGTAGGTGATTTTATATAAGAATCTAGATTTGTGGCTTTTCTTAAAAAAAGATTGAAGAGCCAGGATTACCTGGACCCAAAGAGAGGCTGCCCTCACCAGTCTTTCGCAGGTACTGCCAGGCCTCCCTCATCCATCCTCAGGATCTTCTGAACCCTACAGACCCCCCAACCTTCTAAAGAGTTTGAGTTTAAAGGGGATGTATCTGCTAAAGGGGTTTTCTTTGCTTGTGTAAACAAAGATGAAACTGGGGGAAACTGGAAAAGTCAAGTTTCTTTGTATGAGAAAAGGGGAGACAGTCCTTCGAGGGCGGCCCAGAAGCGTGAAGGGTGGGGGACTGAGGAGGAAAGAAAGGACGCAGCAAGGAAGATAAGGGAGGCAGCAGCCATAGGAAGAATGTTAAAAACATAAGGTATTATTACAAGAGGATTTGGTGAAGTTTTGCTGCCTGGTATATGATGTAATCAGTTTCAATTTTATTAAAAAGAAAGAGAGAAAGGGGATAGGGAGAGAAGGAGGAGGAAGGAAGAATGAGGAAGAGGAGGAGGAAAGAGAAGAGGAGCAAGAGGGAAGAAAGAAGAGAGGGGAAAGACTTCAATAAAACCCTATGCTGCTCTACAGTGTTTTGTGGTGGTGGGGAGTATGTGTGTATGTTGGGGAGTGTGTGTGTGTGTGTGTGTGCACGCGCACGCATGCACATGTGTGTGTTTGATTCCATGTGTTGAGACTTCAAGAAAACCCAGGTATATTCAGATTTTACAATGTCTGGAACACTAACCAGCCAGGCAAAGAGACGGAAATGTTAGCACCACCTGCCCCCTGTTGCACCTCCTGCAAATCCCTTTCTTCTTCAGGAGGACCCAGGGGCGGCATCCCAAGGTCTGTCCTTGACGTCCCTGGGTCAGTGGTAAGATAACTGGAGAAGTGGAGTTTCCCAGATTTGGGTAAGCTCCTCCATTCCCTTCACCCCTCCTGCCCCTGACCCTTTATCCCGAGGACAAAAATAGAAACCCTCCAAAGGCTTCCAACGAACCCCCAAAGTAAGCCCGAGAAGCTCAGAACTCCTTACTTTTGATGTGCAGAGGGGAGGAGAGAAGGAGCAAGATTTTTAGTGATGGGTATTTCAGGCTGCTTCCCCTGGAACTGCACCCCAGCCTTCCGGGCCCCAGACAGGCTTCTGCTTGTCTACAGCCTAGGTAGCCTTGAATGGCAGTGGGCAGGGAGCTTGGGACCTTGGCACATGAGAGTCGGGGTGCCCAGCACCCTCTATTTCATCCCTAGCCCCAACCCAGGGGTAAGTTCTGCCTTCAGACATACCAGTGGCAGCTGATATTGGACCCCATTTCTGCCACAATTCCAGTTGTTGGTGTGTGTATCACCCATTCACACTGTTGCTTTGTCATTTAAGTTGACTAAGGGGAGAGGAGCAGAGTGCGTGTGTATGTGAGTGCACACACACCCACACACTCACATACCATTGATGCTGATTAAAGGTTTATGAGAAGCAAGAAAATCTGATAGGATTTGGGCAGAATCCGACCAGTTTTAAGTTTTCCATCCCTAAGCCGTTAAGTCCTCACAAGCCGTTATTTTTGTCCTTGATGTTGAAGGGAGACTAAGTTGGGGAATGTAAATGGCAAGGCCCAGAGTTGCTGAGACGATTATCAGATTTGTGTAAGATTTATTCTGCTCTTTAAAAAAGATCATGCACGCGTCCTCAACTTTCTCTCTCTCTCTCTCTCTCTCTCTCTCTCTGGTTTTCTGCAACCCCAGCTTGCAGAGAGATCATCAGAAAATTTAACTTTCAAGTGAGGATCATGAGCCAGAGAGTGCAGGACTCCACACTGGGGCAGATGACCTGGGGATTCCAGAAGCTTTCAGGAATCTTTCAGATTTCTCAGGGGCAACCCTGTCTGTAGGACGGGTAAAAGCACAAGCCCATGCCTCCAGAGAGAAACTTCACAGTTCGCCTAAGTTTAACCTCTAGTGATTCATTCTCATGTGTAGGGGTCTTCTGATCCCCGGGAGCTCCTTCAAAGGCAAACTCCCATACAGAGGGCATTTCTGAGGACTGAAAGCAGGTGATAATAGTAAGTACTGCTTTTTTAGCATTTAGTGCTAACTTTGGCATTTTGGCCAACCATCAAACACTCTCTTCCATTATCTCACCCCTCCACCCACAGCCCCGTGTTGTCAGTCCCCTTTCCCAGCAAACTTGGGGACAAGTTGACTTGTCATCATCATTTGCACGTCCCCACTTTACACTCTCTCCACAGTCCACTCTACTAGGGCATTGGCTGCACATGTCACCAAAACCAGTCTTGTCAGTGTCACCGAAAACTCCCACATTGCAAAATACAAAGGTCATTTTTCGGTCTCTTGTACTGAGCCTCTCCTAGAAGCATAAGGTCCCCGGCTTCCTTGGCACTTCCCCCGCCAGGATCTCCTCCTCTTTTGGGCTGCTCCTGCCATAGTTCACCCACTGCCCTCTCCTTCTACCACTCTGTCAAGTACTGGTGCACCCCAGGGCTCAGTCCTAGGCCCCATTCATCCCTCTATCCATGTGTACTCCTGCAGTCCTATGGTTTACACACCATGCATTTACCAATGCCTTTATATAGTTCTCCCACCCAAACCCCTCCCTGAGCTCCAGCCAGAATCACGTATGCAACTGCCTACCTGACCTCCCTACTCAGATATATTACAGATCACTCAGCTGGTAGCTGGCTGAGGCAGGACATAAAGTAACTTCAGGTAGATCTGATCTCGAGGCCTGCATTCTTAATGACTCCTGGACTAGAATCCAAGGAGACGGCTATAAACTCTCTGAGAGAAGAGGCATGTCCACTCCAAAGATCTACCCAATGGTCTAGGACAGACTTATTCCATCACTTCTCATGCTGTGAGAAATCTGTCATTGTGGGATTTCCCCACTTAAGTGTGACTAAGTTTTTACCTTTCCTGCAATTTTCAAACAGGGCAGATATGTCAGGGTAACATGGAGTCACAAACACCTGGTATGTCTGTGTCTTCCCAGAGTGTAAACTCTGCTCAAACGTGGACGCAGAAAGGCAGGCAGCAGGAGAAATCATTTTCCTACAAAGAGAAAACAGATGCATCGTGGAAGAGAAAATGAGATATACCTTTTTGTAATTTAAAAAGCAAGACTTCAACCTTGAGGTAGACACCTTAGCCTTCTGCCACAGATTCAAAGGATGTAAGGTAGAACTCAAAAGAGCTTAAGTCCTGACCCCTAGAAGCTTGTTTCTAATATCTGCCTCCATTAGCCTTCATCTTAAACCAGAAAGGTGGTATGAACACTCAACAAACTGTCAGTGTACTTTGGAAGGGGCAGATAAAAGTGGACATTTTTGCCATGCCTCTGATGTCTTTAGCTAAGCCAAATAAATCTGGAAAGAAAAATTAAATATTTCCCTAAAACCTCACAGGAGAAAAAAAGAAAAAGCCTTTCAGAAGTCCCCAGAGAAACAAGAAATGACTATTTCCAAAACAAAGTTTGATTTGGAATTATAAGAAGCTAGAGGTAGTTTTGAAAACCAGTGAACACTCATTAACTTAATCAGGCTTAGCAAAGCAGAGACAGAAATGTAGATCTGAAGTTGCCCCTGGATAGCTTGGCCAGCAGAATAAAACCCAGAGGCAGAATCAATTTTTTTCCTTCAGATTAAAGCTGCAGCGTCTCTCAGTTGAAGGCAGAGGTATAAAGTCAAAGACTCCAGAAGTTCTTGGAAAATGATACGTCAATCCCTTGCCAAATGATTCAGAGGCAACTTCAAATTCCTGTTTCTATCTCTACCTCTCTGATTACTTTAACAAGCACTTTCTGATTGGACCTTGGTAATTCCAGCAAACCAAGACTTTTCATAGGTAAGCATAATTTATAATAGCCTTAGACACCACTCCTCCATCACAGTCATCTTTGTCATCATGAGTTTCCAAAGCAACAGGAGGTGAGTACACTTAGCCCTCCCTGGAGTTTATATGTAGCCTGTAGTTTAACTATAACATTAGTTGATTTGCATCCTACATGGTTATGCTATGGTAGGGGCAGAATTCTGGAGTCGGTCCTCCTGGGTTTGAGTCTTAGCTCTACAGCTTCCTAGCTGAGTTATCTTGGGCAAGTTATTTCATCTCGTTGAGCCCCAGTTTTTTCATCTAAGAATGATGATAATAATAATATCTATCTGATAAGGTTGGTGAGAGGATGAACTGAGATAGAGCAGGAAAGTATTTGGTGCTGTGTCTAAGGCACAGCAAGTAATTCAATAAGCAGAAGCTATTGTTGTTACTAGAGGTTTCTTAGTCAGAGGAGTCTGACTTTGTCATAGCCATTTTCTAATCCATGGTGTTGAGTTCACGCCTCATATGTACAAAGTGTTGGTCAGGAACTCTTTGATAATGTCTGTGATCTGTACATTTCACAGGACTTCACCTCACCCTCATAGGTTACTGGCAACTTCGCGTCCCTTGAATTCCTGTTCAGGGAGAAGAGCAAGTCCTTCCTTCAGGGACTGGAGAATGACAACCTTCACAGAAACCAGAGCTAGAGACCGAGGACTCAGACTGTAGACTGGGAATAGGCAAACTACAGCCAGGGGCCAAATCCCTCCAGCCACACTAAAAAAAAAAAAAAAAAAAAAAAAAACAGCTTTATTGGGGTACATTTGACATGCAAAAAAACTGCATACATTTAATGTATACAGTTTGATGAGTTTGGGTACATGCATACAGCCGTGAAACTATCACCATAATCAAGGTAATAAACATATCCAGCACCTCCAAAAGTTTCCTTGTGCCCCTTTATTGTTTTTGTTTTTGTAGTAAGAGCATTTATCAAGATATCTACCCTCTTAATCTTTTAAGCGCACAACAGTCTGGTTACCTAGAGGCACATTGCTCTACAGCAGATCCCTAGAACTTACTCATCTGGCATAACTGAAACTTTATACCCGTTGAACAGCAGTTGTTCACTTCTCTTTCCCTAGCCTGTGGTAACCACCATTCTACCCTCTGCTTCTATGAATTTGGCTATGTTAGATACCTAACATAAGTAGGATTATGCAGTATTTGTTTTTCTAGTCTGCTTATTTCACTTAGCATAATGTCCTCCAGAGTCCCCCATGTTGTCACATACAGCATGATTTTCTTCTTGGTTTTTTTTTCTTTTTTTTTTTTTTTTTTGAGACGGAGTTACCCTCTTGTCACCCAGGCTGGAGTGCAGTAGTGCAATCTCGGCTCACTGCAACCTCCGCCTCCCTGGTTCAAGCGATTCTCCTGCCTCGGCGTCCAGAGTAGCTGGGATTACAGGCGCCCGCCACCATGCCCAGCTAATAGTTTTATTTTTGGTAGAGATGGGTTTCACCGTGTTAGCTAGGATGGTCTCAAACTCCTGACCTTAAGTCATCCACCCGCCTTGGCCTCCCAAAGTGCTGGGATTACAGGCGTGAGTCACCGCACCTGGCCTTCTTTTTTAATACTAGATAATATTGCATTGAAAGTATATTTGTATATTTTATTTACTTATTCAGCCATTCATGGACATTTAGGTTTTTGTCATATCTTGGCTACTATGAATAATGTCCGGCACTTATTTTTGTAAATAAAGTTTTAATGGAGCATAGCCACACCCATTCCTTTACAAATAGTCATCTACGGCTGCTTTCAGGCTACAACAGCAGAATGGAATAGCTGCTTTTAGAGACTCTCTCACAAGCAAAGTCTAAAATGTTTCCTATCTGGATGCTTGTGATAAATGCAGAATCCTGGGTCCCATCCCAGACTCTCAGAATCTAAATGCCTGAGATGCGGCCCAGGAGACTGCATTTAAACAAAAATAACAACACTCCTCCAGGTGCATCTTAAACCTATCAGAGATTTAATGTGAGACATAGAATGTGAGAATCTTTGTTCTTGATTCCTGAGGTTATATCTTATTCAAACATAAACCTCGCTACATAATGTCCAGCATGCAGTGGGTGTTCAAAAGACACCTGCTTGTTACATTTTGAAAAACCTGTTACTGTCAATGTCCCAGAGCCCACTGAGATTCAAACTACCCAATCCTAAGCCTGCACACCCTGCCTCACTTATTTCTTCCTGCAGAAACTGCAGTAAAGGCTCTTGCACACAGTCCCCCCAACTCCCTCTTTCCCTCAGCCTCCTGACTGACACTGGTGCCTCTGTGGCATGCCATGCCCCCTCTCCTCTTGGGAATATTGGGTAACAAATTGTCTTCTCAATGACAATCACCTCCTGATCTGTTGGCCTTACTACACCTCAAATTTTCTTTTATTACACTATATTTTAAAACAACACCACCCCTCCCTGTCTGACAGATGCCTCAGTACCTTCTCCTCATGCATATGTTCTGCCTCTCTCTCTGCTGTTCCCCTAGGACACAAACATACTCAGGTTGCTCCCCTGCATTTAGAACATTTTAACCTCTGCTCGCTCCTATCTCCCCTGCCCTTTCCAATCAAGTTTCCCAATGTTTTGTGTGTACTCTCTGCCTCGTCCTCCATTCAGTCATCCAGCCCCTCCAACCTCTGCTCCACCAGAACTGTCCTGGCAAAAGGCACTGATTCTTTATGGCTAAATCATATGGCACATCTCCAACTCACTGGACCGGGCCACTGCATGTGACACCACTGTCCGCCCACTCCTCTTCACTGTCTCCTCTGTGCCCTGCCCACCCTCTCCTCTGCATCCTGCCCACCTCTTCCTCTGTGCCCTGCCCACCCTCTCCTCTGCATCCTGCCCACCTCCTCCTCTGTGCCCTGTCTGCCTTGTCCTCTGTGCCCTGCCCACCCTCTCCTTGGCACCCTGCCCACCCCCTCCTCTGCACCCTGTCCGGCCCCTCCTCTGCACCCTGCCCACTCCCTACTCTGTGCCCTGCCTGCCCTCTCCTCTGCACCCTGCCCACCCTCTCCCTGCATCCTGCCCACCCTTTCCTCTGCACTCTCTCCGCCCTCTTCTATGCGCCCTGCCAGCCCTCTCCTCTGAGCCCTGCCCAGCCTCTCCTCTGCACTCTGCCTGCCCTCTTCTCTGTGTTCTGTGCGCCATCTCCTCTGCGCCCTCTGTACCCTCTCCTCTGCGCCCCGCCCTCCCTCTCCTCTGTACACTATCTGCCCTCTCCTCTGCTCCCTGCCCACCCTTCCTCTTGACCCTCACCTCTCCTCTGTGTCCTGTCTGCCCTCTCCTCTGCAAGGTTCCTGTTGTTCTCCTAGTGCCTACCTCCCCAACCACTGCTCACACCCTCCTGCCATCTGCAGGGGCTCCACTTGCTGCTCTTCCCCAGATGTGCTGCTGTTCCCCAGGCCTCTTTCTTCAGCCTTCCTCCTCTCAAATGACCATACACCATTTGGAGAATTGGATGAAAGCTGAGGACCCTCTTCCCAGAAAAATACACTAAACATACTCAAATTTCTGCATAAATATCCAGGGATTCATCAATCTCCTAAGGCCCATGCTTTGACCTTTGGGGAACCAAGAACATCACTCCAGATCTGATGTCTCCTCCTGATTTCTGGATCCTACAGTTTACCAGGAGGCTTCTCCCAGTTACCCCATGGACATCTAAGTTCAGAATGTCCAAGGCTAGAGCCATTAGCCCCCACCAAACCCACCCCTCTTCTGGAATTCCCCCTCATGATGCTACCATTATCTGCTACGCATTCAAGGCAAACACCTGGCAGTCTTTCACCATCCTCCCTCCCTGTCAACCCCCACGTTCCGTCAGTCCCCAGGTCCTATCAACAATTCAAAACAATTCAGTTGTTGAGGTCCTCCTTAACAATTCTCAGGCTGTTCCCATTTCTAGCCCCTCTCCATTGCCCAGGTGCTTACCCTTGTCGTTGCTCACCTGGATTCATACCTCTAACCACCCACACTGTGAAAAGAGCAGTCATTCCAACATGCAGATCTGCCCAAAATCTCGCAACACCCCTCTACACCTTACCCCTTGGTCTACAGCAATGTTTTTCAAACTGTGGTCCACCTACGGATTCTCCAAAATTTGAGTCTTCACAATAGGACGTTTAAATTTCTACTTGCATATTTTAGATCATTTGGATGGCTAAAAGGCTTCTAACTCCACACCTACATTTGCTTTTGTACTCACCATCACGTTGGAACCAAGATGACCCACTTTACTTGTAGCAACTAATGAGAAATAGAAGTGAGAGTAAAATGTCAAGGCTTCATTCCCAGTCAAATGAAGACCCACATAAGAAAGAAGGCTTTGCAGAAGTTAAAATGAAGAACAATGATGGGCACCCTACCTGCCAGAGGGAAATGCAGCATTTGAAATAAATTGTGCTAGCGGTCAACACCTTATTCACGCCAAAGCAGTAGCTCAGTTTCAATAAACCAACATCATCCATTTAAGTTGTTAATCTGAATGTTGTTAGTTTTGCACTTTGTTTGTTTTTTATTTGTAAATGTGTTAAGTTTATGCATATACACAACTGACATTTCATTTATGTTTGTCAACATATACAATGAATATGGAAAAATAATAAAAGAAACATGGGGGAGTGGGGTCATCGGGAATGATTTTTTCCTTTAAAAGAGCTCATACATTGTTTAAGGTTGAGAATGTCTGGCCTATGGGATAATATTTCTATACCATAACATGAGCACAGGCTACCACCACCTAGCCCCTGCGTACCTCTCTGTCTACACTCATCACTCAGTTCCCGCTACCACCTGGGCTAACTCAATGCACATGTAAAATTGTAGCTTTCCAAACACACAGCACCTCTCACTCAAAGTCAGGAACAGGGTGAGGCAAGTGAGGTACTCTGCAAAATTTTAGGGGACACCAAAAAGCTCAGTAATCAATATAGGTAATATTTTAATGCAGTATATTTAAAAATCAAAATTAATCAAAACACAATGCATGATGAACAAAGTATCAGAATAGTAAAGACAGGACCTGCACTTCTTTGAGTTTTGAGTGGAATCTTGCCACTCCTTGACACTCTTTCTCCCTACCTTCTCTGCCTGGCAAAACACCCCTGACTGGATACATCTCACCTACTTGCTGAGTGGCATTGCAAATGGCACTTTACTTCTTTGATCTTTATATTCCCCATCTGCAGATGAGGATAATAATCTCACATGTGGTTTTAAGGATTAAAAGAGACACAGTGCCTGTCCCACGCCATTGCCATTGTTGGCAGTATTGTTATTGCCACAGTTATCTCCAGCATTGCCTCCCCTCTGAAGCATCGCCTCCCCTCTGAAGTCTTTCCTAACAGCCTTAACATCCCCAGGAAATTTTAAGAGAGTTTTTCCTCATGCTTTCCTTATATATTGTACACATCTCAATTACAGCAAGAGATATATTTTTTGGGAGGCTGAGGCAGGAGAGTCACACGAACCCGGGAAGCAGAGGTTGCAGTGAGCCAAGATAGCGGCACTGCACTCTAGTCCGGAAAACAGTGCAAGACTCCGACTAAAAAATTAAATAAATAAATAACAGCTGTCATATATTATTATTTCTATATTTTTTTCCTACTGACTATAAGCTGATTGAAGTCCAAGACTGTTTTTTTAATCTTTGTTGGCTTCTGACACAGTAGCTGTTGAATAAATATTTATTGAACAAATGAGAGCATAAAATGAGATTTAGTCCAAGAACAAATTAATCTACCAAATAGCATCTCATGCGAGAACAAACCAATATCCATTGATAGATTTGACAAATATTTATGAAGCAGCAACCATATTCCATGCATTCTTCTAGGTGCCGGGGCTACAACAGTGAATAAAATAAACCCAGCCCTATCTCTGTGGCATCAACAGTCTCCCGGAGGAGATGGACAATTAAAAGCAATTACAATAAAGCGGTGAAGTGTGTTCAGGGAACTGGAAGAAGTTCCATTTAGTTGGAACATCAAGTGTGTGAGGCAGATAGCAAGGACAGATGAGGCTGAAGGGAAATAAAGCCAGGCACCAGAGGGTCTTGCAAACCTTGATAAGGAATTTGGACTCTATTTCAAAAGCAACGGAGGAACACTGAATGTATATCAATAGCAAACGGAGAAAATCCCAACTTTGTTAGCTTAGCAAAGAGATAATTATTTGTACCTGCAATTGAAAACTGCAGTGGTCAGGCTGGCTTTAGGTAGGGACAAAATTAGGGCCTCAGACCAAGGTGTCAGGACCTGGCCCTGCCATTTCTAAGCTCAGCTCTGCTCTCCTCCAGGAGCTGATTTTTTCCTTCAGCACCACGTGGAGGCCACAGCTGCTCCAGCCTCAAGGCCTCCGAGGTTCAAGACCAGCAAGTCAGCCCAGGTGCAGTGGCTTACGCCTGTAATCCCAGCACTTTGGGAGGCCAAGGCTGGTGGATCACCTGAGATCAGGAGTTCAAGACCAGCCTGGCCAACATGGTGAAACCCTGTCTGTACCGAAAAAAAAAAAATACAAAAATTAGCAGGGTGTAATGGCATGTGCCTGTAATCCCAGTTACCTGGGAGGCTGAAGCAGGAGAATCACTTGAACCCGGGAGGCAAAGGTTGCAGTCAGCCGAGATTGCGCCATTGCACTCCAGCCTGGGCAACAGAGCAAGACTCCATAAAAAAAAAAAAAAAAAAAAAAAAACCCAGCAATTCCTTTCTCAGGTTATTCAAGCTAAAGCCCTGGGCTGGGCTGGGCTGGGCTTGAATTACCCATCCCTGGACAACCACTGTGGCCAGGAGAGTGAAATGAGACGACTTGTTTAAACTGAGGTGATGCAAAGTGACAAAAACAAAATAGAAATCCATTACAGAAAGATTTTCAGCAAGGAGTGACTTTGTTATTAGATTTCTAAATTGAAAACAAACCATCAAACAACCCCACACTGCTGGGGCAATGCAGGGAAGCGGCATGGCGGAGGGGATACTGCAAGCTGGAAGGAAAGAAAGGGCCCACCCAAAGGACCGAATGAGGAACACTGGCTGGGGAGAAGTGGGATTGACAGAGTATAGAGAGCTTAAACGTGGAGGCTCACAGGACCCGCATCAGTCATGGGGAGGAGAGATGGATTCTGTTTGGGTAATGTGGAGTTTGAGAAGCTTGTGGAAAGGTCCAGAAATCGATTGTATAAATGAATCTGGAGCTCTGGAGAGTGATCTGGGCTGAAGATACAGATTTGAGGGTCACCAGGATATGAAAGCCAACAAAAGCTGAGTGTGAATGGGATCTCCCAGGCAGAGCAGGTGGAGGGCAGAGGAAAGGGCTGACTCAGAACCACAGCCGGGACCAGTGCCGAAGGGGTAAGCAGAGGAAGAGGAGTCAAAACGGAGAAGGAGAGGCCTGAGCAATAGAAAATGAACCCGTGGAGACCAAGAGAGGAAAGGTTTGCAGGAAGAGCGCGGGGTGCACAACACCAGGGAGCACTAGAAGGCCAAGTAAGATGTGTTGAAAATAGGCCTATTGGGTTTATCCACAAAAAGACCACCGCGTCCTTGAGAAGAACAGTTTCAGGGTGATGGGTGAGTTGAGGAGTGAGTGCAAAGTGGGATCTGCTTTTACAGAAGTTGCATTCTGAAGAGGAGAAGAGAAATAAGACAGAGACTGGTGAGGGAAGCTGTTGGCATTGAGTGAAGAGGGGAGGCCAGAAATGCACAGGATTCATGTTCTCCTGGGAATAGCCGAGAAATATTGGAGGCTTTTGATGCCGCACCCCCAACTTATCTTCAGCATCATCTCCTTCTCCCTTTCTTCTTAGGAAGAAAAGAAGATTGAAACAGAAAAAGTGTATACACATCATTCTAATCCAATCTTTGTTTCTATAGATGAGAAAAAGAAGATTGAAACAGAAAAAGTGTATACACATCATTCTAATCCAATCTTTGTTTCTATAGATGAGAAAACTGAGTCCAGAATGATTAAGCAACTTGTCCGAGGTTTCACAACAAATTAGTTGTATAACACAGGACTTCTGCCTTCTGATTTGTAGGCCAGGGTTTTGTCCGTTCTCCTTTGTTTGCCCTGTGTGTACAAGATCTCTTGCTGAAGGACCTCTACGGAATCCACCTGCCCAGCTGGGACTCCTGCTTGGAGAATTCTCTTCTAGTTCAGATCCCTCAAGACTTTCCCATTCTGTATCTTGAGCCCTCAATGCCCCCACTCACTACTAAATGAATGCACGCCAGCAGATCCCAGTGTCTGCCTTCATTATAATGGCACCTTCAGTGGTTTCACCATTAACCTAATAAGTCCTCTAAAGGCAGGAACCTTAACCCCAGTTGAAGTAGATTTGGAGAAAGGTAAGACTCTTTAGTCCTTCTTAAATCCTACTGAGAGATGTGTGTGTGTGTATGCGTGCGCGCGTGCGTGTGCACAGGTGCTGTGTTTGGAAAGAACCGGGGTGTTCAAAGCCATACCCCAAACAAGAGTGCACAGTTTCAGTCCTCACTCAAAGGGCTTCCCTACCTGTGGAATGCTCAAGCACTTACCACACCAGCTTTCAAAGCAGATGGGTATTTACTGTGCACAAATGTTACATTGACTTTGGAATGTTCTCACATGTGCTCTTGTGGATTAATGAGCTCCTAATATTGTGATAATAATCATTTTCCATAAATATGCATAGTCAGCTTTTAAAAGTGTCATGTGCAGTAATTATTAGCTGTCTGGGTGCTAATCGCTTTGGGAAAATATTTACTTGCGTGTAAAACAGAACCTATGTTTGTTTTGCTAAACGCACTGCATCGCAGAGAGCCCAGAGCAATTACTAGCCTGATTTAAAGGATGCCATGGAATTAGGGTTGAGGGATCCTCACTCACAAGGGCTTGTGAGATGGTTGGTTGGATTTAGTTCAATAAAATTATCCTGAGAACCTACTACGTGTAAGGTATGTTAGAAAGAGCATTATATTTGGGAGGCCAAGGTGGATGGATTGCTTGAGGCCAGGAAATCGAGACCAGCCTCACCAACTTGGTGAAACCTCATCTCTACTAATAATAGAAAAATTACCAGGTGTGGTGGCACACACCTGTAATCCCAGCTACTCAGAAGGCTGAGGCAGGAGAACTGCTGAACCCGTGAGGCAGAGGTTGCAGTGAGCCGACATGGTGCCACTGCACTCCAGCCTGGGAGACAGAGTGAGACTCTGTCTCAAAAAAAAAAAAAAAAAAAAAAAAAGAGAAAGAAAGAAGAACGGAAGGCAAGGGAAGGGGAGGGAGGGGAAGGGGAAAGGAGGGGGAGAGAGGGGGAGGCAAGGCAAGGGAAGGCAAGGCACTATCTTTGAAGCTAGAATGAACTTAAATCCTAAGCCCTTTGTGACTTTGGATGACTTATTAACTCTGAACCTCGGTGTGCTCATCTGGAAAATGGGATAATATCCACTTCCTTGTCAGGAGGTTTAAATAACATACATAGAGTACCTAGCACAAAGTCTGGCATAGTGAGGGCTTCAGAATATGTTAGCTCTTTCCTTTTCTCATACACACACTGTAGGGAACACATGGATAAAGAACGCAGGACTCCCACCCTCCTGGACCCTTCCAAGCCAAGTACCCAGAGGACTGAATTCAAGGAGAGTTTGATGAAAGATGTGCTACTAATTGGTCAGGGGTGCAGAGGTAGGAAAGATACCATCTAATTAGGGGGAAATCAAGAGTGGACTCAACTATGTAAGAGAACAGTCTTTGCCCACTGGCACAGGATACAGCACGCACGGTTTGGGAAGCCACCTACATCCATATTCTCTCCCTCACTGGGGCCTGAAACTTTCACCTTCCTCAACTCATTTCTGTGAAACATTACACTTTCCTTGCCTATCCCCTGGGGGAGCAGGGAAGGTAAGACAATAGCCCTTAATACTTCAGGGTGAATAAATGTATCCCAGTTATAGGGCAACAGGATAAAGGAGGCTGAGATTGGTAAAGGGGAGCTTTTGAAATGCACTAAAACAGGAGACAATGGGAAGAAAAATCATCTTTTTATGGGAGGCTGTCCCTACTTTTGCTTTCCCTGCTCTTTGGGGCTGGAATGGGAAGTCTGTCTTACAGACTTCTGCAAACCCATGGCCTTCTTCCTGCCTTGCTAACCTTGGGGTTTCATGAATAGGCTAAAATAACACAGGTCTACACTCATCCATTGGAAGTCTGGGTAGGATGGTGATAAGATACCTTATGTTCAACCGCACTAAGGAAATGATATAAGCAAGATTGTATGGGGAAGTTTAACTGAGCCAAGAGAATGAAATACTTTAAAGAACATCAAAAACTTTTATATACCTGCAGAAATGCATGGGTAGTTATTCCACATTATCCTGGTTTTTACAGGTTTGCACCATGGCAGGTCCCCCAAAGAATCAGAACCCTTTATGGATTTGCTTGGGCTTGCTGGGTACTGATGTGACTAAGAAAGGGATATGATGTAAGGGAAAGGACATCAAATTCTTGTGAATGTGAACATTCTGGTAAATATTATTTTGGGCTAATAGTGACATTGTGTGCACAGGTGCACCAGGGATCATAGGGGATTTCCTAGCACTTAGTGTGCTTCTAGTTTTAGATAACCCCCTCCTTTATTCCCTGACCCCTTGTATTTTCCTCATCTTCCTCTTTCCAGACCTCTGTCCTCCCCATTTTGTTTACCTGTGGGCTGGAGCTTGTGTCTTTGCCATTGTCTGGTTCCTAGAGTCCCAGGCTTTGGGAGGCCAGCTCCAGGTGGTGTCCTCCCTGCCTCTCCATCTTGTAATGAGATGTAATATTTACTTGTAACATAGGATCATTTGGAATGGGAGTTCTGAGGAGGTGAGAGTGAGAGCTTTGCTGTTGACTGACTTGAATCACAGTTTCTCCTCAAGCCGTAGGCTCCAGAGCTTCCTAACATAGTAAAATGTCAAGAGCAGACAGGGGAGATATTAGTGTCTTTCTACCTCTCATTAAAGGTGTTTTAACCTAGATAGATTGATTGATTGATTGATTTAGGTGAACTAAGTACAGATGAAAATAGTCCTTCTACATTTCCTTCAAACTTATTTTCTGATTCGAAGTTTTTCTTATCCAGATCATTTCCTCCACTTGCAATGTAGCCCTGCCCCAGGAGACCAGGATTCCAGACGGGAAGCAGAGGTGTGACCTCAGCAGTTCAGCCAGTTGGGCCTCTGTTTTCTCATCTGTAAAGCAAGAGGTTTGGTAATTACTCAGGCTCTTTTGCTTTCAGGAAATACATCTACTCTGTTAATTCACATAAGAAAATATTTTGCTTCTGATTTAAGATGGCAATCTGAGCACATATATTTATTTCCCTGCTCACCTGAAATCTCACTGAAATTAAAGTGTAGAAGAATAAAAAGAAACAAACCTATAACAAGGAAGAAATGAGATGAGTGGAGGCAGGGATGACAAGTAAGAAAGTTCAATATGTTTCTAGAAGACATAAAGTGGATGGGGTATGTTGACTTACAAGTAATAATACTATAAAGAGACTGAAGGAACAAATTCTAGCTGGCCTAGGAAGACTGACAGTGACAGCAAGAATGAGAATTTGGGTTGAAAACTGGGAGACTGATTGAAAATCTATACCTAGAATATAAACACCAAGAAGTACCACTTGGCACCCCTTCTCTCCATATTTCCCACTACCTCCATCTTGCCCCCTGAGTGGGTGGTCCAGTTAGAACCTTTATGCCAAAAAAAGTAGCTGCTCCTTTCTACAAACATTGAATGAACTGACTGGAGACTACCAAGGTTTCAGGCATGCTTGTAAGGACCACAGGGTAAAACTGCTCTGCCACTGTGTGTGTGTGTGTGCACGCACGTGCACATATCTGAGATGGGTGGCCTGATTGATGTGTTGCATCTCATGCATTTTAAAGTGTGCCTGCTGAGTGTGTGCATGCGTGCGCGCATGCATGTGCACAGGTGCTGTGTTTGGAAAGAACTGGGGTGTTCAAAGCCATACCCCAAACAAGAGTGCACAGTTTCAGTCCTCACTCAAAGGGCTTCCCTACCTGTGGAATGCTCAAGCACTTACCACACCAGCTTTCAAAGCAGATGGGTATTTACTGCGCACAAATGTTACACTGACTTTGGAATGTTCTCACATGTGCTCTTGTGGATTAATGAGCTCCTAATATTGTGATAATAATCATTTTCCATAAATATGCATAGTCAGCTTTTAAAAGTGTCATGTGCAGTAATTATTAGCTGTCTGGGTGCTAATCGCTTTGGGAAAATATTTACTTGCATGTAAAACAGAACCTATGTTTGTTTTGCTAAACGCACTGCATCGCATAGAGCCCAGAGCAATTACTAGCCTGATTTAAAGGATGCCAGGGAATCAGGATTGAGGGATCCTCACTCACAAGGGCTTGTGAGATGGTTGGTTGGATTTAGTTCAATAAAATTATCCTGAGAACCTACTACGTGTAAGGACACATCAATCAGGCCACCCATCATACTAAGGAGCTCCAAGGCACACGTCCCACTCAAGGGAGAGATGTTGGGAGTGAGAATAAGAGACCTATGCCTAGTAAGGGAATCCCATACCAATCTTCCCTCTATAATATGAATGGATGGCCCAGAAGCACCAGGCCAACAAGAAGGATCACCAGTGTGGATAAGGAAAAGAAAGCAAAAACACTGGTTCCCTGAGAAAACCAACATGATTCAGAAAACTTTTAACTTTTTCAATTTAAAAAAGGATCGGGGAATTTGAGAGCACACTGTATTTATTTAACAAGAACAGAGTGCTATAAAAAAGGAAGAACATTTTTTTAAAAAATAAAGAAAGAAAAGATGTCTTAGGAAGGTAAATAATGTCATTTGTGTATTTTTAAAAAGTAGAAAGTCAGCCACAAAATAAATCACACTAAGGAAATTTCTCAGAATGTAGATTCTCGCTCTCCCCAAAAGAAACACAGAGATAAAAAATACTAACAAAATAATAAGAGACTTAGAGGACTAATCCAGGAGGTCCAATATTTGACTAATAAGTATCTCAGAGAAACACAACACAGAATGTGGAAGAGAGAAAATTATCAGAGAGATAATACAAGACAATTTTCCAGAACTGAAGCAGAATACTTGTGTTCTGACCACAGCTCAGAACACTGAATGAAAAAAGACACCTACTTATATGTGTGAAATTTCAGAACACCCAGGACAAGAAAACATTCTGAGAGCTTATAGAAGAGAGAAAACAAAGGCAGTAGACTCAAATGCCACTGTATGTGGACAGATATTAGAGCAAGGTGGACAATGTTCAGAAGGTAAATAATTTCAAATCTAAAGTTTTATACTCAAACATCTATCAATTCATGGTGAGGGCAGAATAAAGACATTTCCAGACAAGCAAGGACTCGGAAACCTACTGTGTTAGGCCATTCTTACATTATGACAAACACCTGAGACTAGGTAATTTATAAAGAAAAGAGGTTGAATTGGCTTACAGATCTGCAGGCTGTACAAAAAGCATAATGTGGACAGCTGCCCTCAGGAAGCTTCTAATCATGGTGGAAGGCAAGGGGGAAGCAGGCACATCACATGGCAGGAGAGAGAGAGAGAGCGAGAGAGAGAGAGAGAGAGAGAGATGCCACACACTTTTAAATAACCAGATCTCACAAGAATTCACTATAAAAAACAACACTAAGTCATGAGGGATTCACGCCCATGACCCAAACACCTCCCACCAGGCCCTGCCTCCAGCATTGGGGATTACAATTCAACATGAGATTTGAGCAGGGACACATATCACAACTATATCACCTGCCTCCCAAATATCCTTTCTAAAGAGGTTCCTTAAAAATGAAAAGTTGTAGCTTGAGGTTGTATTCAAACACAAACAGTGAAATAAACCTAGAGAGGAAAAGTGTGGTGTCCAGGGAACAGGGGTTGGAACCCTCCACCTCCAGAAGATGGCTGAATAGCAACTGAGAGGACCAGTTTTCAGGCCAGAGTAGCTCCTGGGACGGAAACCTGGGGGTAAGGTGGAGAAATAGATTGCCATAGATTGTATAATTAAGAATAGTTTTAGTGGTCAAGAATATAAGAAAGCCATGTTTTATCATAAAAATGAAAGATAGCAATTAGAAACTTCAGGGAAAACTGTACCAGACAGTAAAGCTGCAAATGAGAAGTAATATAACATGCAGCACAATTTTAATGCACTGATGGAGAATCCATGTGATCTCAACATCAGCCAAGAGAAACATAATCCTGGGCCCTCTTTGGCCCAGCAGAGTATACAGTCATAATGATGTAAATGCTGTTTTCCACTTCAGTGATAGCTTTCAGCTACATGGAAGGCTGGGTTGAGTCTGTGGGCAGGATGGAAATGTTGACACCCCTGACAATGTGTGTTACTCAGGATATCTCAACCATTCTATTCAACAACCCTAAACTCTCAGTGACATCATCATAAGGGTGGATTTCTTTCTCATGTCACAGTAAATGAGGGAAATCAAAATGAGGAGGTGAGATGGTGTTTCTGCTCCATGTAGTGACCCAAGGATCCAGGATCCTTCCCCATCAGAAGATGTTGGTCTCCAAGTCCTCCACCAAATTGTCCACTTTCTTCCCACAGACTAGAAAAGAGAATGTGTGGGAGACTACCCAGGAGGTTTTAGAAACCAAACCAGGAAATGGCACATGTACCTCACCTTAGGTTCCATTGCCCAGACTCAATTACATGGCCTTAACCAGCTGCAAGGAGGCTGGAAAATGCAGCTTAGTTGTGTGTCCAGGAGGAAAAGAAAACGGGTTCAGTTTCACTCTGCTACATGATGCAAAAGTAAAAGCACCAGAGAGAGAGAACTAGGGAGAAAAGTTGGGGCCTTCATATGTGCATCTTACACAGTCACATTAAGGAAATGTCACACAATCACAGTGTGACACAGGCCAAAAGACTTTGTGAATATGAAAGCAATAGAAATAGATGTCTAACTACATTATTTAAAGTTAAAAGGATTGCCAACAAGAGAACCATAAATAATCCTATAACTTAAGAGATCTATCAACAAAGGGCCTTGTTATGGGTTGACTTGCATACTCCAAGAAAGACATGTTCAAACCCTGACATCCAGTACCTGTGAATGGGACCTTATTAGAAATAGGGTTTTTGCAGATATAATAAAGTTAAGGTGAGATTTTTAGAGTAGACGCCTTTCCTCCACAGAAGAAAAGACAGAGACACACCTGGAGAAGATGGCCATGTGATGAAAAAAGAAGAGATCGGAGTGATGTATCTATTAACCAGAGAATGACAAGGATTGCCAGCAAACACTAGAATCCAGAAAAGGCTGAAAGAATTCTCCCATACAGGTTTCAGCAAGAGCATGACCTTACCAACAACTTTCAGACTAATGGCCTCCAGAACTGTGAGACAACACATTTGTGTTGTTTTACATCACCCGGTTCGTGATACTCTCTCACAGCAACCCCAGGGCATGGACCCAGGCCCATTCTCACCTATACAGAGCTGAAGGTAAGTTGCCAGGAATAAATGCCAGGAAAGGCTGGGTGTGGCAGTTCATGCCTGTAATCCCAAGACTTTGGGAGGCCGAGACAGGTGGATCGCTTGAGCTCCACCTGCACCAGCCTGGGCAACATGGTGAAATGCCATCTCTACAAAAAATACAAAAATTAGCTGGGTATGGTGGCATGCTCCTGTCCCCACTACTCAGGAAGCTAAGGAGAAAGAATCACTTGGGCCTGGGAAGTTGAGGCTGCAGTGAGCCATGATCACACCACTGCACTCCAGCCTGGGTGACAGAGTGAGACCCTGTCTCAAAACAAAACAAAACAAAACAAAACAAAAACACGAAAGCCAGGAAAGCCCCTGGCCTGGATGGAGCAGGAGGTGATGTTGGTTAGAGTCTTGCAAAGGAGACATTCAATAAGGAAGAGGTGAAGTCATGGAGGGTTTGATGGTTAATTTTATGTGTCAACTTGACTGGGCTAAGGGATACCCAGAGGCTGGTAACACTGGGTGTGTTTCTGGGCATGTCTGTGAGGGTGTTTCCAGAAGAAAGCAGCATTTGAATCAGTGGACTGAGTCAAGAAGATCTGCCCTCACCAGTGTGGGTGGTTATCATCCAGTTCACTGAGGGCTTGAATGGAACAAAAAGGCAGAGGAAAGAAGAATTTGCCCTCTCTGTTTGAGCTGGATTATCCATCTTCTCTTGTCCTTGGACATTGGCACTCCTGGTTCTTGGGCCTTTAGACACAGATGGGGATTTACACCACTGGCTCTTCCAGCTTTCAGGCCTTCAGATTTGGACTGGAACTACATGAGCTGCTTTTCTGGGTCTCCAACTTACATACAGTACATTGTGGGACTCCTCAGCCTCCATAATCACATGGACCAATTCCTTATAAGAAATCCCTCCCTACATATGTATCTATATCCTTTTCATTGTGTTTCTTTGGATAACCCTGACTAACACAGAGGGATCTAAACTTGATCTCACCGGCAGTGTGGAACCACTGGGAGGCTCTTCCCCGCATGGACCTGGTATCTGCCATAGCTCACTCCCTTTCTCCCTGTTTCCATGTGACCAGGTCTTTAAGCCTTGACATTAAAGACTTAAAGAGACAAGAGTTGACTCCTTCTCCTCTGGCATTCAACAGCCAGCATTGCAAACTTTTAGAAAATAGAGGAGCCCCAGGGAAATCTAATAACAGCCCTACTTAAGAGCACTCGACAATTATTACCTCCAACTGTGAGAGAGGCTGAGTAATTAAAAAGGGTTCTTTATTTTGATTAAAAAGATTCCTTTTAGTGTTTCTGAATCTTTAGTGAAAGCCCAGAACTCTATTTTTAGCCACAAAACAAGATATGTGGCCGGGGGCAGAGGTGTAATTTAAAACATGGGATGAGCATTTGTAACCTGAAAAATGAGCACGCGCCCCCAGTGGCCCCCAGACTGAGCCCAATCCCACCCAATGGCTTTCAGGAGGCACAGCAGCATGGCAGCATCAACCCTGCCACATGGATTAATAGGAGGCCCAAATTAATTGGTTTTAATCACTATAAATTTCCTTCCCAATAAAATTTCAAGAATTTCCAATCATGCTGATTTATATGTGTAATTAGAAATCCATTCACAGATGTCACACTGCTAGGTGGTGGGGAGTATCAGCCCCGGCTTAACTCCAGCTTGAGGCCTGAGCAATGAAAAATGATGAAGAGAAACTTGGCAGGAAGCTGGGACAGGGAGCATGCCATGCCCCCTGGAAAGTGTCTGCCCCTAAGGTCACATGGGGGCTGCTTCCCGCCAAGCACAGATTTTGCCCTTATCTAGCCCCCAATCCCTCCCCTGCCCTTAGTCTAGATACGAGTAGATCAAAGGGGTTTTGCATGTACCAAACAGACAGGCTTGACTAAGATAAGAATGGTGAGTGACACTACACCACTGTACCCAGCCTCCCATCTGTCCAGAGTAGCAATGGACAGAACTATGGGATTCTAGAGCCACAGGAAGAGGGACACCACCCTGCCAACTTCCCACTTCCAACAGGCAGATTTGTTGCTTTCAAATTACCCACATCCCAGGTTATCTAATCCGGGGTGTCTGTAGACAAGATGACAGGACTTTCAACTCCTGCTTGCTTGCTTTCTTCGTCGGCTGCTATCCTCCCTCCGCAAATGACTCAGTGTTGCAGCAGGAAAAGAAAGGGCAGAAAAGTTTGCATTTCAGGCGTGAAAAGGATTTCAAATCAGCAAGCAAAGAAGTCCTCCTCTCCCTACAGTGATGAAGAGGAACAGGAAAGTCTATAGATGAACAAAGATACACCAAGAGTTTTATGTCAGGACTTTCACAGTATAAAGACTCTACAGGTGGAAAGGAGGAGAAGGAGACTGCGGAACTCTGGATGGAGGAGTCAGAGGAACAGCAGTTGTCATAGGTCATGTGGACTCAGGGCTCTAGAACTTGCAGGGAGAATCAGGCACAGAGTGAGGTCCCAGTGGAAAAGATTAATTCTAACCAATCAGGCAGCAAGGGCGAGAGAACACTCAGTCTAGGGGACTGAGTGTCAGAGAGCAGGGAGAAACTGAAGTCAGGTGCACCACACAGGAAGTCTGGGCTCCAGCCAGGAGCGGGCAAAGCTCGGTCCTGAGCCAAGCACGTCTGAGCTGGGCTTCCCAGGTGTCCTGTCTTGAACCTCACAGTTAGTGTCAGAAGGGAAGCAAAGGTGAGATTGCAGAATGCAGTCAGGACACCTGGGGTTGAGCCCAAGCTCAGTATCGTTGGCCCTGTGGCCTTGAATGAACTCCCTGGCCTCATCTGTCTGCTGTAGCTCAGACTTCTTAGATGATGATAGCCCTCCCATCATCTCAAAACCATCACCAGTACAATGAACACTGCTTCATCTCAACATTACCGACTACAGAGATGGTCACTGAGACTCAGAGTGGCTATGTCACTTCTCAAGGTCACCTAGTTAGTAAAGAGAGGAGAAAGGAAGGATATAGACATTTATTGAATAGCTACTATGTGCCAGGTGCTTTTTGTGGATGATCTTCACTATAACCCTAAAAGAATCAAAAAAAAAAATGAGGCTTGGATAAATTAAACATTAAATTGCTTGCTCAAAGCCACATGAGCATCAGAGGTGGAGCCAATACAGAGCTAAATGTGGAGTCACTTTGTCAGCTTAGCTCTGATTTTAGTGTCCAGGGAAAGGGGCTTGATGACGGGTTGGGTTTTTGAAAGTATAAGAAGAGTTGTATCATGATGCAGTCAGTACTCAAGGGAAGATGTGAGAGGCTGTTCAGTAGGCAGCTGGAGGTTGTTAGGCCCTAGGAAGGTATTGCAAGGTCAGAAAGTCAATAAGAAATACCCCACTTGTCCCGTCAATTTCTGAATTGACTGAGAAATAAGACGCAAGAGTCAGACAGAGGGAATCCAAAGTAACAGCTGTATTGATAAGGCTGTCTTGGGAAATATGGTTTGAGCTTCCCGATACTTGACTCCTGAGTTAGACACATAGCCTCCCCTCAACAGCAGCAGAGCCTGCCTCTAGAAATTCACCACATGGAGGAACAGGTTAGACTGCCCCATCAAGGAAGTAGCAGAGCCACAAGCTAGAGCAGCCCCACACACTGAGATCCTTTCCCCAATACTTCCCAAATGGTGGGTGTTGCTATTTTACGGCCCAGGTAGGAACTGTAGAACGGCTCCCCCTACAAAGTGGACAGCTCACTAACCAAAGGGAAGAGGGCCTAGGTAGCACTGAGGTCAAACGTGCTTAGACTAAACCCTGTCTGCTTTCCATGAAGATCTCCCAGCTTCTTCATGGGCTGCAGAAGCAACCACCCGGGCCTGGGCACAATAGCTCTGTAATACACCCCGCCCCCAACCCCACCTCAAACACATACAGACATACTTAGAATTATTTTCAATAGTGTTCTTATCCTCAAAAGTGATTGGTTGGTTTGCCCCCTCAGCCCGCCTCCCCTCGAAGAGAGAAGAAGATCATCTTTGCTCTAGCCTGATCCTTTAATGCGCCTAAAAGCTGTTGCTTCTGTCTAAAGCAGACCCAGGCCCTGAGCAGGGAATAGGTGGAGAGGTCTTAATGGGGATTAGAGTCTGCCCAGGCAATGACAGAACGGGGTCCTAAGAGGAGATTTTAGAGGTTGGGCAATTTTTAAGGGCTTAAATGTTTCATAATGCAGGCTCAGTTGCGTTTATGCATGTTAGGGCCTCAACAGCAATGTACCATCCAGGGCATAATGGATGTTGCAAGATTTGATTTTAGTAGTTTAAAAATATCCAAGTAGTCTGCAGGCTAATGGCCATTGGACAGACTCATTAGGATATCAATAATCATTCGGCATTCTGAAATCCTTTTAATGCTCTGGGACAGCAAGGAATGAAGTAAGGGAAGGGAAGAAGGTCACGGGGAACTTGTGGGGTCACTTAAACAAGTGAAAGCAGTGAATGAAACAGAGGCTTCCAAAGCCTGGGTGAGTTCTCTGCCACCACCCACAGCCTGGTTTAAACAGTAAGTCTGGTGGGGCCTCATTGTAACTGATCAGGGAAGAGATGTTGAGAGAGAAGCTTAAACAAAGCCTCCCACAGCCCCTTACAGACCAGCAGTTGAAATGAGTGCTGCCTAAATCTCACAACCCATTCTCCACAGTGTGGCTTATACATTCTCATCTCCTGGTCTTGGCTCACTACTACCTTACCTGGTACAGTAATTGCCTCCAAATAGATGACTTCTGCCTATCCTTCAGATTCCTACCTCTGCCTTCCCCAGATCCCCCGGCCACAGATCTTTCCTGTTGGTGGCCTTCTCCAGCCCACAACGTTATACCATTAACCGTGTCTTAGAGGCATCACCTCCTCTGAACTGTGAGCTTCTGGTGGGCAGCAGTACCTGCCACATACAGGTGCTCCGTTAGGCTTAAAATGACAGTTCTCATACTCTCTGTTGTTGCTTTGGCCACAGAAACTCTTTGCTTGTTGGGCAAGGCTTTCGCACATGTGCACAAATGACCATAGACATAAAGTATCACATGGACTCAGAGGGTTTACAGGCCTGCTAAAACTCATCATGGTTCCTAGATCCCTAGGGATGAAGCTCTGGATGGAGGAAGAAGACTTTTCAGCCTGGGTAGTTCATTGCAAAGCTCTTCCATTCAAACAGGAGACATAGAGATTTCTTATGTTCATCAGCCACAGACCCAAGGGGCAGGAAAATGTCATCAGTTTCTGATTTTGTATCTTTGGGGCCCAAAGAACCTTAGGAAGGAAGGAGCTCTGAATATCCTCAAAGATGGGATACTGAAACGTCAAAAATGCTTTTAAAGTCCTTTTGGAAAATGTCCCCTCTCCATGTAGCACTAAGGGGCAGGGGCCACCAAGGTCTAGTCTTGGTCAGAATGGAGCTGTCTCCACCCCTCTGCATCCTGTTCACTGCCACCCAGATGACAGCCTGGCTGGGGTCACAGCTCTCAGATGACCTGGACGGGCCATGGAGGAGCACAGGAGGGGGCGGGAGGTATTTTGGACATATTCTCTGGTCCAATAACCTTGCTGAGGACAGGACTGCTATGCTACTGAGCTTTGTCAGTTTGGCCCGCCATGGTGCCCAGTGCTTGCTGGGACATCACTGTGCTGGAAGAATGGCATCTAAGACACTAGCCTGACATCTTGTCACCACTTCAGACTGCCAGCCATTCTCCCTATTTCAACTCTACAACAACCTCACTAAGCATGGACTAGATCTCAGAGTTTCTACTCTGCAGGTCAGGAAAATTGAGGCACTGAACAAAAGGCAGCCATGAATGAAACTTGAAATCTCCATTATTGCTGTAAGGGAAAATGTGAGAGACCTAGACTGCCTGATTTTCCCACTCTTATAAGCTTTGCTCCATTCCTCCCTTAGAACCAACCAACATTTCCTCCTTTAGAAGATAGTCCCTAGTGAGCTGTACCCAGCCCATCACCATTCATTCATTCACTCACTCTATATTTATTGAGCACCTTTCATGTCCTGCTCAACCCCTGTCTTCACAATGTCTGTGTGAGAGCTACAGTGTCTGTTTCCCATGTAAGCTTTGTTTCCATGGTTTCTAAAGGTAGCCTCCCCATCTTAGATTATGTATTTCCTGGTAAGTAGTCTCATCCCTAGGCACTTATTACTTCTATTTCTCATGAGACAAACTTTGAGCACCTACTGTGTTACCAAGATAAATAAGACAAAAGGCCTTCCCTTAAAGAACTCAGTCTGGGCCAGGCGCAGTGGCTCACACCTGTAATCCCAGCATTTTGGGAGGCCGAGGCGGGCGGATCACCTGAGGTCAGGAGTTCGAGACCAGCCTGGCCAACATGGTGAAACCCCATCTCTACTAAAAATACAAAAATTAGCCAGGTATAGTGGCAGGAACCTGTAATCCCAGCTATGCGGGAGGCTGAGACAGGAGAATCACTTGAACCAGGGAGGTGAAGGTTGCAGTAAGCCAAGATCTCGCCATTGTACACTAGCCTAGGTGACAAGGGTGAAACTCCATCTCAAAAAAAAAAAAAAAAAAAGAACTCAGTCTGAGGCCAGGTGCCATGGCTAATGCCTGTAATCCCAGCACTTACAGAGACTGAGACAGGAGGATTGCTTAAGGCCAGAAGTTTGAAACCAGTCTGGGCAATAAACAGAGACCCATGTCTCTACATAAAAATTTAAAAATTAGCCAACTGTGGTGGTGTGTGCCTGTAGTCCCAGCTATTCAGGAGGCTGAGCTGGGAGGATCACTTGAGCCCAGGAGTTAGAGGCTATAATGAGCCACAATGACATCACTGCCCTCCAGCCTGGGCAACAGAGCAAGATCCTGTTTCAAAAAAAAAAAAAAACAAAAAAAAAACTCTCACAGTGTGGAGCGGTGTTGGAGACATGAGAGAGCCATGACAGGAAAGAGAATACCCCAGACAGGGGGTCTCAGGAAGGCTTCCCAGAGGAGGAGACACCTGGGCTGTATTGAAAGATAGACAATAATTTCCCAGTCATAAGGGATGGGGTTTCCCAGGCAGAGGGAGCAGTACAGGAGCAAGCCAGGAAGAAGAGAAGCACCATGACATTGGGGGACTACTGGCTGGAGCTTGGGTTTCTAGGCAGGGAGTGGTGAGAGCTGAGCTTGAGGCAGAAGGCAGGGGTCAAATACTTGATTTCAGGGATGGATACAGCAGTGCCCAAAACAGATAGTGCCTGCCCTCCCGGAACCTTCATCCTAGTAGGTAGAGAAAGTACATTAAAACACATACACTAATAAATACAAAATACATAATATGTTAGGTGGCAATGCATTTTGGCATTGTCAGTGGAGGAGACTTGCAGATGAGCATTTTTAATAGATTGCTATGGTGGCTGCACAGCAGTGGCCTTGAGGAAGACCCAGTGGAAACAGGGAACCCCATAGAGACTGTAGTCCAAGCAAGTGACAGTGTGGGTCAGAATGAAAAGAGTGGGATGAAGAGATTATTGGAGAGGTGAGAGGGTGGCAAATAACCATACACACTCTGAGCACCTGGTTCATGTCCCACTTCTGCCATTTCCTACCCATGTGGCTCTAGGCCTCAGCTTTCTTGTCTGAAAAACGGGGATTCTACTAATGGTCCCCACTTTGTAAGGGTGTTGTCCAGATTATAGGAGTCAAAGTCTTCAGGGAGCTTAGAGAAGTACTTGATATACACCAAGCGCCCAATATATGTCAGCTATCACCATTACTTAGCTATGGAGTAAGCAAAGCTTGATGAAAGCTTGATGGGAGCAGTGGAGCTGAGGGAGGAGCCCCCAGCCTCTGGCTAGTTGGAGAGACCTCAAGAGGAAGAGCAGGACATCTGGTGAAGATTTCAGGCAGGAAGTTGGACAACTGAGTCTGAGGAGAGGTCTGAGCTGGAGACAGTCATGTGGGGTATCATCAGTACACTGTGCGGATTGACACATGGGAGTGGCTGAGATCCCTGGGAGACTCATAGCATGAGAAGAGCAGGTGGTCAAATACAGAGAATTCCCCAACAGTTAAGGACCAGATAGAAGGAGAGAGACGCACCAAGGAACATGGCAATAGCAGTCCCAAACGTTTAGGAAAAGCCTAGAGCATGTGAGACCAAGGATTCCAGGGTGGGGTCACCAGTCAGGCATCTGCAGGAGACAAACCATGAGGTCACAGGTCACTAAAATATCACTGACATGAAAGAGATGAGAACAGGTGTTTAGGAGAGGCATGCTTAGAGAGGGCTGGGAACCACAGGAGGACAACCTAGGGAAGCAACAGTGGATCTCAAAGCTGCCTGTAGGCTGGTGGGGCTGGTTACTGCTGGGACTCTGCGCCTGACTGGGGTCTGAAAACCTGGGGCCAGAGCAGAACATCCACACAGAACCACACCAGGATCTTCCTCCATCCCCCATTTCCCCCACAAGCCACTCAGGCCCCTTCTCTTAATGAATGTCATCCAAATGTCTAAAGAATATCTGTTTGAAGAGGCACCAAACCAGATCTTTAAGGCAAAGGAAGGTTTCCAGGCAGAGATGGAGCCAATGGCATCCAGTGAAGAAAGGCCCCATATATTTGAACTGAGGAAGCTCATTGGCTTGACAGTGAGAGGAGGAGGTCACTGCAGAACTGAACCACGGCTGTGGGCAGGCAGAGCTGAGGAGAGTGCATGGTTCAGAAGTGGACAGAAGGTGGGGAGAGGAAGTAGGAAGTGTCGGATGGGAGGGAAGGGAAGAGATCAGGCAGGAACTGCAGAGTACTGGAGCTAAGGGAGAGACTTTTTGCTTTTGGGTGGGGGAGACTTGCACATGAGGTAGCACAGAATAGAAAACTGATGACAAGGAGGGAGTTGGGAGAACAGGTGAAGGAGAAAAGATGAGGCGAGGCCATAGTAGGGGGCTGGAATTGAGCAAGTCCAGGGACTCCTGGGAAGACCATGGGTCTCCATTATATAGAGGAAGAAACTCAGGCCTGGGAGAGTAAGTAACAGATCTGAATATTGGAAGGGTCCAGATCTTTGAAAGGCCAGTTCCTACTCCTGATCAGACTGTAGGGTTCAGCTCACACTTGACCATTCAATCATTCGATCATTCACTTATTTGTTCACTCAACAAACATTTTCTAGCCCTTCCAGTGTAACTTATATGAACCAGGCCCTCTTCTACGCACTTTGAATGTATTACTTCCCTTACTGTTCACAGTAACCCAAGAGGTAGGTATTATTATTACTTGACATTTTCAGATGAGGAAACTGCAGCACAGAAAAGTTGAGTAACTCACCTGAAGTTGCACAGCTCTTGAGTGGCAGAGCAGACCTTCAACGCCAGTCTGTATGGCTCCAGAGCCTCTAGACTTAGCCAATATGTTGTTTTGCCTTTCCAGAAAAAAAAAAAAAAAAAAGCCCTAGGAGCGAGGAAACCTGAGTTCTAGTCTTGCCTTTGCCATCTCCTCATTGGGGGTTCCTGGGCAAAATGCTTGGTTTGACCCCCTGTCTCAGTCTGTAAGAAGGGGGTGTATTGGATGATTTCTGTCATTCTTCCATTCAGAGAAAGAGCCCAGAGAACTCAGGGCCTGAAGGGTCTGGACACCTGTCCTCACTGAGCAGCTGAGATGGGAAGATGAAGACAGAACCAGCCGTCTCTAACCCCACACTCAGAAGGTGTTCCTTGAGTCTGGGAGGGTGGAGAGTGGGGATCTCTGCCTCCTTTTTTCCCAGTTGACACCCACACCTCTCTCTGAGCAGCTCCCACTGCAGGAAAACTAATAAGGCTGGCATTTTATGATCCCCCACCTTCGATGACAACAGGCAATTTGAAGAGTCAATAAAAGATGTGCTGTACCAAGGGTGTTTTATGGCTCATCACACCATAAAACCCCACAGCCATTTGACCAAGGTGCTGGAAAGGGGTTATAGAAGTGAATTCACCAGCCCTTTGTCCAATAGGGGCTTCCAAATTAAGGCATATGATTGATCAACTGCAGGGGGAAGGGGTAGGTGTGTGAAGGAGTCTTTCTGAGCATGTTGGATGTTGGACATAGGCTTGGAGAGCTCCCCAAAAGATGGCACTCTCTATGTATGATTACAAGGGCCCCTGAGAAACCCCAGAGATTCCCCCAACATCCTGTCCCAGGATGTTTAAAATCCCTTTCCCATGGGCCCAGCTTTCTGATCCTGAGACCTGTGGCCTAGGGCAGTAGCTGCCTTTTGGTCTGAAACTCGCTCCTAATGCCCTCCAACTGAACAAATCTCCCATCTCACTGCACCTCAGCTTCCTTATCCTGTAAAACAGAGATAATGATGCCCACATGTTTGGCTTGTTGGGAGGGCCTGGTCCCAGGAAACTGCTCAAGACATTGGATGTGTCAGGAGAGTGGAGGTACAACTTCCCCTGAAAGAGAACCGAAGCCCTGACATCCATACCCAAGTGTCACCAATAGCTCTCAGGACATTTTTCTGAGAGCATCCATCTATCCATCATCCATCCAGTGATATACATGAGCACCTGCTCTGTGCCAGGCACTGTGCCAGCCCATGGTGATGAGCAAACACTAAGGCCCTGCCTACTGGAGTTTGCAGGCTAGTGAGCAAAAGGAGGTGATCCATGCAAAAGGTTGAGGGTGTATGGCTATAAAGAAAGATAAAGTGGAGTCAGGAGTAGCATGATGAGAACATGCCGCTTTCAAGGGACTTGCATGCTAATGACAAGGAAATGGACAATGAACCACAAGCAGATAAATTGTGTGTGTGTGTGTGTGTGTGTGTGTGTGTGTGTGTGTGTGTAAATAGGGTGCTAAGGCAGGGAATGATGGGAATGTTACTTAGAAATGACATTTAGGCAAGGACTGAAGATTGAGAAGGAGTCAGATGTGCAAATAGTCAAACAAGAGGTGTTCCAGACAACAGCAAGTCCCTGAGGTGAGCGAGAGTTCTGCAGGTCCATGAAACTGCAGAGGAGCCCAAGTGGCTGGAGACAAAGAGGAAGGGCCTGAGCCAATGGCATAGAATTGGGAGGGAGTAGGTCCGCCTGCTGCGCAACAGAACATTGTGTTGCTCTCACCTGATCTTTGTGATTGTAGTAGTGTCCTGCTGCTGCTGCAACAAATCAACACAAACCTAGTGGCTTAAAACATCAAGAATGTATTTTCTCCCAGTTTAGATGTCAGAAGTCCCCTGTGAGTATTAAGGAGCTAATACCAAAGTGCTGGCTGGGCTGGTTCCTTCTAGGGGCACGGGGGAGAATCTCTTACAGCTTAGAGAGGCTGCCAGCATTCCTTGGCTCCTGCCAAACCACTCCAATTCCTGCTTCTATCATGGCATTGCCTTCTCAGACCTGAATTCTCTGCCCCCCTCTTAGAACCCTGTGATTGCATCAGGTCCATTCAGATAATCCAGAAAAACATCTTATCTCAAGACTCTTAACTTTATCATAGCTGCAAAATCTCTTTTGCCATAGAAGGCAATGTATTCACAGATACTGGAGATTTTGGCATGGACATCTCTGGGGGACCACTATTCCATCTGCTGCAGAGATGTCTTGTGGCCCACATGTGCCTGGCAGCCTGAGAAGAGCCTGCATGTTCCAGGGTCGCCTGCAGTAAAGTCACAGCTTTGTACTCCAACCCAGACCCACCTCTCTGACCAGGAAGTGTTACTTCCACCCTGATGTCAGGTCTTCTTCACTGGGGAGCAGGGAGTTCTCCTGCCTGGACCTGCTATTCCCCTTCGCCACCCACCTCCTACACCATACCAGCCTCAGCCATCTCCTTCCTCACGGCCTGCAGGAGAGGTTCACCCCTCCTTGGTACCTCACTGAGCCACACTGCCCCCCTACCACTCCTTGCCCACATCTTGCTTCCTCTGCTCAGCCTTCCTCACCAGGTACTCATTAGGCAATGAGGATGTGCAGTGGTAGGACCTGGGGACACAGGACTTCTGTCACAGTGGGAGGAGCAGTGAGTAACTGGAAAGTTTTTAGGGAAGGATGGGGGGATGCCGTGGAAGTTCAGAGGAGGGCCACATGACTGGGCCACTGGCTGGGGCATTTCAGGGGAAGGAGGCCGTTGAAGTGGTCTGGCAGGTGCCCGACTCCAGCCCTCAACCACCTCTCCCTGCTGGCCACACAGCCTGCACCCAATGAGATACCACCCTGTGCTCACTCTCAACCCAGGTCCATGTAGGTGTGCATTTTGAAGGAGGGCTCCCAAGCACCACTTTTCCACACAGGGCACAGTGCAGACCAGGTGCCCATACAACCTCAGCACTTGCCAGCTCAAAGTCAGAAAGGTCGGATGTAGAGAGGTGGTGGGCAAGGGGCCAGCCTGGTCCCTCCCTTGGCTCCCCTGGCTAATCTGACCCACCTCCTACCCCCTCATGTCCACATTGATTTTGTAATCACCAATACCCCCTTCTCATCCTACCTACGTAAGCCAGGGCCAGGAGGCCTAGGCAGCTGCTCCATCAGGCATTAGGCACAGGCATTAGCCATCCTTGTGGCTCCATGGGGAATGCTAATGCACCTGTTCTTTCTGGAAGCCAGTACCCCGGGCCCTCCCTACCACCTTTCCAGCTCCATTTCCACACCAGGCTCCTGCTGCCCACTCCCAAAGAGTGAATTTCCTGAACTGACGGGTCACTCCAACTCTCCTGCTCCCCACCTTGCAAAGGCTGGAACATGCATCCAGGCGGGCTACCCCAAATTCACCTGTGCATGGATCAGGACCAGTGGTGTGTAAATATTTAACAACCAGCTCCTAGGGGGAGAAGCCCTGAATTGGAGCGTTTGCCAATTTCCATGGTGTAAATACCCTCACTGTGGCCAATTTTAAGTTACCGATGGATTAAAGGGTTCCACGGAGCCAGCTCCAGCACACCCCCACAAAAACAGTGCTGAAGAGACCCACCTGCCCCAACATGGCTTCTCCACAGCCTGGCACTGTTCCTTCCATTACAGTGTCACTGAAGGCAGGGCTCTCTTTCAAGCCAGGGGGAGTGTTAAGGTATGGCCTTTTGAGTCAATCTGATCTGGGGTGAAATCCCAGCTGTGTCATTGAAATAAGGTGGATGGGTTTGGGGAAGTTGCTGAACATTGTCAGACCTCAGTTTCCTTATGGTTAAAATGAGGTTGATATCGTTTATGTCAGAAACATGAGGATTACATGAGATCCTGTATGTGAGGCACTTAGCACAGCACCAGTCAGAATCAGCACTCAATACACATAGCCAGCAGTGGGGACTGAGACCCAGACAGCATGCTTCTAAGATTTGAGGACCTTCAAGAAAATGCTGAAAGGGACCCTACACCTGGCACAGTCCCTGGCCCCATCCACACTTCTTAAGAATTGGACTGGGATCGGTTCTTTGCCTTAAGGTTGGAAAAGTACTGCTATGTCTAATTTGCAAACACAAAAATATCAGCCCCATATGTAGACTGAGTCTTCTACATTTTATGATTTTTAGAGGCACAAAGAAGACCTCCTATCTCAAATAATACCTTTCACACCTGCTCAAAGACACCTAAAATTCCAGCATGGCAGCTTCATCCCAACACTGGGCTGTCATCATGCACTCCTTCCTTGGAGTGGGTGAGCATCAAGACGAAAGCATCGGATGAAAGAGACTAATGTCACCTGACGCGTGCCGGCCAAAGGAGGGCACTGAATATGAGGGACGGAGAAAGCTGAGCCCAGGAAGGAGGGGGCCTCTGGACCAACTTAATGGTGTCCTGGTTTCACTCAGTCAAACCCCGGTCTGGATGGAAGGGGATAGCAGCAGTTCCCCGTGCCTCTATTATCTGAGGAGCATTCAGTCTGGGGCAGTTGACAGCAAAGGCTCTGGAGGCAGTGACCTCCACAGCTGGAAGCCAGACCCAGAGCAGCAGGGCCTGTACAGAGGCCTTGGTTTGGGTCATCCCCAAGGCCCAGTGCTGCTGAAAGCTGAGAATAGAAAAGGTTTGTTTGAATTCCTAGACTCATATCATCACTTCAAAGATAACTTTTAGTAACATCGGTGGGGGAGGGGAGAGGCAGAAGAGCGGGTAGTAACTACTGAGAATAAAAGCACCACTTAGTAGTTTGGTTTGAAATAAAAATCTTACCCAGACAATGCACGGGCCAGGCTAGGCCCAGGAAGTGATAAGGAGATGGGCCCCAGGTTAGAGAAAATACAAGACAAAAGGAGAGTGATGAGGGAGAATAGGAGGAGAGGGAGATGAAGAGGGAGAAAGAAGAGATGAAAATAAAGGAAAAACAGGGAGAGAGTAAAAAGGGTAGAAGAGACAGAAAAGGAAAAGGGAAGCAAGGAGGAAGAGAGGAGGACAGGGAGGAAGACAGTGAGGATGGAGGGGAGGAAAGAAGGAAGGAAGGGAAGAGGAGAGAAGAAGGAAGGGAGGGAGCGAGAGAGACAGGGAGGAAGGGAGAGAGGGAAGGAAGGAGAGAGGGAGGGAGGGAAAAATGAGAAAAGGAGAAAGGCAAGGAAGAGATAGAATAAAAGGAAGGAAAGAGGACAAAAAGAAGAGGTAGGAGAGGAGGAAGTGGAGAGTGTGGTGCCTCACAGATGAGGACAGAGAGCTTGGGGAGGGGCGAGGGGAAGGGCAGCAGAAGGGAGCAGTAGGAAGGGAGGAGAGAGGAGACAGAAGACCTTGAGAGTCTTACATCTTGATCAAGGCATGACTGATAACATTCCAGTGGACCATCTTTCAGGCCCCTTGTTTGATGACAAAGCTCATCCCCCCTCCACCATCCATTATCGGCTCTCCCTCCCTGAGGCAAGAGCATCAATAATGCTCCCTCTTCGAGATGCACGTCCCCCACGCTGAACGAGCGATGCAGGGCTGGCCATTGCTGGTGGGCATTCCCGGCCGCACATCATTACCACCCTCCAATCCTTCACCCCACCTGCCGGGCCGCTGACCACCCTCCTCCGATGTCCCCCTCCTGCAGCAAGCTTCTCTTCTGAGGGCGGGACCCCAACCCCCAGGCAGGCAGCCAGAGTCTCTGCCATTGCTGGTGAATGATCTCTGACAACTTGGTATCAGGGCTTCGTTTTTAAAAATGATTGTTTAGTTTTGTTTTGCTTTAATTAAGAAGGAGATCGAACTTCCCCATTCTGGTTGGCTCTTCCAAGAGACCTAACAGTTTGAATTTGAATGCAAACATCTTCAAACATCTGTTGCCGTAATTTGGTTGGATTAACTGTCTAGTTTGCTGGGCCATCTGCTGTTCCCCTAAACCTCATCACTGCCTCTTCCCCAGGCCAGGCAGGATATCTCATCTCTGCAGGTAGAGAAAAGGTTTCAGAGATAATCCCAGTCAAAGCCACAAGTTTTCTTTCCATAAAACTTGGAAACAGACTGGCCATGACCCATGGGACGCTAAAGAAGGAGGGTTGTGTCTGAACAACTGGTGAGTTTACCCCTCAGGTCTGTGTGCTCTTAAAGGGACATTTCTTCTTAGACCAACTGAGCCTTCTTCTCCCAGGCCAGGGCTGTCATGCAAGGATGCTGGGATTACATCCTGCACAGCCCCACGGGCTCTATTCTACATGAAAGGTATTGCTGGGGTTGTGCAGTAAACCACCTGTGCAGCTGTATAGGGCAACCCTGTTCTCAGTCTCTGCCAGATCTTCCCTCCCTTTGCTTGGCATTCAAGCACCTTTCATGGTGCTTCTTCTAAAAGACAAAGGCACTGGCAGGAAAGTCAAGGAAAACCCAGATTTTCCTCTAGTCTCACCGTCCAGCTAGCGTGACAAGTGCCTCCACCCAAGAGAGGATCTCCCAGTTCCTACCTGGGCACACCAAATAACACACCCACTCTGCTACAGAGAAGCTCCTCCTAGGCTGAGCTGACATTCGGCAACCAGGCCCTGCCCTAGCTCTTCAAGGGTGGACAGAGGATTCTAGAGCTCCAGCCACCTCCAGACTCCTCAAGAGACTTCCAAATGCACCAGTGCAGAGGATCCTGGGATATGCTTCAGAGGCTTAGCTTGGGGACTGTGCACCCCCATGTGTGACCCCAAGGCTGGTTTCAGTGAAGCCAGGCAGAAACCATTGTCAGGTCATGCAGAATAGGGTGTGGCAGAAGACAGCAGGTATTAGGATCTCTGGATTTGTTCTTCCTCCACTGCCTCCCATGGAAACTGCCTTCTCTCACCCTCCCTCATTTGTCCCTTCAGCCAGATCAGCCTCCTCATGGTCCACCCTAGACTGGGTCCGCCCTTTGGCTCATGCCATTTTCTGACCCACCCACCTCACTCCATCTCACTCAGCCCCGACATCCAGCTCCATCCTCCTTCTCCATGGCACCCCCAGAAACAATCCTCCAGTTTCAAACTCCCATGGCAGTTATCAATTCCACAAATGTGACAATTATTATCTACTTCCTCCTATTATTGAATTACTTGATGTCATCTGCACACACATGGTCATGCGGTATTTATGAACATGCATGGCTGAATGAATGAATGAATCAATCAATCTGATATCAATATTATAATTAAGGTCGCAGTGCCTTTGCAAAAACCATGTGCATATTCAACATATAGATATAAGACCTACAACCCTGAACACCTGTAACTGATTCCAAGGTGTGCAAGTGTTGGCAGATGCCACTGGGAGAGCAGTCCATTTCACTGGTAGCTGCGAACAAAGTCAGCCAGTTAGTAGAAACCTGTTTCTAATTGCTTGACATATAATAGATATACCTCCAAGCAGCTGAGACCACCGAATCCCATTCAAAGCCCTGCTTCCCGGCTTACACCTAAGCCTTTCATGTTTTATTAGAGCCCTGCACATTTCATTTCCTTTTATGTGGGGAAGAAAATGGACCCTTGGTTCTAGGAGGGGCATTCGCAGATGCACTTTTACTTATTGAAGGGCAGCTTTGTAGAAAGCAAACCGCCTGTCTCAGGTTTGTGGATTCAGGTTTAAGGAAGGTGGAGAAGACAGGGGTCACTTTCTCTCCCCCAGTATCATCCAGAAAGATGGAGATCTCAATTACACCCAGCCCAGGGTGAGACCCTGTGTGAACAGAGCCATGCAGCCCCTGCTCCCCAAGCTTGTACACTTAGCTGCTGCCCCAAGAGCAGATCAGCCCCCACAACACATCCCCAGTGTGGCCAGTGTCTCAGCAGAGTGGACAAACCAGCAAAAGCAGTCATAAATCAGGGCTCCCAGCACTCCCACACTCCATTTTCCCCTGCCTCTCCCAGCCTGGACATGGAGCCCACCCACAGCTCTGCTGGCAGAGGACCGGCAGCCTTGACCCCACCAGCCGGCAGTGACCTGGAATCCATCATCCTGCTCAAGCTCGGGCGTGTGCTGGGGCTATAAAGCACACTTCGCCCCCCAGGAGCCCAAGAGTGTCAGGATTTCCAGCCTGCTCCTGTCCTTCTGCTCCAGTCAGAGGAGCAGGAGGGGCTTGTGCACCGCACTTGCCTGCTGTGTCCTCCCACCCCTGTTGGACTACAGCCTAGGCTCAGAAGAGACACCAGGCCCAGCTTTTGTCCTGCTCTCTAGACCACACCCCCAGCCACAACCACCAGCCAGGTTCCTGTCATGGCTGGACAGCTCCCCCTAAAACTGTGTGGAGAATTGCCTCTGCCAGGAAGCTTCTTCCATGCTCAAGCCTTTATGAGGCTTCAATTCTCACAGCAGAACAGCTGGGGCACCATAGCTCCTGCTGGGTGATTTTCAGGGGCCAGTTTCTGTAGCTGGGCCAGTCCCTGCAGCCTCCCACTCCTGCACCATGACAAGCGATGCCCTTGGTAAGCCTCATCACACTGGCAGCAGTGAAGCCGTTCAACCTTTATGAAACCATAGGTGTATGCAAGGTCTGCCTTTTTGCATATCATGGATGATCACTTTCAAGAGCTTCTGAAGCTCATACTTGGGTCTTCTGTATGGCACGTCACCTGCCCCAGTGACACAACTACTAAGTGGCCGAGGGGAAATATAAACCTCAGTGTCCGAAGCCCAAACTCCTTTCACATCACCACATTGCCTCCAATACCGGGGGACCTGAAAGGACCATGTATCAGCCCCAATCACCCTGACCAATCAGCTGGCTGGCTACTCCAGTACCACACTGGTACCTCCAGAAGCTACGAGCCTAGACTAAGTAAATGACTTTCTCAGTAGAGTAGGGTCATGTTTCCAGCAAGGGTAAATGAAGAACTGGGCTTGTCTACAAGAGCCTCCAAAAATAAAAACTGCAGCTGAAGCATCTTAGAGAAAGGGGACAAGGATAATGTGGAATTGGACCCAGATCAAGAACAGTGGCCCCACTTGTTCTGTGTCCAGACTGGGAGAAGCAGAAGAAAGCAGTGAGCTTTCCCTTCGCTGCAGCCAAAGCAGGCTTGCAGAAGACAAAGTCAACCCCTCATCTTTCTGCTGAAGGCCTTTCAGTGGATCCCCTGGCTCTGAGGATCAAGACCAACATCCTTGTATAGTCCATAAGGTCCTGAATAGCAAGGCCCTGCCCCCTCCAGCTTCCTCATATACATGGACCCTCACCCAGGGGACCCTAGCCCCACCCAGGGTCCTTTGGTTCCTCCCACATCATGCTCTGTCCTGTGTCTGGTTCCCACCTGCCCTCTGGCTCCTGGGTGACACCCTAACTTTCGCCTTCAGGTCACAGCTCTGTTACATGCCCCCGAGGGAAGCCTTCTCTGAGCCCCAGACAAAGGCTGGTTCTTCCTTCTGCACACTCTCATAGTGCTTCCTGCCTCTCCCTTGTAATGATCACCACCACTGTCATCTGACTTAATTGTTTGATGAGTTGGTTACAATCTACCTTCCTATAGACTGTAAGCTCCATGAGGGCAAGCACCATGACTGTTCCACTCATGGTATCCTCAGCAGTAGCATAGCTCCTGGAACGTGATAGGTGCTCGGAATCTGACTGTTGCATGAGCAAAGGAATCCAAGAATGCTTTATCAAAAAGTGAAGGTTTGGAAACTGATGCAATAATAGGGTGGGACAGACACTTCCTGGGAAACTGGAGGGTGGAGGAGGCATGCCATTGCTTTGGAAACATGAATCCTATGCTCAGAATGTCTGGTCCATCCCAACCCTGCCCTGACTCCAGGACCTGGTCCCACTCTGACTTGGAGGCTCAACCTTTGCTAGACTATGCACATTTCTACAGTTTGCAACCCTCTCATCTGCTGCAGCATTCTCATGTACCACACACCTCCATCCCATTCCCATGGAGGTAGGCATTATCAAATAGCCCTGTTTTTCAGATGAGAAAAAAAACAGGAAGGCCAACTGGCTAGCGTAGTGTAACATGTTATTAAAAGGCAAAGTCAAATGTAAGCCTAGGACTTCTCCCCACACATCTGGCACAGATTTTCCACTAGCCCTCAACATGTGTATGACTTGGATAAAAGTGAGGTGAGGAGGAAGCAGAATCCCCGTTACTCAGCTGAGTGCTTTACCCCTCCCTCTGCTGACCCAGAGTGAAGCATGGAGCCTCCTTTGTCCAGAAAACAAAATACCTCTACGAAAGGGAGGTCGTGGCGAAAGAGAGTGATGTCTGTTTGCACCAGGAGGGGAGGAGCCTGGAGATTCCAACTAGTTTTAAGCAAATGTTCAACCAGTGCACCAGATGCAGCCTCGTGCCTCGTTCTCATCCTTTGGGATAACTTAGGGCCTCCATGCCAGGGGCCTCAGAGGTCCTGCAGGACAAACTGCTCACTTCTCCTGAGCCTTCCCCTCTGCAGATCCTTAGTGTAATATCTGCCACTCCACTATCTCAAACGCATGCCTCAATCCCTGCTCCATCTCCCAAAACATTGTTAAAATCCTCCATGCCCTGCTGTCTCCTCCCGTTTTCTTCATACTTGTGACTTAACACCTTCTTAATTTCTCTGCTATCCTCATAGTGCATATTTTGAGATAGAAGAAATATGTTTTATTGAAAAATGTTTGGTGGAATAAAGTATAAAACTTTGTGCTGAAACTTAGATTGTGCTGAAATTGTCACCTCTAACGTCTATGCTGATAATTGTCAAGTTGTTATCTTCGTCAGTTCTATCCCATTATAACTCCAGATTCTGGATAAATACCCGTACCTGTCACATGGCAAAAAGCAGAGGACCCTGTAAAAGTTCCATTCTTTGTCTGTGGCCCCATCGTTCTTCAAGATACTTGGGCTTTAAAAATGCAAAGACCTCAAATCCACCTCCGTTACTTATTGGTGACTATCCTGAATTGAATCGTGTTCCCAAAGGTTTAGGTCCATGCAGAACCTCAGAATCTGACCTTATTTGGAAATAGGGTCTTTACAGATGTAATTTCTTTAAGATGAGGTCATACTGGATTTGGGTGTGTCCTAATCCACTGACTGGTGTCCTTATTAGAAATGGATAAATTTAGACATAGACACACAGAGAGAGAACACCATGTGACAGTGGAGACAGATTGGAATGACACATCTACAAGCCAAGGAATGCTAAGAATTGCCAGCAACTACCAGAAGCTGGAGGAGGCAAGGAAGGATCCTCCCTAGAGCTTTCAGAGGGAAAGTGGCCCCATCAACACCTTGGTTTCAGATGCCTAGCCTCTCGAACTGCAAGAAAGCACATTTCTGTTGTTTTAAGGCACGGAGTTTATGACACTTTGTTCAGTAGCTGTAGGAAATGAACATAATGTCTATATCCTTTTTTTTTTTTTTAAAGATTTCTTGGATTTTATCCATTATTTCCTCAATCATCATTGAGCCTCTACTACGGGCAAAGTAGAGGGCTAGGCCCGGGAGAGGCAAAGATGACTGAAGTCAGTAACTACAAATCAACATCCTCAAGAAGTTTAGCATTTAGTCATGACTAGAAGGTATGTATGGAAATGGATCAAGTACAAAGAAGTGTGTAATTAGGTCGTAAGGGAGATAAAGTACTTCGTAGGAGAGTTCAGAGGGTAGAGGGTGATGTCCTGGGAAGGAGGGAGATTTGGGGTGGATCTTTAAGGATGTAATTGATTTCGCTGAGTAAAGCTGAGAAGCACCTTCCATGTAACCACAGAAGCCTGGGAGCATGGGTCACATCTCAGGAGTGGCCAAACTGGCTGGGGTGGGAGGGAGTGGCAGATAAAGCCTGACAAATGGGCTGAGCCTGCGTCATGAAACATTCGCATGCCAAGTTTAGGATTAGGGCTTGACTCTATAGGCTGAGCGTGGACAGGACACTGAAAGATTCTTGTTGTGAGGTGGCATGACGCAAACTGTGCTTACAGGGTAGTGACCAAGCAGCCATTTCTATTGATGCTTTGAAACCTCCTGTTGAAAGAACCCCTAGAAATGGCTATAGTCATTCATTAGAGACATTCCTCAGAGTGGCCAGGCACCAGTACACTGAACTGTTTATTTCCAGAAAATTCTTGCCCTGACTCCAAGGAAGTGAACAGGAACAAGTTGAGACAAAGACAGAACACTGTAAGTCCTAATGGTCTGGGATCCTACTGGAGATCAACCAGAAAGAAAAGAAAACAGTTCTGTGTCACTGTGGAAATAGGATTCCAGTGACAAAAAAACCACAATTTGTACCTCACTTTTATCTAGCACATGGCTCCAGGGGAGCCTAGACCAGAGGCTTTGGAGAACTCTGTCCTTCCGAACACCAGGACAAATCCTGGGCAGCCCAGGGACCATCTCATTTGGCCCTGCACAAGTTCAGCACTGGTGTTTAACTTTTTTCCATTTTTTTTCTTCCTCCCTGTTATTTAAATGGTTTTAAACATGAAACTAGGCCAGGAAAAGGGGGTAGCATTGTTTTAATAATTAGCAATTATGATCGCTGCAATATTAATTGCATATTTCCATAGCAAACACTTCCCCAGAGGGCCAAGGGTGGTTAGAGACTGCCAGAGCCTAAAACTGGAATTCCTGAGAACAGAAAAAGGAGAGAAAAGCAACTTCTTCCATTTAAGCAAATTACCATGGGGACTGCAAGGCCCCTCTAATTAGCCCAGCTCGCTGAAGCTCCTGCGCAGGCTGGTGTGGTCTCACTCAGTGCTACCAGGCCTGCCTGTGAAGGCCTTTGCTCCTTTCTTTCTCTTATTTTAGTCACTTGGGCAAGGGAGCAGCTTGTTTCCAGGGGGCAGCCAGGCTGGGCTGAGAGCCTGCACTCCAGAGCTCAGTGGCCCTGGCCCCCATGCTGGGGCCCAGGTTCATTTGTGCAAATCCTGGCCACAGGAGAAGGGCAAAATGGGACAGGACCGCAGGCAATTCTGTATGGTGGCACTCAGGGAGGGGGCTATGGCTGTAAAGGCCACCGGATCTGCCTCCCCAACTCTGTGACACAGATTGTGGGGTTCAGGGTGGAATTGGGGGGACAAAAAGCAGGAGAGGGAGGAAGGGAAGGGTAGGGGGACAAAGGGAAGGTAGCGGCAAAGAAGAAAGAAGAAGAGATGGAGGAAAGAGAGAGATGGGGCCCCTGAATTAGGGGGCAGGAGACAAGAAATGAGGGAGATGAGAGTGAGGACCCAGAAGAAAAAGCATTAGAGCCATTGGTGAAAAGTGAAGTCCTTTGCAGTCACCCCAGGAAGGACTTTGACAAGTGTAAGGCATTCCTACCGCAATCCCCAGCTTCAGGGATGATAGCAGAGGCTCCTGCAAAAGTCCACCAACAATTAGGCTAAAGGGCGAGACCATGGCAGAGTCAACCAGCCTTTCCCACTCTCTGTCAGGGATTGTCGAGGTGGAAAGACAGTGTGCTTAGAGCCTGGACAGCACCTTGTGTTTGCAGATCCCATGTATGTCACATGCGACATTTCACTTCATCATCAGAACAACAATTAAGCAAGTATTACTATCTCCATTTAACAGGTGGGAAGACTAAGGAAGGCTGCCATAATCACATACTTAGAAATGTGCAGAGGCTGAGGCTTTTTCTGATACATTGCACCATTTCCCCCAGCTTCATCCTTCATCAGCCTCTGAGTCCCTCAAAGCAAACTTCCCAGCAGGAGCAAGCCCTGCCTGGCTGCCTCTGTATCTGGCACATCTCACAGGATTCGGAAGTCTTCTCCACACTGTTCCTAGTCTGTCGTGCCCAGGATATGCAGTCTCCATTTTAAAGTAACTTGCTAAGCAAAACTCCAAATTCACAAATACAGACATGTATTTGCCATACAGGCATGGCAATCATTCTCATTGTAAAAGGGTTCCCCCCAAGGTGCCTTTAAACGAGGGAGCTCCCCTGTGCATCGAAGCATTTGTTTACAGATCATTGACTCCTCGATGGAGAAGCTGGGAGGCTTGACAAAGAAACCTACAAACACAATGTCTCCAGCTGCTTTCAGTGGAAAAAGATAAACAATGAAAATAAAGCGGGAGTGCTTCTAGAGAAGGGAATCCAGCTGAGCAATGATCACCGTGACAATAATACTTTATGCACACGAGCACCTGTCATCCCTCAGCCCTCATCATGCCTCCTAACCTGTGGCTCAGTCCCCTTGTCAGGGCAGCAGTGATTCCATCACTTTTACATTGCAAAGCACTCCACAGCTGACTCTGCCCTGGCATCTTTAGTTTCACAGACTACTCCTGGTGATCTCTTTAGGAAGGGCAGAAATTATTATCCCAATGGACAGATGAGGAAAATGAGGCTCTGAAGGTCTGAGTGCCTGGTCTGAGGTCACACAGCCTGTGCAAGTAGACTCTCAGCCTCTACCCCTCCCTTGGTGTCTCCGAGGCTGTTTTCATCACCTCCTATTCACCCTGTTGGAGAGGGTGGGATTCCCCTCTGGGGTTATGGGGGTGACCAAACACTTGATACCTGACACTGGAAGGATGAGATCAACAGCCGTGTATGAGTCAGATAGACTCACATTCCAGGGAAGAGCATCCAGCACACCACACAGGGCCATACGGGGTTGTTAAAGGAACAGAGTGAACAACCAGGGACACGGCAGGCAGCTTTGCAGTACCGAGAGGGTGAGATGATCACTGATTCCCACAAGTAAATGCAGCTGGCTTGTCTGAACATTTCTGTGGCTAGCAGCAAACTGAAACCCAATGCTCAAGGATAAGAAAGAACTGGGCCTGGCCCCCTTGATGTGAAGACCTCTTTGGCTAGGTAGCCTTGTCCATGAGAGCAGAATTGGGAAGGGAACATGCCTCTAGGCCATTCAGGCCTTCCTGGTTTCCGCAGGTGTCAAGGCAGCTCATGACATCAGATCTCAATTTTAAGCCTTACCCCCTCAGCAGCTGATGAGAGTCAGCCTCCAGCAGTACCCCCAGAGGACTCACTTTTCAGCAACATGACCATAGACTTCCAAGAAACGGTACCACCCAATACCAAATCAGGTCCTGAAGGAGCCCAGGGCCAACTCCATTCCAGAGCAGCTTCTCCTCACTCCATGCCCGGGTGGGATGGGCTCTGCAAGCCCCCAGGCTACAACAAGCACTCCCCTCCCCACCTTCCCCGTTAACAAGTCTGGGAGGCTTTGCTCACTCTGTGTGTGTACAAACATTACCCGGTGTATTTTTTATCTTATTTATCCCTGGAAATCTATCTCAAAGCCGCCTTTGGAAACTCCTAAGTAGGATGTAATGCGTGGATTTCAGCCTCTGCTTGGTAGTTTGTGATGTAGTTATTCCCCAAGCCTTAGCATGCAGGAAGAAACAACCGAAGCAAAACCGTGTTTAAGCAAACAACAGCTTGTAGGGGAGAGACAGGGAAGGAAAGGGGAAGAGAGGGAGGTCTGGAGAGGGGAAACCAAGTGCAGCCACTGTACCTGTCTCTTCCAAGAGTTTACTGAATGATTTCACACATCTCCAGTAGACATTCCACTCCCCAGCCCCTATCAGTTTTACTGACCATGGCCATGGAAGAGGAAGAAGAAGACAGGATCCCTGGCATTACTGAGGAAGGGGAATGAGGTGGCCTCCATGACACAATATGGAAAAAATACTCTTGATGACATGTTTAAAGGATATTTCAATGTTTAAAATGAACATAAACCTTGACTCCACGATGATTATAATTACAAAAGGCAAGCACGAATAGGACAAAAATTAAATGACAAGCTAGAAAAATGAAAGCACGTAGTAAGTGGGACCATTTGATGTTTTTCCCTTTGATAAGTCCTTTCTTATAATAATAATTGGAAAATTATAATACTCTCATGTAATTATTATTAGTTTTGGGGTGACTGGTAAAAGTCTGGAAAGAAGAAAGGATGTGGCATCATCTTCTGAGAACTAACCATCTAGATGAAAATACAATCAGAGGCATTTGAAAGGGACTTGAAGCCATCACACAAATATCTCCCAATGAAAAGGTGAAGGGAATGCTGGCTGGGCTTGAAATGAAGGAGAGGTCTGTAGGCAGCAGTGGCTGCCTGAAGGAGGCAGTCCTGGACTCACTTGGAAATAGAAAGAAATTACCACACAGATTCTTGGTTAACTCCCCTTCTAACCAGGCTAAGTCTCCAGAGGTGTGTTGCTCCCCAGTAGCTTTTCACCTTTTGTGGAAGACCAGAGCTCCCCCAAATCACTAAAGAGCCAGATCTTGCATCACAGGTTCAAAATTACCCCAGGACAGAAACTTGCAGGAGGACACGTGAAGGTAAGGAGGCCCAATCAACCTCAACCGAAGACCTCCCAGAGGCTCTGGGAAGCTCCATGGAAAGGAATGTGACTCACATGCTCTCAACTGACCCCTGCCACTCAGTGCATTTCTCCAAAACATATCCACACCTTGTTCCCATGCATGGAGACTTCCAGAAAACCCAGTGCTGAGAATCTGGCAGAGATGTTGCCCATAGGAAACCCCATGCCTTCTTCATCACTGCTTTCATGCCTCAAGTGGATGTCCAATTGGAGATAATAAATGTTTACTGGACTGAACTGGGAGGAAACAAGGACACAAGAGGATGAGACTAGGGTATGGAGTGTTTAGGGGTTGGGCAACTTAGCACAGATGTTGGACAGGTTGCACTGAACCTATGGCTCCAGCCCTTGAGGGTTTATTCAGGTTCTCCTAACCCTCAGTCCCAGCTGCCATGACATGACTCCCAACCAGCACTCCTGCCCAGCTACCTTCCCACCCCATGGTTATTATGTGTCAGCGCATGCTAGGGCTCCACATTGTATCTGCATGCCTGTCCACAATATCATTATTGCCACAGAGTGTGGTCATTGTCATAATAAAGGTAGATATCTGACTGTGCATGGGCCAGAGAGGTCAACCAACCAGGGATCTCCATTTCCCATGTGTCCAGCCAACTAATCTCTCACCCAGGCAGGCAAGGAGAGAGACTGCAGCACAGGCTGGGATGCTGGGAAGCAGGGCCTGGTTCTTTGCTGTGGGAATAGAAGACACTGCGCTCAAGTCCACATCTTTGATGACGGCAACTTTGGGAAATGAGGGGCAGTTGGGGTGCCAGTTAATTTTACGCATCAGCTTGGCTGGGCCACAGGATGTTCAGGTATCTCGTTAAACGTTTCTGGGTGTTTAGCTGGGCATGGTGGCTCATGCCTATAGTCCCAGCTACTTGGGAGGGTGAGGTGGGAGGATCGCTTGAGCCCAGGAGGTGGAGGTTGCAGTGAGCTGAGATCATGCCGCTGTACTCCATCCTGGATGACAAAGTGAGACCCTGTCTCAAAAAAAAAAAAAAAAAAATCTGGGTGTGTCTGTGAAAGTGTTTTTGGACAAATTTATCATTTGAATCAGTGGACTACACTGAGCATACACTGAGCAGACTGCCCTCCCTGGCATGGGTGGGCACAAGCCCTTCCGATTCTCAGATCTTCAGATTCCCAGTGGAACTATATCACCAGCTTTCCTGGGATGTATGGCAGCTCATGGGATTTCTCAGCCTCCATAATCAATGTGAGACAATTCTTCATATATATGTGTGTACACACACACACATACATACACATGTGTTATATTACATGTTTTATATATCAAGATTTATACATACATCATTTATACATACATCATGTTTTATATATCAAGTTTCATACACACACACACGCACACACACATCATAATAGTTGGTTAGCCACAGGTAGACAGGCAGACCCTAACCCAAGTTGACACTTTAGCTACAGTAGTCAAAAGAGACAAAGGGAAGGCTTGGGAAGTGGAGGCTGGGGCTACTCCCTGAGCCCGTGCAACAAAGACTTTCATAAAGAGTCCCAACCATACTGGAGGTGAAGAGAGTTCTGTGAGGGTCCTGGGCAGGACTGGGTGCCACCTCTCCTCTTCACTAACTCTGCTGCCAAGGCACATATCGGGATCATGGCCAAATTATCCATGCCATAGTATATTTTCTGACAGGTTTGAAGAAACTGAATTCTTGGACTTGGAGTCTGAAGGAGTTTGAGTGGGGAATGGGAATATTTTATAGCAACCACCATATCAACCCCTTGCAATTTCCTTGCCTTGGTATAGCAAGATGCATTTACACAGCTCTCACAAGTTAGACCACTCAGTTTTCACCCACCTTGGTTGGATCTCTCTCCACTTCCCTTCCTGTCCTGTCACGATCTTCCTGACCCCAATACCAGTCACCAGACACCACCTATTATTGTGTTAAACCTGTTCCCACTTACAGAGCCAGGCTTACATGTCCTCATATTGATTCGTGCCAGTAATAGAATTCAGACAGCGCTTTTGAAGCTGAGCTGGCATGAGCTCATTTTCTGGTCTTATGGCAACTGCTGGGACTGCCTGCCTGGTTTTTGAGCCCATACCCTGACCTCGGGAGTCTGTGTGCTCCCTGTTTTTTTTTTTTATTATTATTATTATGGGTCTTGTCTCACACTGCCCCCAAACCTCTGTTCTATTTATCCCCCCTTTATGTCCACCTCCCCCAGTGCCCACCACCATCCCTGCTACTGAATCCCACCATTACCACATCACCCCCACAAAACCCTGCTATCTCTCATTGCTATGCGTTCCCCAGCCCCATCAGCCCTCCTGGGCTTCAGAGCACCCTGGCTGCGTCTTGCCTACTGACTCCCAGGTCCTTGTCCCTCTGGCCCTCTCCAGTGGCCACTCCACCTGGCTCCCAGCCTTTTCTTGACACCCTCAGCTCCGACTCCCCATCCAGCCTGCGCACTCCACATAACCCTCCATCCAACATGGCACCCTTCTGCCAGCCCACTCCCCACTTCACCTGTGACCCAGCAACTAGCACACCAGTCCCCACAGGGAGGGACCAGAGGGGTGAAAAAGAACCAGCAGAACAATGGGCTATTGACTACGAATTCCATTTCTCTTCCCACCTCTGGTTATTTAAACAGTTAGAAGACAGGCTTTCCTCACTATATATATGCACACATATTGACTACACGATCGCCTATCCTACTTATCCTCGGGAATTTGTTTCAAAGCCGCCTTTTGGAAACTCCTAAGTAGGATGTAATTCAGTGGATTTTATGTTCTGCTCACTGTCTGGCAAAGCAGTTTATTCCACAAACCCCTGGCATACGGGGGAAAGAGCACGCATGAAAAATGGGGCCGCTCTTTGCCCAAACACCCTGACATTGTCTCCACCTAGGTTTGAGAAGAGACCTCCTTGCCTAGACAGGGTCTCTGTAAAGTTTCTTAATGTCTAAATTTTTACATTCTCAACTTCAATAACTTGGGTTGTTAGTATGAAAGAAGCAGTCTGCAAATGGCATTTAAAAGCAAATTGGATTTTCTTCCCCCAGCTGATACAGCCCTCAGTTCTGCTTGCCAGAGAACGCAGTTTACTTCTGTCTGAAGCAGCCATTTGTCATGTGTCAGAGGATCTGAAATAAAATTCCTTTGTGTACGACTGTCTAATAAAGGGGGTCTTAATGTTAATAATTCACCTCTAAATGCCGTTTACACACAGTTTCTCTCGCACCTTCAATCTAAGGTATTGAAGCTGAAAGGTGAATGAGGATTTTCTGAAGATCCTAAATATGTGTTCCGGAATAACATTTATATCAAACAGCGCCTTCTTTATATTCCAGGCCAGGGACTCTGCTTGTAGGTGTTAATGTGTATCAGGAAAGCCATCCGCTTTTGGGGGGGTCGGGGGGAAGAAGCTTAAATCCTTGGGACCCAGGAAGGGGGAGGGCAGGAGGATGGGTTTGCAACAGAGGAAGGAAGAGAACAGAAATGGAACAAAGCTGGGACATTCAACATTCAACAAACATGCCCAGAGGGACTTAACGTGCCACCTTTCTCTTTGGCAGTAGGGTCACAGGCACAGACCCAAAGGCTTTCTCGCCTTCAAGACCTTTCTGGAATGAGGGATGGCCCAAACTTACACATTAATTGACAAAGAGAGACATATTCACCTCCATAAACAAGCTTTATGAGCCACCTGCCCCGGCCCTCCCATCCCCAGCAGGTGAGGGATCCCCTTCTCTGACTCCTGCAGCCTGTCAGGCACATTTCCTTTAGGCTCTCATCACTGCCACGTGCATGGGTCCCCATTGGACTGGGAGGTTCAAGGTCATAGACCAATCTCTTTATGTCTCTATCCTCAAGGTTCAGCACAGTGCTCATCACTTAGAGATCACCAAATGAGTAGGTGTTGAATAAATGAAAGGCCCAGTCCCTGCTACCAAGTTGCTCACAGTCTAGGGCAGGAGACAGAAGCAAATAGAGGGTCACAGTGCAGGCTGAGGATGCTGCAGAGAGAGGTGACCCCAAACCTCAGGCTTCCAGCAGCAAAGGCTCACTTCTTACTCACCTTCATGACCATCACAGGTTGGTCATCACCCTCTGCTCCATGACCTCTTCACTTCAGGACCAAGGTGGAAGCAGCATCCAGGAGCATGCCAAGTCCTGGGCGTGCAGGTCTTATCGCGTGGGGAAAAGAGAAACAGTGGAGCAACATGGAAGGGTCTCGAAGTGCCTGCTTCAAAGTGGCACATGTCTGGCCAAGCTCAGTGGCTCATGCCTGTAATCCCAGCATTTTGGGAACCCAAGGCAGGAAGATCCCTTCGGACCAGAAGTTCAAGACCAGCCTGGGCAACAGAGAGAGACCCTGTCTCTACAAAAAAAAAAAAAAAAAAAAGTAATTAGCCAGGTGCAGTGGTGCATGCCTGTAGTCCCAGCTACTGGGGTAGCTGAGGTGCGAGGATCACTTGCACTTAGGAGGCCAAGGCTGCAGGGAACCATGATCACGACACTGCACTCTATCCTGGATGACACAGTGAGACCCTGTCGCTAAAAAAATTATAAATAAATTAATTAATTAAAATTTTCAAAAAACAAAGTCGCACATGTCTCTTTCACCCACATTTCATTGTCTGAAACACGGCACATGGCCCAGCCTGCCATCAGGCAGCCAGGAAATCTCCATCAGGCTCAGGATGGCCTGGTCGGGAGAGGTAGCCAACACTGAGCCATGGTACAGACAACCACAAACACTGTGATAGCAGAACACCCCTGGGCTCTGTGATCAAGCCAGGAGTGCTGGAGCTGCTTCCAGCGATGCAGCACTTGAACTAAGCCAAGTATGAGTGGGATTCAGCCATTCCTGCTAGAGGTGGAAAAGACCAAAAGTGAGGCTTTGGGTGATGGCTGCCTGAGCTGGCTCCCACCCACAGGGAAGTGGCCCCAGAGGCCTTGTGGAAGCCTGTGCATTTCCCACATTTCCAGGGATGGAAGAAGAAGCAGCTGTAGTTGGAGATACCAGGAACTCTGCCCAAAGGCCAGTTCGATGCTGGGATGTCACCGGCTTCATCCCAACTAAGGATGTGCAGTCTCCAAGAGCACAGGCAAAGCCTTTGGATGCCCTCCTTGCCCCCTGACATAGTCCCCAGATTCTGAGAGGTTCAGAGCCCTCTCCCTGCAGATACAGGGGTTGGGAGAGGACAGCCATAAAGGAAGGCAGCAGAGACACAGACCCTCTGAGGGACCTGCCTGGGAGACTGTGCTCATTTTCCCAGGCAACCGCATCAGCCTGTGCTGGAGATGTCAGTGACGGAGGACACCTTCACAGCCCAGCCAAGGGGAAATGGCCAAAGCCATGCAGCTGCTGCCCACACTGCGTGTGCATTGCCAGGAGACCCTGGAATCCACCTGACTGGACCAGAGGCGGGCACCCAACCAAGGGGCAGCCACACCTTGGGAGGGACAGTGACCTGTTAAGGCCTGGTGTTGGAGAGGGAAGCCGAGCCCTCTCATGATTTTCAATTAGAGACGAGTGACAGATGGGGCCAGTGAGGCAGAAGGTGGAGTCAACTCAGAACCACACTACCCTGGCGTGATAGGGAACACACATTATGAAGAAGGCTGTCGGGAGAAGGAGAGGGCTGGGCTGGAGGGCATCTGCAGAGAGAGAGAGAGAGAGAGAGATCCCTGACAGATTTCAATTCCAATTCAATCCAAAAGTGATTTGACAAACACCTTTTATTCCAAAATAAATCTCTACCCTCCACAACCAAAAAAGTCTAGCTCGAATATATCCACTATCTTCACCCACTGGGGATGCTGTAAGAGAATAGGGAGATTTATAAATAACAGAAATTTACTTCTTACAGTTCTGAAGGCTGGGAAGTCCAAGGTCAAGGTGCCGGCAGATTTAGAGTCTTGGGAGGGCTCATTCCTGGTTCCTACAGGGCCATTTTCTCCTGTGTCTTCCCATGGTGGAAAGGGCAAGGCAGCTCTCTGGGTTCTCTTTGTTAAGGGCACTAACCCCATTCATGAGGGCTCCACCCTTATGATCTCACCACCTCCCAAAGTCCCCACCTCCTAGTCCCATCACTTTGGAAGTTAGGATTCAACATATGAACATTTGGGGGGGCACAAATACTCACTCTGGCAACCACCAAATGAGCATCCTCTATGTGGGTGCCCCAGGAAGTGACACAGCATTGTAGACAAAGCCAAACCTAAGACGAAGTGCAAGCTGACTTGTGACACATCCAGAATGGTTGAAACCATGAGGGGAGAAACCTTTAAAAGAACAATAACTTTGAAATACACGCAAAATACAATGATACCCTTTATCATCTAAAGATACACAAGCTAGGAACTTTAAAGTGGTCATTAACTCTACGAAAAAGTAACAACTTCAATAATATCTTTATAGTATACTTGCAGACATGAAAAGCTGAGAATGAGAGTGATAATTTTTTTTTTTTTTTTTTTTTTTTTTTTGAGACGGAGTCTCGCTCTGTCGCCCAGGCTGGAGTGCAGTGGCCGGATCTCGGCTCACTGCAAGCTCCGCCTCCTGGGTTTACGCCATTCTCCTGCCTCAGCCTCCCAAGTACCTGGGACTACAGGCGCCCGCCACCTCGCCCGGCTAGTTTTTTGTATTTTTTAGTAGAGACGGGGTTTCACTGTGTTAGCCAGGATGGTCTCGATCTCCTGACCTCGTGATCTGCCCGTCTCGGCCTCCCAAAGTGCTGGGATTACAGGCTTGAGCCATCGCGCCCGGCCGAGAGTGATAATTTTAACATAAATATTCTTTCTCCAATTATAATTTATTTTTTATTTTTCTGCTGTAATTAGGTCCATTTTTAGTTCCTGCTATTGTCTATCTGTTTCAATCCTTGTTCATCAATCTTGGTGAAGGATTGTCTCTTGTAGTGGTGTTTAAAAAAAAAAAAAAAGATTTTTCTTTTATGAATTAACTCCGCTTTTTGTTTTCTGTTCATTTGAGCTTTCATCTTTATTAATTCTTTCTCTTTATTGTCTTTGGTTTTATATTCTTGTTTTTTATCTAATTTCTTGTTGAAATCATAGGTTATTTATTTTCAGACTTGGTATTTTTCCAAATAATGAACTTAAAGCTTTACAATATCTTCTGAAGAATCATATTGCACATATTTTGATATATTGTGTTCTTGTGCTTGTTCTAATAATGTGTTATTTCCATTTTGATTAACCGTTTGATTCAGTAATTGTTGAGATAAATGTGTTATTTAAATTACAAGTCCAGAGATTTTGTTTTTGCCATTATTTGGTTGATGGTTTCACATTTTATTGCATTATGACTTGTGAATGTGGCATTTAAGTATCATGGTAATCTTTAGAAATGTTTTAATATTTTACAAAGGGATACCTGCACCTCCATGTTTATTGCAGCACTATTCACAATAGCAAAGATATGGAATCAACCTAAGTGGGCATCAACAGATGAATGGATTAAAAAATATATGCTATATATACAAAAGGAAATACTATTAGGCCATAAAAAAGAATGAAATCATGTCATTTGCAGCAACACGGATAGAACTGGAGGTCATTATATTTAGTGATACGAGCCAGGCTCAGAAAGACAAATGTTACATGTTCTCACTCATATGTGGAAGCTAAGAAAGTTGATCTCATGGAGGTAGAGACTAGAATGATAGATACCAGAGGCAAAGAAAGGTGAGGTGGGAATGGAGAGATGAACAGAGGTTGGCTAATGGGCTACCAAACACACAGTTAGACCGAAAGAATTAAGTTCTAATATTCGATAGCAGAGTAGGCTGCCTCTAGTTAACAGCAATGTGTTGCATAATTCAAAATATAGCTAGAAGAGAGGACTTGAAATGTTCCCAACACATAGAAATGATAAATGCTTCAGATAATGGATATGCTAGAATCCTGACTTGATCATTACACATTCTACGCATTTAATGTCACATGTACCCCATAAATATGTACAAATACTACGTATCAATGTAAAAAAGAAAAAATATATTAAATTTTATATGTGACCTAATATGTGGGCAACTATGTGAATGTTCTATGCGTGTTTGAAAGAAATTTGTATTCTCTATTTGTTCAGTATATATCATGCATTTTATATATCACCAGCCTTATTAATTATGTTATTTGCATCCCCTATACCCTTACTTGATTTTCTTGTTGGTTTGATCTGTTGAGAAGTAAGTTGAAGCATCTGACTATAATATTATATTTATCTATATTTCCCAGCAGTTCTATCAACTTTGCTTTCTATATATGTAAGTTTTCTGTTATACACGTAATGGCCCATAATTATCATATATTATCTTAACAGGGAGTTTCTTCATCAACATAAAATATTCCTCTTTATTTTATTTGCTAGTAATGTTACCATCCCTATTTTTATTTTATTAGCCTTCCCTGAAATATATCTTTACATTTTTCCTTTTGCTTTAAATTTTTCTATTTACATTATATGTATCTTGCTAGAAAACTGCATGAAACCGGATTTTTAAAAATCCAATTTGAAAGGAATGTGACTCATTCAAAAGTATTGTGATTGCTGATATGCTTAGAGTTACTCTAACAATGATGTGTGTGTATGTCTCTATATGTATTCTATTTATTATGCTTTTTTATTTGATTTCTACCCATTTTTCTGCCTTTTGGTAATTCATTTGAGCTGTCTTCATTTGATTCAATTTTTTCTAATATTTTGAAAGTTATACCCTGGATTTCTATTTTCTGGTGTTTACCCTTAAAATTTTGTCAGCAATCCCTTGCATTTCTATAACAATATCTACAAATAATCAGTATCTATATTCAGCCTTAGATCAAACTAAGAACAAACTGACTGCCTATCCCTCCCTCGCTTCTTCACTGCCTCAGCCCTGCTATCCCCCATGATGGCATCTGAAATTTCTCTGGATGGTTTTCAGCTTTTAAACATTTTTACAATAAACAGCAAATCTTACTGGTTCCTTTTAACCTTATTATGTTTTCCTCCAGATTCAGTCTTTTCCTGTATTTGTTGTATGTAAGGTGCTCAATTATATAATGCCCATCTCAATTTTATCCAGATAAATTTAGGGAGAAAGTAATTGTGTATTTTTATTATGGAAGCATTGAGAGTTATTTGAAAGTGTTTTAAAAGTGATTTCATGAAGGAAAACACATTATTGTGCCGATATTATCATTTAGAAATGTTTGGCTTTGTTTAACAAAGAGCACACAAAATAGTAGTTTAAAAGTATAGAAATGTATTTTTCTCTCAAGTGAAAGACAGCTCAATGGCAATGAGCCCAAGGCTAGTGTGGTCTCTGCATGATGTTAGGAATTCAGGCTTTTTCTGTCTTATTGCTTCACAGAACAGGGCTGCTTCTTCTAATGCTATCTCATGGTTCAATACGGCTGCCAGGACTCCAACCATCACATCTCTTTCCATGTAGAAGGAAAAAGAAGGGCATCCCACTCTTTAAAAGAGATTTCCCAGAACACAGTAATTCTATTTACATGTATAAGCTACTCTACCTGCAAAGGAGGCTAAAGAAATGAGAATTTTTTAACTGGGTAGCTATGTGCCCACATTAGAGCACATCATAATGAAATTTAAGAATAGCAGGAATCAATAGAAGACCCTAAAAGCTTCCAGAGTGTAGAAAAATATCATATTAAAAATAAAAGGTCAAATTCAAATGATTCAGAATCAGAATATCTATAGCAATACTGGAAGCTAATAGACAATGAAGCAATGCTTTCAAAGAAGGTAGAAAAACATTCTCCAATTTATAATTCTATAACCAACCAAACTGCCAAGAGTGAGAGTTCTTCATTTTCACAGGAAACTACCGAATGATACAGATCTCCAAAATAAGGAAGTAAACCAAGAAAAAGAAAGACATGTGACCCAAGAATCCCACCAAGAAAAGAGGTGAAGAAAAATCCCAGGATGATAGCTAATCGAATAGTTAACATTTTTGAACATATTCTAAAGAGATTTTCAGTTCTGTAGAAGAATTTAGGAATGGATTCACAATACACTAACAAGTATATAAACTAAGCAAATGAAAACAAAAGTATCAATCCAGGAGGAAGAAAAAAGAATTATAATCATAGCACCCTACATGGCTTAGCTATGAATAATATTTATATGCTCACACTAATATAAACACCCAAATAGTGACTTTTATGAAAAACTGTGATACAGCTCTATTGGAGGATGGGGGAAGGATAGTTTGTGTGTTTAGTGAGAGAGCACATGGGTGTGTAAAAGAGCTAAAATTTAATTATCTGTGGTTGAAAGTCAATCAATAACTCTTAAAACTGAGAAATCAAGAAATAGCTATATATGCAAGAAATGTAAAAAATAGAAGTAAATAGCAGATTAAATAGCTAAAAGAGTTGAGAAGGGTTGCTCTGGGGAGTGCAGATTTAGGACACAGAGAACAGGATAACAAACCACTCTCTTATGTTACCTAATAATATTTTTGTCTAAATAATTATAATAGTTTGTTAAACACCATAAATAAATATATTAATATTTTATATATCAGTATGTTAATACTTTTATATATCAATATGTTGATGTTTTAAAGGTATTAATGCCAGGTGATTTGGGATACTTTTTCCCTGCTGACAGGAGAGGAAATGGAGGAAGGCAGGCATCCTACACACTAGCCGAAGACAATAAGTCTTCCAAAGAAGAACTGGAAGGCTGGTAAATGTTCTGAACCCTTACTTGTCTGATATGGCTTCATTTTACCCTCACACTTGAATGATCATTTATGTTCAAAGCCATTTCCCCTCAGAGCTTTGAAAATATTGCTCCATTATTTTCTTATATCCAATTGTGCTGATGAGGAATATGATATCAATCCAATTCTTGTTCCTATGCATAGTGGGTTGGAGTGAGTCACCCAAAAAGACACGTTCAAGTCCCAGTCCCAACCCCCAGCACTTGTGAGTGTGACCTTATTTGCAAGGAGGGTGTGTGCAGATATAATTAAGGATCTTGAGATGGGATATTTTAGGGTGGGCCCTAAATCCAAAGACTGGGGTCCTTATAAGAAGAGGAAAGAATGCAGAGACACAGAAAAGGCTATGTGGAGATGGAAGCAAAGAGTGGGATCATGGAGCTGCAGGCCAAGGAGTGCCAAAGGTTGACAGGAGCCACCTGAGCTAGGAGAGAGGCATGGAACGGGCTCTCCCTCACAGCCTCCAAGAGGAATCAGCCCTTCTACACTTCAGAACTCTGATAATTAAATTTCTGTTGTTTGAAGCCACCCATTTTGTAATAATTTGTTACAGAAGCCCCAGTTGACCCTTGAACCACATGGGTTTGCACTGCACAGATCCACTTACAGGCAGGTCTCCTTCTGCCTCTGCCACCCCTGAGACAGCAAAACCAACCCTTCCTCTTCCTCCTCCTCCTCAGCCTACTCAACATGATGCTCCACTTCCGCTTAGTAAATAATAAATAGATTTCCTCTTCTTCATAATTTTTTTTCTGTTTTTTCTTTTCTTTTTTTTTAGAGACAGGGTGTTGCTCTGACCCCCAGGCTGGAGTGCAATGCCACCATCAGAGTTCACTGCAGCCTCGAACTCCTGGCCTCAAGCTATCCTCCTGCCTCAGCCTCCCAAAATGCCAGGATTAGAGGCATGAGCCACCACACCTGGCCCTGTGATTTTCTTGATAACATGTTCTTTTCTCTGGCTTCCTTTATTGCAAGGATATAGTATATAACACATATGACATACAAAGTATCTGTTAATCAACTGTTTATGTTGTTGGTGAGTCAACAGCAGGCTATTAGTAGTTAAGTTTCAGTGGAGTCAAAATTTACATGTGGATTTTTTACTATACAAAAGGTCAGCGCCCCTAACCCCCAAATTGTTCAAGGGTTAACTGCGCTATGTATGTAAGTTTTGTTTTTTTTGTTTTTGTTTTTTCTCTCTCACACTCTCTCTCTCTCTCAGGAGACTTCTAGGACTTTTCCTTTATCTTTGTTGTCCTAAAAATCTCACTTACATGTCCATGTTTGTGTTTTGTTTTGTTCTGCCAGCTACGTGTGGGCCCTTTAAATCTGAGCACTTAAGTCTTTCTTTAGTTCTGGAAAATTCTTTTGCTAATTCTTTCAGTGTAACCTTCTCTCCATTATTTCTATTTTATCCTCCTGGTACTCCTTATTTAAATGTCCTCGGTGTTGACTAACTGTCCTTTTACTCTGTCTGTCATCTTACCTTCTGCATCATTCCTGGAGAAATTCGTGCCTTGACCTTTTGACTACTCTCTCTTCATCTATGCTCATCCCACAATTCAACCCAGCAATTCTGAGGTTTTTGTTCAACTAGCAAAATTTCCATTTTCATAATCTCTAGCTAATTCTTTCTTTTTTTTTTCTTTTTTTTTTTCTTTTTTTGAGACAGATTCTCTGTTGCCCAGGTTGGAGTGCAGTGGCATGATCTCAGCTCACTGCAACCTCCGCCTCCCAGGTTCAAGCGATTCTCCTGCCTCAGGCTTTTGAGTATCTGGGATTATAGACACCCGCCACCCTGCCCACCTAATTTTTGTATTTTTAGTGGAGACGGAGTTTTACCTTGTTGGCCAGGCTGGTCTCGAACTTCTGACCTCAGGTGATCCGCCTGCCTCGGCATCCCAAAGTGCTGCAATTACAGGTGTAACCGCACCCAGTCACTAATTCTGATTGTATAGATCCAAATGCTTTCACATATTTTAGAGGAAATTGATTTTTCTTACCCTAAAGTCCTTTCTACTTATGCTGTTCCCTCTGTCTCGAGTTAATTCCCTCACTCGTCATCTGGATGCTCCTGCGTTATGACATCAACTGTCCCCAAACATTTGGCCATTCTTGATTCTGCCTTCCTCTCCGAGGCTGAGCACTGGCAATTCTGTTTTCTCACCCTGCTTGAAGGGAAAAGAAACAACTGTTGAGAGCAGAAGATGGTCATGGCCACACACCCCTGTCACCCGGGAGTGAAGGATCCTCATTCCTTCTAAGACTTGCCCAACCCCAGGAAACCCCCTGTTTGATACCAAACCTATCACAGGCACCTGCCCCAGGCATCCACTCCTGTGGATACTATGTGGCCGATGGCAGAAGCAAGAAACTACGTAAGGGCCACTTGTTGCTCCTGCTGTGATATGCCAGCCAGTCACCTGTTCACTGTCCCGGTGACGCACTTCCCTGTCACCACCAGACCAGCCACCTCCACCTCGGGGCCCTCTCAGGGTCAGGCCCACTGCTGTTTCCTTGGTTAATCTGCTCCCACCATCTCCTTTCCATCTTCCCTCATGGGTTACAGCCCAGCTTATTATTCTTTTTTTCTTTTTTTTTTTTTTTTTTTTTTTTGGAGATGGGGTCCACTCTGTCGCCCAGGCTGGAGTACAATGGTGCAATCTCAGCTCACTACAACCTCCACCTCCTGGGTTCAAGTGATTCTTATGCCTCAGCCTCCAGAGTAGCTGAGATTACAGGCTCCCACCAACATGCCTAGTTAATTTTTGTATTTTTAGTAGAGACGGAGTTACACCATGTTGGACAGGCTGGTCTCGAACTCCTGACCTCACGTAACCCACCCGCCTCGGCCACCCAAAGCGCTGGGATTACAGGCATGAGCCACCACACCCAGCCTCAGCTTATTATGCTTGAGCATGTATAAGAACTTTGCCAAAGGGCTTTTCTTTATGTCTATGTCTTTTTGGAGACAGAGAGAGGTTGTTGGGTGTCCTCAGAATGCCATTGTCTCATACCTTCTGAAGGCCTTTCTATTTCTAATCAGTAGAAAAGTCCAGAACTATCTTCTGATTCTGATATTCACAGATATTAATTGAGCTCTTCCACGATGTCAGGCAATTTGTTAACTCTTCATGTGCATCATCTTATTGAATATGGCAACCCATACAGGTAGTAAAATTAATATGCACATTTAATAGAGGGGCGAACTAAGGCCAGGAGAGGTTACTTGTCTCTGATCACAGAAGAACTAGTGAGTAGTAGAGGTGGAATTTGAGTCTGGAGGCGGCTGATTCCAGAATCCAAGCATTTGGGCCCTCTGCTTGTTAGCCTTCAATGATGTTGCTTATGCCATATCCTATTTCTTGGTATTGGTTTGTGCCTTTGTTAAAGAAGATTAGTGTAGAGTCATGGGTCTCACTGGGAGTGACTTTTTTCTTCCACAACATGTGACAATGTCTACAGACATATCTGGTTGTCACAACACGGGAGGAGGTATGCATGCTGCTGGCATCTAGAGAGCAGAGGCAGGGATGCTACTAGATATTCCATAACACACAAGTCAGTTGCCTGACAAAGAAGTAGTCAGCCTCAAATGTCAGTAATGCTAAGTGCCACCAGTAGATACCCCAGTGTAGACCATCTGAAACCTCTTCCAGCCTTGAAAGTTCATGGTGCTCTTCCAGAGTTTCCTGGTCAGCGACATCAGTGTTAAGTGCAGGAGGGTGGCTCCAGAAGACCCTCGCAGCCCAGGCTCGCCAATGTCTCAAGAGAATAGATTTCAAAGGTGATGGCTGTGAGCCACTCCCATGCCTGAGAGCTCCAGTGGTCCACCTTCTGCCCTGGGGACTCCAGCTTCATGGACTCCAGACTCCACACAAGCCTCAGCACTGTGTTCACGTTCACCATGTGGATCCCCATGAGGCAAGATGTGAAGACTGCAATCCAAACGCTGGGGTTCTCCCTTGCTGTTTTCTTTCTCTCCATTTTAAACAGGCAGCCAGACTCTGTTCAGCTTCTTAGTCTCAAGGATCTCTGCAGGATGGAAAGCAGAAAAGTCCCTCAACAGTCAGGGAGAGGTGAGCCAGATTTAAATGACAGTACCTAGGGGAGGCGGCCAGATTTTGGGGGCACACTGAAGTGTGGTGCACCTAGGGAGCCAGCCCCTAAGCCTGGGAAATCCAGCCCTGCCAAAGAAGTGCAGGGCCCCAAACAGGCCTCTGCAGCAGGGGGATCTGGGAATTCTCCCAGGCAACCCAATCAGCCTGGGGCCGGATTCAGTAGAGACACATTGCCCCAGACCGGAGGGCCTCTGGAGGGTCTTACGCAGCTGTGTTCAGGGTGAGGGGCAGAAACTTAAAGCACCACTGTGCCCTGCCTGAACTGCAGTCACAGGAAAAGAGGGGAGACGAAGACAGAAGCCTGCTAGCAGAACTGGGGGGCAGGGACCAAGCCTGGGCTCCTCTCCACCTTGTTATTGGACCAACCGTGGCCAGTGCCATTCCAGAGCCACCCTGGGACTGGCGTGAGGCATCTTCCAGCTGTTCTCTGACCTCTAGCTCCCATGGGCTTATCTGAAAATACCTGCCTGCCTTTCCCTTCCAGTTCCACTTGGGAAGCCTGATCTCATCCAGTGAATAAAACAGGAACAGAGGTGTGGGAGGTAGCGAAGGCACCCATGGGACGCTGTCCTGGTCCCAGCTTGCCTAGTCTCACGGTGGTGGTAGAGTGAACCAACCCGACTTTCTTCTCTATTCTCTGCCTGCTGACAGGAACAAAGGCCAGGAGGAAGAGGCCTTACAGCTAAAAGCTTCCCTTGGAGCCCATCTCAAATTCCCTGCAGGTGTGGGGAATCCTCACAGCCCGATTCCTGGTGGCCTCTCTCTGTGCAATGGCAAATGGAGAAATAAAATCTTAGTTTATCAGACCCTGGCTTTAGAACTCAAGTCCCATTTCTCTATGGACCCACAGGAATATTTTGGAGATCGTTAATCTTCATTTCTGATTGATTTTCTGTCAATATATCCCCCACTCCAACCTTTCCATCAAGTAGTTAATGAGCTGTAAACAAACACTTGGATGCACCCAGGGAGGGGTTTTCCAAGAAGCCTTTTGAACGGTGAACCAAGGTGGGGCAGTACAAACCACACCCTCTGGTTTGCTGTGGGTGCATTTGTACCTCTAGTTTTTCTCACATGGGGTTCCCCAGGACTGGTGAAGTGAGAAGGGTCCCCCACCTCCTGGAGGCAAAGCAAGTAACAATTACTCACCATAAAGGGGAGTGCACTGAATAAACCCCAAATCTCTCCCCTCTGCCTCCCGCTCCAAGTATAGCCGCTTCTCTGGGTCAAGGGCTCCGGAAGGTTCACCTGCACGGGAGGTGGCAGAACCCAGGAGCACCGTAGGTATCAGACCCCCTCCTGGCAGGGCTTAGATGGATAGAGCTGGGAAAAGTGTGAAGCCTGTATTCCCGTGACAGGAGAGGCCGGGGCCCACCCACATGGCACCGCATGGCCAGAGTGGCGCTGGAGCTTCCCGAGGGGCCTGAAGACTTAGAAGGTCCCAAAGATGACAGTAGTGGAGACTCCGTGCCGGAACCCACAATCCGGTCTGCGTCAGCCCTAGGAGTGTCATGCAAGACGCCTCACCGCGGGTCTCAGTTTCCCCATCCATCCTGCTTCCCTCCCAGTGTTAGAAGGATCCGGGGACACACGCTTGGGAAACGTCTAACGGTGTCACAGACGTCAGAGGGACCCCGCTGGCCTCCAGGATCACAGATCTGTCCTCCCCACCTGCCAAGGCCCAGGAGTTCCTCTGCAGCCCGCCTGAACGTTAACACGCAGGGAAAACTTCAAGGAAAACATACAGCTGATAAAAATTTAATGCTATATGTAACAAAGCAGAATGAATATTTAATCCGTGCTTTTATGTGAAACCACATAACCAGGCAGCCCCACGCGGTGCCCCTCCCCTCTCCCGCGCCCGGCAGCGAAGCAGTTAAGCGGCCGGCAACAAGCAGCTCCTAATAAACACTCGGCTAATTCTGTAGGAAAAGCACTAATTAGAAAAGCAATAATAATCGGTGTAATTGCTCTAAATTACCCTCCTAACAGAGAACGGCGCTCGGAGCCGGGAACGCAGCTGCCGCCGCCCAGCCCTGTGCGCCGCGCCGGCGGCCTTGCGCTCTGCTGACCCCTGGCGGCCGCCGCGCGCCGAACCCGCTGGACTGCGAGGAGCCGCCGCGCGAAACCCGACGCTCTGGCGCCCCCTGGTGCCCGCATGGCCGCACTGACTCGCGGACGGACGGGAGGCCTGAGGATTCAGGATGGCTCCTTGGACTCTCCCCACGCCCCCCGGCCCTCTGTTTCTCCCCAGGGCTGCTAAGGAACCAACATCACACTGGCTGGCCCAAGGAGGAGAGGAGAGGGCCAAAACAGTAGTGGGATACGTGAACCTCTAAAGGGTTACCGGAATTCGGGATGCTGTGAACTTAGGGGATTGCTTTGGGCACGCGGTTGATGGAGGGAAAGAGGACCCTCCTCAAGTGTAGGAGGTCAGGATTTTAGGGAGATGACACATTCAAGGGAGAGGGCCAGGACAGACTGGGCAGGGCTGCTTTTGAGAGGCCTGAAATTAACAAGGACGCTGCGTCTTTCTGGTGGATTTGCAGACCACTGACAGGGTCGTTAACAAGAGCCTTTCATCCCTGTCTCAAACGCTACTGGGCTTGGCCTCGGTTTTCAGGGTAAGTTTGGGACCTCAGCTTGTGTGTGTCTCAGCCTTCCTCAGACCAAACCACAGTCATTGACTTGATCTCCCTGCTCAGCTGTCAGTCTTACACAGATACACACATATACACACACATGCAAACACAAACATATACATACATACACGCATCTAACATATACATACATACACACATGCATACATATACACGCTTATACATATACATACACACATTTATACATATACATACATACACACATGCACATATACATACACACTTATACATACATACACACATTTATACACACATACACATATACACTTACATACACATATACATACACACATACTCATATGCATGCATACACTTATACACGTATACATACACACATTTATACACATATATGCATAGACATACATACACATATTCATACACTTATACACACATACACATATACATGCATACACATACATATACACACACACAGATATAAACACATATACATGTTTACAAACATGCACACACACACATCCATATACACATACATGCATATACCTACACACATGCACACATATACACATATACATATATGCATACACACATGCACACATATACACACATGCTCGTATATATGCATACACATACATGTACACGTACGTACAGACATATACATGTGTACATAGATGCACATGCACACACCACACTGGGAACTGCTGAGGGGCAGGCCCCTCTTGGTGCCTGACGCCTGGAGTAGCTACTCACTAAATGCTGGATGAATCAATGCCCGGAAAAGGCTGGATGCCGACCTGGGGGAAAAAGCACCTGGGGATAGGAAAGCAGGGCATAAAGCTGTGGCCAAAAGTACCAGCAAGAACCAGAGAGGGATCCACTGATGCCCTGCGGGACAGAGGACCCTGCTGGCTAGGAGGTCAGGAAAGACCCCTGGAGGAGGCAGGGTCTCCACTGGCCCCTGGAAGCTGACACTAGAGGCTTAGAATGAAGACCTGGAAGCTCGGAGGGTTTCTAGTACCCCCCAATCCCTCAGTAAGGGGAACAGGGAGGGGTGGCCACCAGCCCTCACGTAACCGTACCCCTTCCTGACACCAGGGCAAAATCCCACCCTCTTCTGTTTTAAAGCAAGCTGAGGGGGTGGTCAATGTAAAGAGGGTTGTCCCTCCTACCCACTGCACTGATGCCCTGGTGCTGCATTGATGCCCTGCCTGGGACCTGCACTGATGCCCTGGCACTGCACTGATGCCCGGGACCTGCAGACCTCCCACATGCTCCTCATCTCCACCTGCCAATCACCAACCAGATAGAGTCCGCTGAGAGTCTTGCTCCTCCTGCCTCTGTCCCCAGGCCTGGGACCTGAGTACTTCAGTGCTGAAAAAAAGCCAACCAAGGAGTCCTGGCTGGAAACCAAGGCATGTGCTGTCCTGCCAACCCCCATGCAGCCTTCCCACAAGGCTGAAGCTTTTGCTAGAAAACACCCCACAAGGTAAGAGAATGGGCATTGATGACAGGAAATGGGCATTCCCCCCCCCCCAGAAAACCTTCCCTGACTTACCCATCATTATAGGACAACCTTGGAATCTATGGCATAACCTGAGAAATATGGCTTCTCTATCATATGATTGATCTAAATCAGTGGTTTCAGAGGGAGCCTCTTGCTGGCAGGTTCTATCCATGGGTCTTGGTGGGAAATGTGTGGATGAGGAGGGGACAAGGGCTTCTGGGTCCCATCCCTCCTTAAACAAGCAGCTCCACCTTCACCTCTACAGAGGCCATACGGCCTGGTGGACCACATGCCTAGGCTAGGAACCAGGCTACCTGGGTTCAATTCCTAGCCTTTTCACTGACACTGTGTGACCATGAGCAAGTTTCTTAACTCCTCTGTGCCTCATTTTCCTCATCTATAAAATTGGGATGTTAGTAGTAGTAACCTAACTCAAAGGATTGTTGGGAAAAGTAGTTGAATTAACACAGGTAAAGCACTGAATTAACACAGGTAAAGTAATTGAATTAACACAGATAAAGTGTCTGGCATACGGTAAACACTCAATAAATGTTAGCTATTAATATTATCTGGTTTATACAATGGAATTGAACATATGCTTGAAATAAGACCAAAAGATGTTTGAAAAAACCACTGCATTTCATGATCTCCAAGGTCCCTTCTGGTTCTAAAATTTAATAATTTTAAGGTGATATCTTTTAACTGTCACTTTTGCATTTCCAAGCCTAGCACCTGCTGTTCTCTGCCAGATACACCATTTCCTACTGTCCACCTAGTGAACACTGACTTCTCCTTCCAGCCTCAGTTTAACAGCTGCCTCCTCCAGGAAACATTCTCTCCCTGCTCCAGGTAGAATCGGTCCAGTCTCTCCTTCCCACAGGTTCCTGGCACACTTTAAAAATATCACCGAGTCCCTAATACCTATGGTGTCCCACGCATCTGTTTCCTTTTCGCCCTTCTGCAGGACCCACGGACTCCTGGAGAGCCTACTCATGTCTACAGGCCCACGCCTGGCCTAGAACAGGCAATGTACTCGGCAGTTTTTTGTTTTTTGGTTTTTTTTCTTTGAGATGGAGTCTTGCTCTGTCACCCAGACTGGAGTGCAATGGCGTGATCTTGGCTCACTGCAACCTCCACCTCCCGGGTTCAAGCGATTCTCCTACCTCAGCCTCCCAAGTAGCTGGGACTACAGCCACGCACCACCACACCTGGCTAATTTTTTTGTATTTTTAGTAGAGACAGGTTTTCACATGTTAGCCAGGATGGTCTCAATCTCCTGACCTCGTGATCCACCAGCCTCGGCCTCCCAAAGTGCTGGGATTACAGGCATAAGCCACCACGCCAGGCCACTTTTCAGTTTTATATGAGGAAACTGAAGCACAGAGGTGTGAAACAAATGGCTGGAAACACTCACTGAGTCAGAGCTGGGAGGAGGAACCAGCCCTCTGGACCGCTAGACAGGCTCTGAGGCTTCTCTCAAGGGAAAGGGGCAGGGCAGGGAAGGTGTCACCATCTCAATTCCAGGGCAGGCTTTGGCACAGCCAGGTGGGGCAGGTGGGGGCATCTCTATTAGGGCTGAGAAGGACTTAGATGAGGAACCGGCCCCAACACCAAACACAGAGGCAGTAGCATCGCCGATGGGGTCTGGGAACGCCATCTCATATCTAGACTATTGCTGTAGCTTCTAACTAGCCTCCCCGCTTGCTCCATGTCCCCGCCTCTACCCCTCCACCTGCCACATGGCAGCCACAATGACCTGGTGAAACTTGAGTCGAATCAGGTCCCTCCCTGCTCAAAACACTCACAGCCCATTTTATTCACCATTAAAGCCAAAGTCCTCTCAATGGCCTCCAAGGCCCCACATGCTTGAATCCAACCACAGCTTCTACATTTCTCCTCCCTGCTCATTCTGCTCCAGCCAGGCTGGTCCACTCAATAGACACCAAGCACAGTCCCATCTTGCACCGCTGCCCTTCCTTCTGCCTACAATGCCCTCCCGCAGACAGCCATGTGGCTCATTCACAGCTTTCAGATGGCTGCTCAAGTGCCCCTCCATGAGGCCTACCCTGACCACCCTATCTAAAAGAACAGCCCACGGTGCCCCACACAGAATGCCTTCACCTTACAAATAATACATCTATTTCTTTATCTTTGTCTTCCCCACTGGACTAGAGGCTCCACAAAAGCAGGCAGTTTGCCTTTTGTTCTCTGATGCAGCCCCACATGTGAAATTGTACCCAGCATATAATGTGAGTTCAATAAATGCTAAGTTAATTAAACAGTTGTAAAGTCACAAAGAAATGAATTTCTAATGGTGGAATTTCAGGCAGCACATGCATTGTTGATGGACATGGCACAGTGTCAAGCACATGGTGGGTGCCTGAAACTATGGAGTGAGGGGCCTTCGTTGGCCTGCCTCCTCACTAGAAAAGCATGCTCTGTACGGCCACCATTCTGTTGTTGAATTGTTGGTTGGTTGGTTGGTTTTCTGACTGTGTGTCTTGGGGGCACACCCTGCTTCCTCCACAGTGTAACGTTAGTGGAGATGCACACCATATACACCTTCCCTCTTTCCAATGGCCTCTCCTGACTTTAGGTCCCCGCCCCCAATTGTTTCTGGCCCAGCCACATGGAAAATTTAATTTCCAATTAATTAGCCCTGAATTTGGTGCCCCTTGTCAAGTTACAGGACTGCCCCTCTCCCAAGAGAGGGGTGCTCCCCGCCCACAGGTGGCCAACACTTGACACTGCCTCTGCCGGGAGGGAGACAAAAGCCCCCAGCCCTGCTATTGTCTCGGCTGGAGTTCACAGGCAGGCGGGCACAAAGGCCAGATGAATTCTTCATGACCCTCTGAAAGCAGGGTTCTTCCCTATCTTTGGCCACAGGTGAGCCCTTGAATCGGGGAGAAGGACATCTTCTCAAGCAACAAGTGTCCCACCCAACACGAATCCCAGCCTCCTTCCCCAGCCTGCTGCCCTGGTGCCGCCACCCCTGCAGTCCGCAGAAACCAGAACCCCCGGGCCAGTTCAAGACAAGGGCGCCCGCACCGGCGCAACTCCCCTCCTTCCACGCCACAGCCCTGCTGCTGTGGCATGGCCCTGGCTCTCAGCGGGGCAGTCCCCTTCCCTGCTCCAGAAAGCGTCTCCAGGGCGAGATCTGCCCTGCTTGCCCTTGTTTTAATATAAGTGAAAGTCCTGGGGAGGAAGCTCTCCCCCGCCAGCGTCCACTCCATCCTCCAGGAGTCCCTCCCCGCGGGTCTCCGTCTTTCCTGCGGGTCCCGCTGTGCCGTGGCGCCCTCTGCTGGTGGATCCCATGCAGTGCGAGAGTGCTCACCGGGTCCTGGCGTCCTGAAAACCCATGTCCACTACCTTCAAGTCCCTTCCTCTCCCAAGAAGTCCTTAGAGGGAAGAGGAGGCAGTCCTCTGGCCAGGCCTCTTCTCCAGAGATAAGTAGAGGAGGGATGAAGAAAAAACGAGGCTGGGGGAGGGGCTGGGATTTGAGTTAATGAGCTATGTATTTTGCTTTCTCTATAATCCACGGTATTGGATGCAGCAGCCAATTTAACTTCGCCATGGGATAATTTGTCATGGGGTTGTTAGGCTGCAGAGGCTGGGGTGGGATGAGGGTGGGTGGGTAAGGCAGGGCCAGACAGAACCAGGGGCCATCCCAAGTGCTTCCTAGCAAACCTCCTGGGGTCGGGGGGTGCGGCATACTCTGTGCACCAGGGGACCAAGGAAAGGAGCGTGGAGAGCGTCAAGAATTCCTCAGAGGCAGAGCTAGGGTAGGACCAGAAAGGCGGGCAGGGAAGGACCCAACTCCAGCACAAAAGAGCCCTGCCGGGTGAAAGCTCTCCCCTGAGAACAGCAGTATGTCTGTGCAGCCTTCCAGAGCCTGGGACCCAGGGGCTTCCCACAGACTTGTTGGTTCTGTGTGACTCATGGATGGATGGCTGGATTGAATGACTAGATCCATGGATTCATGACTGAGCATCACTCAAATCTTCCACGCATCCTAGAATGTGACAGAACCAGGACATTCTGGCCTCATTTCTGTGTCCCTACTGTGTGCTTCCCTTAGAGTCAGAAATCAGGGAACCTCGAGTTGATGGTCCTTAGAAGGCAACTCATTTTACATAGAAATTGGGTGACCTTATATTCTGGTTTTCCCAGACAGCTGTCCCAGTTTCTGCCTTTGACCCAGGGCAATTAATAATTCCTTTCACTCACAAGATCATCCTGGTGTGGGCAATAAATATGGTCACCCCTCAGAAGAGGAAACTGAGGCTGGGATGCAGTCACTGCCCACAGCTAGCCTGTGGCCAATGCCCAAATCTCCTAACATACTCTGCTCTTCCTGCTAAGCTAAACCACTGCCAAACACCAAGGCCTGACGCTCAAGGCTACAGGATCAGACCCCACCTGTCCACTGGGACCTCCCTCTCCAGGAAGCCCTCCCTGACTAGGACAGCCTGCAGAGACCCATCCATATCTGAACTCTGCCATCAACACTTTCCATCCCAATTTGGTACACAGCACTAAACTCCTTTCTCCACCTTTCTCCACCAAAACGTGGCTCCACTTACAACTTGCCAGAGGGGAGTGTGGAAGAGGAGAATAGACAGGTAGCGGGAGCTGGAGGGCCAGGGTCTAGAATCAGTCACTGCACATTTGTCCCCTGGGCACCTGAAACATCAGTGGCCTGAAGGCCCACCTAGAAGGTGGGGAGCCTCACATCTGAATGCGAGTGGAATTAAAATGTTGATTTGGCCATTTGCCTCCCATTGTCCTGGTCAGAAAGGCAGACCAGGGCCTCTCTACCAAGAGCCTGGTAGATTTTCTGATGGCCTATGACCTTGACTTGATTCCATCCCACCTCTGTGGGCTGCAGACGCAGTCTCTGGCCCCTCTGTTGTCTGGCCAGCCCGCTTTTCTAACTGCAGTCCCTCTTGGGATGCAGCATTATGCACCAGTTGGGTAGTAGATTCTCTCTCCCCTCATATCCTCTCAGGAGGCATGAAATCTCCCTCCTCCACGGCCCCAGCCTTCCCATTTCTGAATGGACCACTCCTCTCCCCCTGTCAGAGCTATCAGAACCCTGCCTCTTGCCGGCCAAATGGCCAGTCACTGTCCACTCCCTGGAATGTAGCACCACCTAGTGGCAGCCTGCAGCCTGACAGTGCCGCAAGTGAAATTTCAGCGGCGCGAGTCTTTGCTGATTATCAACCATACACAGGCATTATGCCAGGCCTTCACAGGTGGGCAGGAAAGCACAAAGACAAACAAGCAAAACCTTGAGATGTGCTCCCTGCACTGGAAAGCACTTGCCTTCCAGTGGGGAACTGAGCCTAACATGGTACAACAGAAGCAGTATAGCATGAGGCTTGTGGGTACGGACTTCTGAGTCAGATCATCTAAGGTTCAAATCCTAACTCTGGCACTTACTAGCTGTGCTACTCCAGGTACATTATTTAACCTCTGTAAGCCCTAGATTTCTCTATTGTAACATAGGATTAATAAAGATGCCTGTCTCAAAGGGATGTTGTAAAGAACTGAAGTATTAGAACATTCAGCAGAGTGCTTGGTAGAGGGTAAGTGACATTAAGATGGACGCTATTGTTGAAATGATAAAATGATTAATTCAGGCTTAGTCTTGTAAGAATTCAGGAAAAGGGTGGCCAGGCACAGTGGCTCACGCCTGTAATCCCAGCACTTTGGGAGGCCGAGAGGGGCGGATCGCGAGGTCAGGAGATAAAGACCATCCTGGTCAACATGGTAAAACCTGATCTCTACTAAAAATACAAAATTTAGCTGGGCATGGTGGCGGGTGCCTGTAATCCCAGCTACTTGGGAGGCTGAGGCAGGAGAATCGCTTGAACCTGGGAGGCGGAGGCTGCAGTGAACCGAGAGCGTGCCACTGCATTCCAGTCTGGTGACAGAGAGATACTCTGTCACAAAAAAAAAGAATTCAGGAAAAGGTTAACCCCCCAACTATGAATTGGAATTATGACAAAGTAATGGAAGAAGTAAGAACTGAGTAGGGCTCTGCATAAAATGTAGGTTCTGTGACCAGGACCAAGGCCTCATCTGTAACTGGAGATAACACAAAGTGCTTAAAGGTAGGGACCTCAGGTAATTCTCCAGGTAACATCTTTCAGTGATAAACATGCACTGAGCACCTACAATGTGTCAGGCTTTGGAGATTCAGAGATGAAAAGATACAGTTGCTGATCTCAACATCACAATCTGGCTCATATCACAGACAGAAGAGGTGGTTGGCTTCTGATCCCCACCCCAATCCCTGCACCAAACCCAGAAGGTGAGGGTGAGGCCATCTGTGAGCACTGTGTCCTTGGCAGGCAGAACCTCCAGGATCTCAACCCCTAAAAAGGGCCAACTGTTCCGGGGAGATGAGATGGCAGATCATGATCAGGGTCACGGGCCCAATCACTCCTCTCAGGCTGCTCCTCTGCAAGGCCTCCTCCAGCCATGCTCCTTCCCTTCCGGCTCTGGTCCACCATCAGGAGTGTCCGGAATGTAAGGATCATGAGAGCAGGGAGCCAGCCCATCTTGTTCACCAGTGGGGCCAGTACAGCATTCAGTGCCTGGGATATAATAATGCCCAAAAATGTTTGCTGAATGGATAAATGAATTAATTAAAGTTTTAAGAAAGTAATTCATCGTGGGACCCTTCTTCTTATTCCTAGTAACAGCACACAGGGGGCCTTTCAAAACTATCCTAGTCCTCAGAATCTCCATCTAGAGACCAGAAAGTGAGGTACACTCAGGAGCTGCACTTCATCATTAGCTCTGCCAACTGCATATTTTTAATATGTCCTACTAATTACTTAATCTGTGTTCTTTTTGTCTCCCAAGTTAGATGATAAGTTCCTTAATAGCAGGAACTTTCCTTTATTTGCTGAATTTACAGTTAATAGATTTGCCATCATGGATGTGGCATTCCTGGATTCCATGCTAAACTTATTTTTCAGATGCCTTCAGGCATGAAAATCTTGTGTCAGAAGAGAATCAAGTTGATTGTTCTTTGAATTAGAGTCCTTTCTGCTGATTTCCTGGCCTCCTAATAAAATCATGGGCCAAGTTAAGACTGCAAAAGACCTGGAAATTTTAGACTGATAAGCAGAAACTAACAACATAAAGTGAAAGACTGAATTTATGTTCAATAAACTTTATGTTCAGAACATCAACAGTACAGGTGCAATGTGGTAGAGAAGACATTACTTTTCATGGGGAAAAGATCAGCATGTTTTATTGTTCAATAAAATGAAGACACAAATGTAGAATTTCAGGAAAAAAAAAACAAAATAATATTTAAAATTCCTTATTATAAATTCAAGAACTGAGAGCTAAAATAACCCAAATTAGGAATTTAATGAATGTGTGTAACAACTGATTAGAAAAGGGTGAAAAAAAAATTAGTAAAAGATAACAATGGTCAAAAAATAAAATGAATTATGGAGAGATAAAGGAGATGAAAACACATAAGCATATAAGAGAAATAAGGAATACAATAAGAAAGTCAAACATACATGCAATTCTAATCTCAGAGAAAAAACAATGAAACAGAAGCAATCTTTGAAGGGAAAATGGTTGAGACTTGTTCAAACTCAATACAAGAATTAAAACCAGATGGTTAATTGGTAAAAAAAAAAAAAAAAAAAAAAAAAACATAAACATAAATAAAATAAGAAGCAGCTAAAAGGAAAAGGGAAATTATCTTTTATCTTTTAAAAACCTCCTAACAAAAAAATTGGAAGCCAGAGACTATTGGAAGATATCTGTAAGTACTGAAAGAAAATAACTGCTGATCTGGAATTCTATACCCAGCAAAAATATTCTTCAAGAATGAAGGTGAAATAAACATATATTCAAACGTAGAAAAACTAGAGAAACTCATCAAAGCAGACCAACACTAAGGACAATACTAAAAAGTGTTCTTTAGGCAGAAAGAAAATTATTCCAGGTAGAAACTCAGGAATGAAGAGCAATGAAAAATAACATATATAAACAAACATAAATTATATAAAACAAAAATAATGATGTTTATACTTAACAAATAGAAATGAAATAGATAACAACATATGTCAGAAGGAGAATACATTAAGTGTTCAAAGGTTCTTATATAAAAATGCGGAGCCGGGTGCAGTGGCTCACACCTGTGATCCTAGTACTTTGGGAGGCCGAGGCAGGTGGATTACCTGAGGTCAGGAGTTTGAGACCAGCCTGGCCAACGTGGCGAAACCCCATCTACTAAAAATACAAAAATCAGCCGGGCGTGGTAGCAGGCACCTGTAATCCCAGCTACTCGGGAGACTAAGGCAGGAGAATCGCTTGAACACAGGAGGCAGAGGTTGCAGTGAGCCAAGATCATGCCACTGCACTCTAGCCTGAGCGACAGAGCAAAACTCCATCTCAAAAAAGGAAAAAAAGAATTTCAAGGGTTTGTAGAGGGTTTCTTTTTGATTATTCAGTATAGTACAAATAAATACATACATCTGAGGAAACTACCTACGTTTTGGGGGGAAAGCATCTGAGAGGATTAAGATGAAGAGTGCCTGATTCCACCAGCTAGACTGAAAAATATATATATATATTTATATACATACAAAATATATATATTTTATATATTTTTTAACATATATAAATCCTGGGATTTATATACTCTGGGACTTATAAATCCTGGGATTTATATCCTGGGACTACAGGCTCCGCCACCACGCCCAGATAATTTTTTGTATTTTTAGTAGAGACGGGTTTTCACCGTGTTAACCAGGATTCTCTCGATCTCCTGACCTCGTGATCCACCCATCTCGGCCTCCCAAAGTGCTGGGATTACAGGTATGAGCCACCGCGCCCAGCCTGAAAAATATATTTTATTGGACATTTGGGTAGAGCATTTAGAAGGACCTTGCCTCAGTAGTGGGGAATAATTAGCCCTAAACTAAAAAATGTTCTAGTCCTGCCTAATAAATCTTAAAAGCAAGACCCAAAGAGTCAATCTGTTTCCAACTAGTTCACCTGCATCACAAAATAAAGAATATTTATAGACATGCAAACCATCCATCACATAAAATGTAAAATTCACATGTGTGATATCCAGTCAAAGATTACCAGGCATGCAAAGAAGCAGAAAAATGCAACCTCTAAAGATAAGAAAAGCCAGCCGGGCGCGGTGGCTCAAGCCTGTAATCCCAGCACTTTGGGAGGCCGAGACGGGCGGATCACGAGGTCAGGAGATCGAGACCATCCTGGCTAACACAGTGAAACCCCGTCTCTACTAAAAATACAAAAAACTAGCCGGGCGAGGTGGCGGGCGCCTGTAGTCCGAGCTACTCCGGAGGCTGAGGCAGGAGAATGGCGCAAACCCGGGAGGCGGAGCTTGCAGTGAGCTGAGATCCGGCCACTGCACTCCAGCCCGGGCTACAGAGCAAGACTCCGTCTCAAAAAAAAAAAAAGAAAAAAGAAAAGCCAATAAATTAAAACTAACCCCAAAATGCCATAGATGTTAAGACTAGCAAACAAGTCCACTAAAACGGTTATTATAACTATATTACAGATGTTCACACACTTTAATAGAGACATGGAAGATATTTTAAAAGAGCTAAATTGAACTTCCAGAGATTAAAACAATATCTGGTTTTCCAGAAATTAATACAATATCTGAGATGAAAAATGCACTGAATGGGATTAATGGCAGATTAGACTTTGCAAAAGAAAGGATAAGTAAACTTGAAAATATGGCAATAGTAACTATCTGAAATGAAACATACAGAAAAAAAGAATCCAAAAGAAGTTGTAAGAAAATTAGTGAGATATGAGACAATTTCAAGCAATTTAATATTTATGAAATTGGATTTCCAAAGTAGGGAGGAGGGCAGAAAAAAATTGTTGTAGACATAATGGCCAAACTTTTTCAAATTTAATGAAAACCACAAACATACAGAACAAGAATTTCAGAAAGCTACAGCACAAGAAATATAAATAAAATCATATCAAGGCACATCATAATAGTATTATTCAAAACTAACGCCAAAGAAAATCTTAAAAATAGACAAGGTGGGGAAATGAACAAAGGAACAAATAAAGGATAACAGCTTGGCACAGTGGCTCATGCCTGTTATCCCAGCATTTGGGGAGGCTGAGGTGGGTGGATCAATTGAGCTCAGGAGTTCGAGACCAGCCTGGGCAACACAGTAAAACTCTGTCTCTATAAGAAATGCAAAGATTAGTTGTGCATGATGGCACATGCCTATAGTTCCAGCTACTTGGGAGGCTGAAGTTGGAGGATAACCTGAGCCTGGGGACGTTGAGGCTGCAGTGAACTATGATTACACCACTGCACTCCAGCCTGGACAACAGAGTAAGACCCTCTCTCAAAAAAAATAAAATAAATAGAAATAAATAAACAAATGAAGAATAACAGAAGATTTCTCACTAAAAACAATGGAAATGAGAAGATAGTACCCACAATACTTTAAAAATACTTTTTAAAAATGTGTTAACCTATAATTCTATACCCAGCAAAAATACCTCACAAAAAATTGACCTATTTGACATTTATAGAACATTCCACCCAACAACAACAGAATAAACATTTTTTTCAAATGCCCATGACCATATTCTGGGCCATAAAATATGTGTAATAAATTTCAAAGGATATAAGTCATAGGGTGTATGTTCTCTGACAACAAAAGAATTTAGTTATCAAGGACAGAAATATCTCTGAAATATCCACAAGAAGCCCATTTCTAAATAAATGTGATTCAAATAAGAAATCTAAAAGGAAATTTGAACGGAATCAAAGTGAAAATAATATATATCAAAAGTTTTAATACACAGTTAACGCAGTACCTAGAAGGAAATTTATAATACTAACTGCGTATTTAAGAGAACACTCTCAAATAAATGACTTCAGCTTTCATATTAAGAAACTAGAAAAAGAAGATGAAAGTAAGCCCAGAGTGAGCAGCAGGAAAAACAGAGATCAGAACAGAAACAGAAAAAAAAAATAGAGAAAGTTAATTAAACAAAAAGCAGGTTCTATGAGAAAAACAACAAAATTAATAAACCTCTAGCTAAGCTGATCAAGAAAAAAAGAAGGAAAACACACATTAACATTATCAGAAATAAGAGAGGTGACATTACTATAGATTCTGCAGATATTAAAAGGATAACAAAGAAATGTTATTAGCAACTTTATGCCAATAAATTTGACAACTTACATGAAATGTATAAATTCCTTGAAAGATATAATTCCCAAAGCTCACTCAAAAAGAAATAGCCTGAATATCTACTAAAGAATTAAATATGCTTAACTCTCCCTTCTCCCACAAAAAACAACCTCCAAACCCAGAGAGTTTCACTGGTGAATTCTACCAATAATTTTTATTTAAGAAAAAAAATAGTATTAATTATAGCCAATTGAAAGTTAAAGAAAAAAGGATACTTCCAAACTTCTTCTATGAAGTCATTTCCCTGATACCAAAACCAGACAAGAAAAAAAAAAATAAAACTACAGAGATAGGGAAACTACAAACTGATATCCTTCCTAAATATACATGTAAAAATCCTAAACAAAAAATTGGCAAATCAAGCAATATATATTATAAAAGATAATACTTAATAACCAAGTGGGGTTTACATAAGGAAACCAAGGTTGGCTTAGCATTCAATAATCAATGTAACTCACCAAACTGAAAAAGAAAAATCATTTAATCATCTCAATAGTCACAGGAAAAACATTTGACAAAACTCAACATCCATTCCCACTTTAAAAAAAAAGAACCTCAGAAAACTATGAAATTAATGAAACTTCTTCAATAAAAAGCATCTACAAAAACTTACTGCTGGAAGTCCTAGCCAGAGCAGTCAGGCAAGAGAAAGAAATAAATGGCATCCAAACAGAAAAAGAAGTCAAACTTATGTCTCTTCACTGGCAATATAATTCTATGCCTAGGCAACCCTGAAGACTCTACCAGAAGGCTCCTAGAACTGATAAACAACTTCAGTAAAGTTTCAGGATACAAAATCAATGTACAAAAATCAGTAGCATTTCTCTATATCATTAATGTTCCAGCTGAGAGCCAAATCAAGAAGGCAACCCCATTTTCTTTTTTTCTTTTCTTTTTTTTTTTATTATTATTATACTTTAAGTTCTAGGGTACATGTGCATAACGTGCAGGTTTCTTACATATGTATACTTGTGCCATGTTGGCATGCTGCACCCATCAACTCGTCAGCACCCATCAACTCGTCATTTACATCAGGTATAACTCCCAATGCAATCCCTCCCCCCTCCCCCCTCCCCATGATAGGCCCCGGTGTGTGATGTTCCCCTTCCCGAGTCCAAGTGATCTCATTGTTCAGTTCCCACCTATGAGTGAGAACATGCGGTGTTTGGTTTTCTGTTCTTGCGATAGTTTGCTGAGAATGATGGTTTCCAGCTGCGTCCATGTCCCTACAAAGGACACAAACTCATCCTTTTTTATGGCTGCATAGTATTCCATGGTGTATATGTGCCACATTTTCTTAATCTAGTCTGTCACTGATGGACATTTGGGTTGATTCCAAGTCTTTGCTATTGTGAATAGTGCCGCAGTAAACATATGTGTGCATGTGTCTTTATAGCAGCATGATTTATAATCCTTTGGGTATATACCCAGTAATGGGATGGCTGGGTCATATGGTACTTCTAGTTCTAGATCCTTGAGGAATCGCCACACTGTTTTCCATAATGGGCAACCCCATTTTCAATAGCTGCAAAAAACAAAACAAAACAAAACAAAACCAAAAAAACCCTAGAAATATCTCAAACCAAGGAAGTCAAAGATCTCTACAAAGAGAACTACAAAACACTGCTGAAAGAAATAACAGATGACACCAACAAATAAAAAAATTCTATGCTCATGGATTGGAAGAATTAATATTGTTAAAATGGCCATACTACATATAGCAATCTACTGATTCAACGTTATTCCTACCAAACTACCAACATCATTTTTCACATAATTAGAAAAAGCTATTTTAAAATTAATATGGAACTGAAAAAGCGCCCAAATAGCCAAAGTAATCCTAAGCAAAAAGAACAAAGCTGGAGGCATCACATTACCCAACTTCAAACTATACAATAAGGCTTCAGTAACCAAAACAGCATGGTACTGGTGCAGAAACAGACATATAGACCAATGAAACAGAATAGAAATCCAGAAATAAAGCCACACACCTATAGACATCTGATCTTCAACAAAGTTAACAGCAATAAGCAATGAGAAAAGGGCTCCCTATTCAACAAATGGTGCTGGGATAGCTGGCTAGCCGTATGCAGAAAAAAACTGGACCCCTACCTTTCACCACATACAAAAATTAACTCAAGATGGATTAAAGATTTAAATGTAAAACCTCAAACTATAAGAATCCTAGAAGAAAACCTAGGAAAAAAAACCTAGGAAACACATATACCATCAAAATATTATTCTAAAGAAAGGAGTATAGATAAATATACTGTGATTTGGTCGTAAAATAGAATATTGACCAGCGGTGAAATCAAACATAGCTACACTTACCAGAATGGATCAAATCAGTCACAGAAGAATGTATACAATATGATGCCACCTAAATACATTTCAAAAACATTCAAAACTAAATAATATATTGTTTTTGATAGATACACATGTGATAAGTTTTTAATAAAAGGACACAGTAAACATACAATTTAGGATGCTGGAGCCTCCGGAGGTGGCAGAGGGATTTGGAAGAGATAACATGGGAGTTTTCAAGGTTATTACAATGGAAATTTAGTAATTATTTTGAACTAAATAATAAAAACATACAATACATATAAAAACAATTTATTAAGCTTGATGCACAGTAGATATATATTCATTTTATTTTTATCTTTTATATCTTTTACATGTGCACGTGTGTAACGTTCTTTAAAATTTATTTAAAATTCAATAACTCTTTAAAATTTACTGAAAGCCTGATAGTATATCCTTTTTTTGACCCAGAGAAAAAGTACAATGAATGGAGCCATGAAAAGAAAGGCCTTTCCTCCAGGATCGCCATGAACTTCACACAAACTCACAGCATCCTGCACAGACAGCTCAACCAAGACACAGAACTCACGACCACTGCAGCCAGGAGACCCACTCATGCTGGGACTCGAGGGAGGACCAAGGAATCCTTGCTCCTTTTTGTCTTTCTGGGGAACCTGGTAGCTGTCTGTCCTCCTCTGAACATCTCAGAATATTTGTCCAGGTTAGAAATTTCCCTACAATTCTGTCTCTGACCAGGATACTATGTGATAGGGTCTGTTTCTCATTCAACACATTTTTGTGCGCACCTATCATGTGCCAGGCTGTGGGCTAACTGCTTGGGTTACCAGAGTGAAATGTGACAAACGGGGTCTTACCCTTAGATGCCCAGAGCCTAAGAGGGCTACCGACAAGTAAATGGGAAAATACAATGGAGAGTGTCAAATGCAATGAGCATGTGAGTTCCATGTACCAGGGAGGAAGATGGGGGAAGGTTCCCAAACTCAGAGTGACCATTAGGGATGCTCGCCAGAGGAAGGGGCAACTAAGCTGGGAAGACAAAGGGCTCTGTAATACCATCCTCCCAGCTTCAACCTGACTTACATTCAGTAACATGTCATGGACCTGTCACTCAATGATCAAGCCTTCCATGGCTTCTATTGTATATTCAGCCTCCAACACCCACTGGGATGCTGAGCCCCATTGCTTTACACTCTGCTGTGGGAATTGGGGCCTTTCTTTTTGTTATCCCAAAGCAGCTGCCTTCCAGCCTCAGGGAGGATGGTACAGGGAGCACCCCTATTGAGGAGGTGGCCTCAGCTTCCTGCCCTGCTCTGCCCTAGGCCCAAGGCAGTTGGTCTCATCCTATGGGTCCACTGCACATGGAGGGTGGAAGGAACTGGAAAGCAGGACTCTCACCATTCCCCCTGGACTCCACCCACCAGAAGCATGCTGAGCTAAATGCAGGCTCTTAACCCCAGGCAGCCCAAGCTGGGGTGTCAAAGGAGGAGGCAGGGAGGCTGGGGAAGGTGGGAGTGTTTATCTGCAGTGGGACTTCCAGTGGAAAGACTGGATCCAAATCCGTCTAGCTGTGTAGTCTTAGGCAAATCACATCACCTAGTTGGGCCTAACTGTCCTTATCTGTGAATTGGACTTAGACAGGACCTGCCTCTCCAGATGGAAGTAGGGTGAAGGAGTTGATTCGAGGGAAGCCTTCTGAGATGTACAAAGCTCTGCCTTTATTCTCAAGTCTGGCCAGGATACCTTAGCTCTTCTAACCCCAGTTAAGGCAGAATTTCCTCCCCCCAACCCAAGGTCACTCTTGCCACACCCTCTACTCAGACCAGACCAGGGCTAACTTGGTTCCTGACTCTCAACTCCCACGCAGCCTCCTGAGGGGGCTCAGAAGCCAAGTGCAGAGTGAACGAGGAGGACGGATGTGACCTGCCAGGGTTTCCCTTCCAGATTTGGACCAGAACCATTCTCCATCTCTTGGCAGCGAAGGCAGCTGCACCCAGATTCCAAAAACTCCTTCCAGAGCCTTTCCTAGGGCTTGCCCAGACAGAAAGTCAGCCCAGGAGTTTTCCAATTGCCCAAAGGTGCTATGCACCCCACCACCAGCAGGTGGCGCCTAGGAATCGGCCACCGCCTGCGTCTCCACTCCGTGGCTCCCAACAAAACTCTTACCTCCTAAGTGCAGAGGCTGAAGCAGGAAGGACCTCGACGGAGATCATCCAAGCCAGCCTCCTTAAAGTTTTGAAACTCACAGGCTCCTTTGAGAAACCGATGAAAACTACTGACCCTCTCCCTGGAAGAATGCCCCAGCACATCCGCTCACTATAGTCACACAGATTCAATGAACACCTTTGGACCCCCTAGACACACCGCCCAAGGACGCCCTAGGACTCCTTGTAATCCCGCCCAGGAAGCCTGCCCCATCAGCTATCCCCTCAAGGTCTAGAGAATAAATCAGGCCCAGCACCTCCGCTCCCTGGGGGCAGCCCACGCCTGTGTTTATCCTGGTGATATCAGTCAACAGCTTCAGCAAAGGAGGCAGAAAGAAAGTCAAGGTCATCTTGTTGGAAGACAGGGGTTTATAAAAGTTGTTGGGGGTGGGTACTTCGCGACTTGGAGGATTATGAACTGACTGATTGTCTAGGAGCCTCAAGCCTGGAATTTAAAAAAAAAAAAAAAAAAGGCCGGGCGCGGTGGCTCAAGCCTGTAATCCCAGCACTTTGGGAGGCCGAGATGGGCGGATCACGAGGTCAGGAGATCGAGACCATCCTGGCTAACACAGTGAAACCCCGTCTCTACTAAGAAATACAAAAAATAGCCGGGCGAGGTGGCGGGCGCCTGTAGTCCCAGCTACTCAGGAGGCTGAGGCAGGAGAATGGCGTGAACCCGGGAGGCGGAGCTTGCAGTGAGCTGAGATCCGGCCACTGCACTCCAGCCTGGGCTACAGAGCGAGACTCCGTCTCAAAAAAAAAAAAAAAAAAAAAATCATGCTGGAGGCAGTGGCTCACGCCTATAATCCCAGCACTTTGGTAGGCCAAGGCAGGAGGATCACTTGAGGTCAGGAGTTCGAGACCAGCCTGGCCAACCCCATCTCTACTAAAAATACAAAAATTAGACTGGCATGGTGGCGTGTGCCTGTACTTCCGGCACCTCGGGAGGCTGAGGCAGGAGAATTGCTTGAACCCAGGAGGCAGAGGCTTCAGTGAGCCGAGATTGCACCACTGCACTCCAGCCTGGGCAACAGGGTGAGACCCTGTCTTAAAAAAAAAAAGAAAGAAAGAAAAAGAAAAAGAAAGAAAAGAAAGAAATCAATAACTAATGCTCTTTTTCTCAAAAGGAATCATGGCCCTACTACATCAGGGTGGGAGGGTGGCATGGGAGAGGGAGGGAGCAGGGGGAGGCACGACTTAGGACGCAGGAGAGACTGCCCCCTTCTCTGTGCCCTGTGGGCTGCTCTGGAGGTCTCAGGGAACCCATGCACTTCACATAACAGGTCACAAGGCATTGATTTCTGGGGTGGCTGAATTACTCCTAACAAGACTGTAAACTAACAGTCCAGGAGAAGAAATAAAGGGCACAAATTAAATGCTGAGAGAGTCATGGACTGACAGAAGTGAAGGAGGACCAGCAGAAACAGAGGTCTTCAGTTACCTTGCCCACGTTCTCCCTGAACCTTCCATGTCAGGCAGCCTGGTCCAGGCCTGGGCTCGTCAGCTGTTGTGCCCTGAATGCTGCTGTGGGACAGGCTCTAGGGGGATTCGGGGTGTGCTGATGAAGATCCCATCCTTGTCCTTCAAGAGCTCCCAACTAAGCAGTCAAGCCAGACACTACGTAAATAACTGCCATGTGAGCTGCACTGAGGAAAGGAGCTATTCCACCTGGAGTGGTCAGTGAAGTCATCACAGAGGGATGGGACATGGGGAAATGGGGTCCCCAAGGTTGGTAGGTGAGATGACATAAGCAGTGGCACAGAAGCCAGCAGGCACGAGCTGGAGGCAGCAACACAGCACGTGGGCCACTTCCACATCACCCTCACCCTAGGGTATCTTCCTGCCATCAAACTTCAATTTCATTGCGATCCACATCTTCCATTCTACCCACTTCCCCCAGCCACCAATACTTCTCACAAACGTGGAAGCCCTCTATTCTAGAACACCAGAGGAGAAGGGAGCACTCCCACATCACACTCATTCCATAAATGCTTTATGTGCATTTCCCATGTGCCAGGCACTTTTCAATGCCCTGTCTGAGGCTCAAGAGACACAGCAGTGAAAAGGAAAACAATGCCTTCCCCTCATTTGTCCTGGCAAAGAGCTTCACAGGGTTAGATCTCTGTGCCCAAACCCCTCCCAGGCTCCCACTCTCCTCATTTTTTTATCTTCCACTGTATCTCTTGGAAATGGACCCAGAGACCCAAGAGTGGTTCTGCTAACACAGAAGACGATGGGGCTGTCAGCCTCTCTAGGTCTCTAACCGTTTGGTTAATGCCACTGATAAAGGTAGGAACTAGGTCTTGTTTTAAATATTGATCATAAATATTCCGAACTCCAAATACTAAAGCCACGAAGGTTCTTATTTTCACTGTAAGTAACAGAACCCCAACTCAAACTAGCTTCAGCACAAGTGAAAATTGTTTATAAGAAACTAAGTGCAGTCACTTTGGGAGGCCAAGGTGGGCGGATCACCTGAGGTCGGGAGTTCAAGACCATCCTGACCAATGGTAAAACCCCATCTCTATTAAAAATACAAACAATTAGCCAGGTGTGGTTGTGGGCACCTGTAATCCCAGCTACTTGGGAGACAGGCAGGATAATCACTTCAACCTGGGAGGCGGTGGTTGCACAGTGAGCTGAGATCCCACCACTGCACTCCAGCCTGGGTGAGACAAAGCAATACTCTGTGTCAAAACGGAAAACAAACAAACAAAAAACAAAAAACAAAAACAACCTAAGTGTAAGGATGAACTGGGGCTCAGAAACAACTGGAACTGGGGTCCACTGTCCCTGCATCGTTCACGCTCTACACGGCTCCGTTCCTTCAGTCTTTCTCTGTCTTTAGACGCCTTCTCCAGGACATGTGGAAAAAAATGTGAATAAGGCGAACATCTCTCTTAGTCCCCACTCCGAAGTCCAGGAAAGAGACAGATGGGTCCAACCTGGGCCAAGTTGCTCACCCCTGGGTCTATCAGTTGTCAGCTGAGATAACGATGAGACAACAGTTCCTAACACAGCCTTATGGATGGAGTTGAGGAGAAATAATTCTGTGCAGATGACGTTCAATATGGGCTCTTGGTGATCTAGTCCGACCTCTCCATTTTCAGGGGAAATGGAGGTACAAATAGGGATGACGCCTTGTCCAGTGAATTAATAACTAAACTCAAGGAATTCTGGAGTGCTTTGCAGGATCATCCATCAATCAGATTTCCAATGAACTGAGTGGATGCATGCTCAACTCACACTCATAAATGGCAAACCATTCGTATGATACATTTACATGGGATGATTTAACTTACACAAGGATGACTTTCCTTTTCCCAAAGCCACAGACTGATGCTGCCTCAACCTTGCACAGCCAGAGAATGAGGAGTTCTTGGTGAAGACATTCTCGGGATAAGCCAAGATTCCCATGAAACGTCTAAATGGTTGCCATTTAAACTTCTCCTGACTGAACCTCTTTCTAAGTTAATTGTACACAGCTCTGTCTTTTTTAAGAGCAGGCACTCAACAGAGTTAAGGCTTTTCTCAACATTTCAGGGTCGTTCATGTATTCCTTGGTTGTTCACTAGATGACAGGCACTGTTCTAGCAAGAATAACAACAGTGGCCAAGACAGACATGGTCACTGTCCTACAAGTGAGGAAAATCACTCTAATAAATATACCCATAATTTGTCATAGTTGGGACACAGGCAAGAAGGAATATAACATTATGACACTCTGGAGGTATATAAGAGGGGATCTGAAAGAGAGAAAAGGAGACAAGAAAGGTTTATTTGAGGAAGCGATGTTAGGTTAACACTAGAGGAGGGTAGGAGGAAGTCAGTGGAGAAGATGGAAAGGAACAGAGCTTCAGGCAGAGAGAATAGCCATTGTGAAGGTGGGAGGTAGGCAAGAAGAGATGTGGCTAAGGGAAGCCAGTATGGCTGGAGCAGGGCCACGTGAACAGTGGCCATTGGTTTGGACTGAATGCACAGGTCCCCTCAAGGCTACTGCAGGGGTCAGGCACCGATGGGCAGATCTGCCTGTCAAACTCAAGACAGACACCAGCTACTCATAGAGTGCTCTGCAGTGTGGGTGCTTAGGGATGGCTCACCTGGGTTGAGTGCCATATTCTGTCAGGTTCCTGCTTTTCAGAGCTGCCACACAACTACAGGATGATAAACTTGGAAAGCTCCAAAGAAATCATCTAGAGCAGGAGTTATGATCCTGGTTGCACCATAGAATCACTTGGGACGCTTAGAAAAATACCTGTACTCAGACCCTACCCCAGATCAATTAAATATCCAGACAAGGGATTATGGTGTGGGTGTTTTGTAAAGCTCCTAGGTGATTCTAATAAGTAGACAGGGTCGAGAATCGCTATCCTAGTGCAATCCTCCTTTTTTCACAAATTAAAGAACAGAAGCCCCTCTACACAATTATTAATTTTAGAAATGTGCCCATGTTCACATTATACACAATAGAGAGTGAAGAAGGAATAGAAGTCATAGAAATCTCATGTTTAAAATATGGTAATACTAAGGGGAACGTGGAGCCCACTCCCTCTTGCTTCATTCAAAAAAGCAGTGTTAAAAAGGCTTATTTATGAGTTTTATTATAGGAAGAAAACAGTATTATGGACAGCCACATGCAAGAGAATAAAGTTGGACCCCCTTCCTTACACCACACACAAAAATTAACTCATAATGGATCAAAGACTTAAATGTAAGCTAAATTTTTTTTTTTAAATCCCAACTCTTAGAAGAATACATAGGAGTAAATTTTCATGACCTTGAGTTAAGCACAACCTTCCTAGATACCACATCAAAAGCCCAAACCACAAAAGAAAAAACAGATGAAATGCACTGCATTAAAATTAAAAGTTCTGTGATACAAACAATACCATCAAGAAAGTGAAAATACCCACAAAATAAGTGAAAATATTTGCAAATCATATTATCTGATAAGGAGCTTATATCCAGAATATAAAAAGAACTCTTTCAACTCCATAATGAAAAGATAAATAACCTAATTTAAAAATGGGCAAATAATCTGAATAGCCATTTCTTCAAAGAAGATCTATAAATGGCCAGTGAGCACAGGGAAGGATGCCTGACATCATTAGCTATTAAGGAAATGGAAATCAAAACCACAGCAGCATACCACTTCACACCCACTAGGGTGGTTATAATAAAAAAGACAGAGAATGTGGTGAGGTGTGGAGAAATTGGAACCTTTGTATATGTTGGTGAGAGTGTAGCCACTTTGGAAAACAATCTATCAGTTCCTCAAAATGTCAAACATGGAGTTACCATATGACCCAGCCATTCCACTCTTAAGTGTATACCCAAGTACATATGCCCACATAAAATTCTGTACACCAGTGGTCCCCAGCCTTTCTAGCACCAGGGACCAGTTTCATGGAAGACAATTTTTCCACAGACTGGGGGAGGGGGATGGTTTCAAGATGATTCAAGCACTTTACATTTATTTTGTACTTTATTTCTATTATTATTACATTGTAATATACAATGAAATAATTATACAACTCACCATGATGTAGAATTAGTGGGAGCCCTGAGCTTGTTTTCCTGCAACTAGACAGTCCTCTCTGGGGGTGATGGGAGACAGTGACAGATCATCAGGCATCAGATTCTTATAAGGAGCGTGTAGCTTAGATCCTTCGCATGTGCAGTCCACAACAGGGTTCGTGCTCCTATGACAGTCTAATGCCTCTGCTGATCTAACAGGAGGTGAAGCTCAGGAGGTAACGCAAGCAATGGGGAGCAGCTATCAATACACATGAAGCTTCACTCAATACCCACCACTCACCTCCTACTGGGCAGCCTGGTTCCTAACAGGCCATGGACAGCTATTCCTGCTATAAACGAATGTTGGGGACCCCTGCTGTATATTAATGTTCATATCAACAGCATTCATAAGAGCAAAAAAATAAACAACCCAAATGTTCATCAACTGATAAATGGATAAACAAAATGTAGCATATGCGTGCAATGGAATATCATTCACCATAAAAAGGAAGTCTTGGTATATACTACAACATAAATGAATCTTGAAAACATTATGCTAAGTGAAAGAAGCCAAAAGACCACATATAGAATGATTTCATTTATATGAAATGTCCAGAAAAGGCAAATCTATAGAGACAGAAAGTAGATTAGCAGTTACCTAGGGCAGGGAGGGTGGAGGGAGATGGGGAGTGGTCACTACACTAGTGCCCACGCTAGTGGATACAGGGTTTTAGGATGATGAAAATGTTCTAAAATTAATTGTGCTGAAAATTGTACAACTCTTGTGGACACACTAAAAACCATTGAATTGTACAGTGTAAATGAGTGAATTGTATGGTCTGTGAATTGTATCCCAATAAAGATGTTTTTAAAAAACAGTATTAGCCAGATGTGGTGGCACTCACCTATAATCACAGAGCTTTGGGAGGCCGAGATAGGAGGATCACTTGAGGCCAGGGTTTTGAGATCAGCCTGGGCAACACTGTGAGATCTCATCTCTACAAAAACACTTTTTAAATTAGCTGGATGTGGTGGTGTGCTCCTGTAGTCCTAGCTATTCAGGAGGCTGAGGCAGGAGGATTACTTGAGTCCTAGAGGTCAAGACTGCAGTGAGCTATGATTGCACCACTGTACTCCAGCCCGGGTAACACAGCAAGACCCTGTCTCTAGCAAAACAAAACAAAAACAGTGTTATCTCTTACTTCCTTATTCAGATGGAATTGGGCCATTGGTCTCTTATGTTTTATGGTTTCCATTCTTTTCCTTCTTTTCACATTTCAATCCCACTCATCTATCTGGATTTGTTTCTTCTCTGCTCAGGCTCCCTCTCCTCCCTCTCTCTCTTTCTTCTCTCTCCCTCTCTCCCTCCCTCCTCAAGAAAAGAATTGCAGGATATTCTCAGAAGCATTGTCTTTGCAGATTTGCTCATGCAGAGAACTGATATGTCACCAAGCTAGTGGCTTTCCAGTGAGTCAATGAGCAACGATTGAGCTTCAGGGCTTCCTCCTGGTCAAAACTGAGTTAGGCCAGGGTGCAGTAGCCAAGGTGGGAGGATCACTTGAGCTCAAGAGTTCAAGGCCAGCCTGGACAACATAGCAAGACCCCCTCTCTACAAAAAATCAAAAAAATAGCCAGGCATGGTGGCACACGCCTGTGGTCCCAGCTATTTGGGAGGCTGAAGTGGGAGGATCACTTGAGCCCAGGAGGCTGCAGTGAGCATGATTGCACCACTGCACTCCCAACCTGAGTGATAGCAAGACCCTGTCTCAAAAAATAAAATTAAAAAATTAAAACTATGAGTTACCCAAGTATATTGTGCACAACACTTAGATTTTGTCTTCAAAGAAAATAAAAGGGGCAAAGGCCTTATTCCTGAGGCATTTAGAGCCTATGGCCATATTGATTCCCTGGGAAGTGGAACGGTTTAGGAAGAAGACTTTTCTGAAATATTGTCTTACCTAAGTACCCTATCCCCTAAACAGGGTCAACTAAAGTTAAGGCAAATGATGACAAGAAGAAGCCACCCAATGGAAGCAGGGGGACTGCGTTTCCCAAGTGCGACAGATGCCATTTTCCAAAAACCGCCGCAGCAACGTTTCTGATCCCACATGGATTTCCTGATTATTGGACAATCCTCTTAAGAAAGGTGGAGTCTAATTCCCTTCCACTTGAGTATCCTGCTCAGTCCCCTTGAGGATTTCTTCTAAGGAATAAAATCTAGTGGAAGTGATGCTGTGGTTTCTGATGTGAGGTTAGAAAAAGTGATACAGCTTCTATCTGGTTCTCTCTCTCTCTCTCTCTCTCTCTCTCTCTCTCTCTCAGTCTCTCACATACTCTCTCTCTCCCTCCCTCCCCTTGGGACCCAGCCTCCTTGCTATGAGGAAGCTCAGGACTCATGGAGAGGCCATGCACGTGTATTCCAACAAGTTCCCCAGCTAAAGTCTCATACCACAGCTGACATTAATTTCCAGGCATGTGACTGAGAGAGTGCAAGAGCCTTCATGTGACTTCAGTCCCCAGCCTCTATGCCCACCCCAGCTGACAACAAGTGAAACAGAGCCATGTTATCCCTGTCAGGCCCTTCCCCAGCTGTGGATTCCTGAGGAGTTAGTTACATGTTGCTGCATAACAAGTTACCCCACAACCAACTGGCTCGAGATATTTATTTTCTCATAGCCTCTTTGCTAACCTAGTGTTTCAGGACTGTGGGCACGGCTCAGCTGGGTCCTCTGTGTCAGCGTCCTTCACAGGTAGTAATCAAGACGTTGGCTGGAGCTTTCATTGCCTCAAGGTGGGAAGGCGACGCTTCCAAGCTCACTCAGGTGGTTGCTGGCAGGGTTCATTTCCTTGAGGCCTGCGGAATTATGGCTTTCAGCTCCTTGCCATGTGGGTCTCCCCAACATGATGGCTTACTTCACACAAGCCAAGAAGGCAGTAGAGTGAAAATGATAGCAACACTAAAGTTTCAGTCTTTTATAAGCTAATCACGGAAGCAACATCCCATCTCTGTTGCCATATTCTATTCATTGGAATCAAGTCACGACATCTATCTCATGCTCCAGAGGAAGGGATTATCCAAGGGTGAGAATCCCAGGAGCCATATCAGAAACTGCCTCTGCACTGAGAAAAATGAATGTTTTGCTTATTTTAATTGACTAGGTTTTGGGATACTTTGTTATGCAGTGTAAGATAATGGGAAAACACCAAAACACAGAGAGGAAGAATTAGGTAAGAAAACTGTACTTGTTGAAATATTTACTTTATTCCAGGATCATTTCACAGATGGCAGAACTAAGGCTTAGAGAGGTGACTTGCCAAAGCTATTAGTGGTAGAATGAGGATGAAAACCAATCCTGTTAGACTTCATAGTCCATGACCTTCTCACATTTCCACTCTACTTCTGTCCTTTGAAGAAAAACAAAATCCCAAACCATTTCAATATTAAATGGTGTTTTACCAATGACCTTTCTTTAATCCTCAAATTTAACCAGCAGAGACTATTTCTGGGTACACTCCCCACCCGCACCTCTTCAACTCCTAGTTACAAAGGACTTTCATCTTCATGCAAATTCTGTATTTTATGAAGCTGGCAAGACCAGTCCACCATGCTTAGCTACATTTTTTTTCCATAAAAACAAGCTTTCTGGAATACTATCGCTTGCCATAGTGAGGACATAGATTCCAGGAAGTTGGTTTCAAATGCTAAAAAAAGAACATGAGGCAGACATCTGCTTGAGTAGAGAATGTAAAACCCAACTGCTCCTGCTGCTAGTGTCTCTAGGCCGCCAGCCCCGCCCCTGCAAGGGTGGTTCAGGCTAAACACATTAAAAACTTCTTTCAAATTGATTCAAGGATACAGGATAGAAGGGAGGCTGACTTTTTACTGCAAATCTTTTTGTACAGAATTTCAAAACATATTATGTGCTCGCTAATTATCTTTAAAATTCTGCTTAGAGCCGGGTGCAGTGGCTCATGCCTATAATCCCAACACTTTGGGAGGCTAAGGCAAGGCAGATCACTTGAGGTCGGGAGTTCAAGACTAGCCTGGCTAAAATGGTGAAACCTCGTTTCTACTAAAAATACAAAACAAACAATTAGCCAGGCATGGCAGCATGTGCCTGTAATCCCAGCTATTTGGGAGACCGAGGCAGGAGAATCACTTGAACCCAGGGGGCAGAGGTTGCAGTGAGCTGAGATCACGCCATTGCACTGCAGCCTAGGCAACAAGAGCAAAATTCCATCTCAAAAAAAAAAAAAAAGTTCTGCTTAGAGACTAATCTTGGTTGACAGATTTCTATCAAGGGAAACTGAGGCATTTTTCAAGATGGATTCGATAGTCCTAGTATCTTCTCTGGTGCTGATTCTGTGCTGCTCTAAGCATCCAAGATGAGCTTAAGCCTAGGCACCCAGCAGGGACAGAAAGGGCAGAGAGGTGGTCTTTGCAGGGGCACCCTGCCTGCTTGCTGGGGAGACAAGTAAGGTTATTCCAGAAGCAGCAGATTACTCAAAGCCAAACCTTAGATGCTCATGGACTGAGTGATATTCTAAAAGATGGACCAGAACAGAAGATGACCACACTCTTCTGCAGTCTATAGTGGTAATGGTGGTAATAATAATGTGAATTACTATTTATTAATTAGGGTGCTTACTTAGTCCATTAACATTTAATTTAATTGTTGATAGGATTGGAGCTAAGTCTATCTTTTCATTACCTATCATCTGTTTATCTCTTCTCAGTTTTTGTTCCCCTGTTCCTCCTTTCCTTCCATCTTTGGACTATTGCAGTATGTTCTAGAATTACATTTTAATGCATCTATTGACTTCTTAGCCAGAACCATTTGCATTATTTTTTGGAGGTTACACTAGGGATTACAGTGTGCATCCTTAATCTTTCACAGAGTTGACACTGTGTCCCTTCCCATAAAATGTGGATGATTTACAACTGTACAGTTCCATTTATCCCTCACCCCACCCCACTCACAGGACTCCCTATGCTGTAACTGCCATTTATATTATATCCACATATTCTGTAGCCTGCAAGAAACACTATGCTTTCTTTTTCAAATAGTCATATGTGTGTAGGTATGTATGTATTTGTGAGAGGGTCTCATTCTGTCACTCAGGCTGGAATACAGTGGCATGATCAAAGCTCACTGCAGCCTCAACCTCCTAGGCTCAGGTGATCCTCCCACCTCAGCCTCCTGAGTTGCTGGGTCCACAGGCATGTGCCACCACACCTGGCTAATATTTGTATTTTTTGTAGAGATGACGTTTCACCATGTTGCCTAGGCTGGTCTCAAATTCCTGGGCTCAAGCAATCCACCTGCCTCAGCCTCCCAAAGTGCTGGGATTACAGGTGTGAGCCACCATGCCTAGCCAAAATAGTCATATGTATTTCAAGGAAATTGAAATTAAAAAATAATATTATGGCCAGGTACAGTGGCTCACACCTGTAATCCCAGCACTTTGGGAGGTTGAGACAGGGAGATCACTTGAGGTCAGGAGTTTGAGAGCAGCCTGGCCAATATGGCAAAACCCCATCTCTACTAAAAATACAAAAATTTGCTGGGTGTGGTGGCACACACCTATGGTCCAAGCTACTCAGGAGGCTGAAGCAGGAGGATCACTTAAGCCTGGGAAGTGGAGGTTGTAGTGAGCCAAGAGTGTCCCACTGCACTCCAGCCTGGGCAACAGAAGAGAAACCCTGTCTCAAATAATAATGATGATAATAATAATAATAATAATAATAATATTTACCCAGATATTTACCATTACTGATGCTCCTTATTCTTTCCTAGAGGTCCAAGTTTCTCTCTTACATAATTTCCTTTCAGCTTAAAGAATGTCCTTTGCTTTTCTTCCAGTGCAGGTCTGTTGGAAATGTGAAAAATAAATAAATGTCTATTTTTTTTTTTAAGAATATGTTTGCTGGGTACAGAATTTTGAGTTGATGGGTTTTTTTTTTTTCTTCTTTCAGACCTTAAAGATGGTGTTCCAATATTTTTTGGCCTCCATGTTTTCTTATGAGAAATCTGTGGATGTTAAAATTATTGTTCCCCAGAATATCATGTGTTGTTTTCTCTGGATGCTTCCAAATTTTCTCTTTATCTTTGATTTTCTATGGTTTCACTCTAATGTATCTAGATGTGGTTTTCTTTGCACTTATCCTACTTGAGGTTTACCACATTTTTTGAATCTATACATTTATATCTTTCACCAGATTTGGAAAATTTTCAGCCACTATTTCTCTAAGTATTTTTTCTACCCCATTCTTTCTCTCCTCCTGCTCTGAGACTCTTAGTACACATATATGTGTCCTACAGCTCCTGGCAGTTTTGTTCATTTTTTTAACATTTTTTTCTCTTTCTTCTTCAGATTAGATAATTTTCACTGATGTACCTTTCCATTCACTGATTCTTTTTGGGGGTTGGGGGGTGGGGGACATCTCCATTCTGCTATTAGGTCCACACTGTTATGAACTCTATAAATTTTTTTAGTTCAAATGTGCTATTTTTCAGCTCTAGAAAATTCATATGGCTCTTGTTTATATTTCCTGTTTCTCTGTTGAGTTTTCCTATCTTTTCAATCATATGAATACATTTTCCATTACCTCATTGAGCATGCATATAATAGTGGCTTCAAAGTTCTTATGTGATCATTCTAGCAGGGTATCTTACAATTGACCTCCATTGATTGTCTTTTTACTTAAGAAAAGTCATATTTTTTTGGTTATTTGAATGTCAAAGTTATTTTGGATTGCACCATAGACTGTGAATTTTATATCATGGAGATTCTAAACTCTATTATATTCTTCCAAAGAATGCTAATGCTATTGTTTTAGAAGACAATTAACTTGATAGACTCAAATTTCAGTTGAATTGCCTTAAGTAGATAGCAATTCAAATCTCAGTTCAGTTCCATTAGTCTTTGCTACAAGCACATGTATGGTACAAGGGTTAAAAATTCCCTCAATTTGGATATCTGAGTTCATGCACAGAACTTAGAGTTGCTCTTTTTGGCTCTCTTCTTTCTGGGATTATCCTTGCATGTTCCAGCGGTTGTGGCTACCCCAGGCTCTGTCCTCTAACATTTCAGGCCAGAAAAGTGATAGATTTTCTATCAGAGTTTTAGTCACTCCATACAATGCCATAGCAAGCAGTTTTCAGCCTGAAGCCATTAGAACAGAAAATTCACCATGTGTCAGTCTGTTTTCCCAAGTCTCAACTCCCTTCCAAATTCTCCCTGATTTTTCTCACTCTGCAGAGGCTTCAAGTCATTGCTTTTTGTATTTTTTCCAGAATTTATTGTTATTATTTGTAGGATTACAAGTTTATCAGGAGCTCATTCCACCAGATCAGAAATGGAACCAGCCACTATTTTTTAAACCTCCTCCATGTACCCATTTATGCCTCTCTTTTCAAGTTTTTTTTCACTTTTAAATGTTTTCTTTTATAAAAGTAAAGTATACTCAGATAAGAAAAAATCATATAGTACAGAGTAGAACAGAGAATAAAAATTAGTCTTTCAATCCTCTTCAGACACCTCCCCCAACTCCAGCTCCACTCCCCATCAGTAAGTATATGTATATTGAATTCTTCTACACTAAATACATCATACTATAATAAATGTGATTTTTATTTTTTGTTAACTTCCAAATCATTACAAATAAAATGATTTTATTTCCTTTCATTGGCTATATAGCATTTTATTACATGCATGTGTCATAATATTTATGTGCCACAATGTATTTAATGTGATCCCTTCTAACTGACATTTTAGTATTTCTCCATTTTTCACTGTTACAAATCATGCTGCAGCAAACATTCTTGCACGTATATTTTTACACATTTGACAGAGTATATAAAATCCTAAAAACGACATTGCCTGCACAAAGAATAAGTGTATTTTAAATTTAGATTTCAACTTTTAAAATAATGCTTTTGACCTAAAGCATTCTGACTTTCGAAAGCAGTGTTTTGCCTAAATGCTGTAAGGTACAAGACAAAGAGAACTACACAAACACTGTGTCTTCATTAGTAAATTTGTTTCCTATAGGGATACTGTTAGATTCTGAAACTGTTTTATATATAGACTAGGGTTGAACAAATAAGTAAATATATTACAGAAATGAGAATCAAGTTTCTCACTATTGGACAAAGAAGTTACAAATAAGCAAAGGCAGAAAACTGTACTGAACCCTGTTGCATTGAATTAGTGTTAGAGATATCAGCACAAACTAATTTATGATTATCACAATAAAGGTTAGATAGATAGATAGATAAATAGATAGATAGATAGATAGATTCATATTTCTATCTCTGTCTACTGAAAGGACTTAGAAACAGTGACATCCCAATAGCAATGTGCACATCTAATAGCAAGATTTTGGTTTCTAAATACCATTTCCCAGTAAAAGGAATCAGGGCTCCTTGGAGAAATGGTTGAACCAGAGTTAGAGTAAGAAAACTACAAGATGAACTAAGAGTATCCTGTGGTACCAGAAAGAAAGAAAGTGTTCAAAAAAAATTATGGGGTCATGTCAAAGGACACAAGCCACTCTAAAAAGGCTCCCAATACCAAAGAATGAAATAAATGAGTGATAGAGCGAGACCCTGCCTGTAAAAAAAAAATAATAATTCCAACTAATAAATGTAGAACAAATGAGAAAAATAGAAGATCACCATTAGAACATCACAATTACAATTACTGTAAGCAGAAGCTGGCTCCACCTCTGAATTAATGCTAACATTAACAGGTGAAAGTTTAAGAAAAAAAACAGGACGTATATTCAAAATATCTTCCTGAAAATACTTATTAGTTACTGTAGTGAGACATGTTAACAAATTCTTTGATACGTCTCCCTTGGAGGTAGACCTTAATTTCTCTCTCCTTGAGTATGGGCTGGGACATAGTGACTCTCTTCTAACAGAGTGTTAAGGAGAGGAAAATATTAACTTTGTCATGGATAAAGCTGACGGACACCACCTAAATCGAGTGATCAAAGTTAACATCACCATAGTAAGACCTAGTGACACCACACAACCCCTGATGCCATGCACTGAGAAGGACACATCACCTCTGTGGTCTTCCTCCCAAAATTCTATCACCTCATTCTAACCAGCAGAAACCATCAGACAAATCCAAATTGAGGGACATTCTACAAAATATCAGAAAAGGACTTCTAAAAAGTGTTGAGTTCACAAAAGAAAATTCTGGGGAACTAGGCTGGGCACGGTGGCTCATGCCTGTAATCCCAGCACTTTGGAAGGCCGAGGCGGGTGGATCACGAGGTCAGGAGATCAAGACCATCCTGGCTAACACGGTGAAACCCTGTCTCTACTAAAAAAAATACAAAAAATTAGCCGGGCATGGTGGTGCCTGTAGTCCCAGCTACTCAAGAGGCTGAGGCAGGAGAATGGCATGAATCTGGGAGATGGAACTTGCAGTGAGCCGAAATCGGGCCACTGCACTACAGCCTGGGTGACAGAGCAAGACTCTGTCTCAAAAAAATAAATAAATAAAAAGAAAATTCTGGGGAACTGTCACAGTTTGGAGGTGATTAAAGTAAGCATAGAGATTAACATAACATGGTAATCTGGATTGGATCCTGGAACAGAAAGGGACATATGTCGAAAAAGTGGGAAAATCTAAATGAAGTCTGTAGTTTTGTTAATAATATGGTCCCAATGTTAATACTCTCTTAGTTTTTATCATTGTACCATAGTGATATAAAATGTTAGCATTAGGAGAAGCTGGATGAAGAGCACACCGAACCTCTCTAAACTTTCTCAGCAACTCTTCTATACATTTAGATTATTTCAAAATAAAATATGTTTTAACACCTGATCTTAGCCAAAAGGCTGAGAAGCAATTTTTTTTTTTTTTTTTTTTTTTTTTTTTTTTTTTTTTTTTTTTTTTTCTTGAGAGAGTGTCTCGCTCTGTCACCCAGGCTGGAGTGCAATGGCATGATCCTGGCTCACTGCAACCTCCACCTCCTGGGTTTGAGCAATTCTTGTGCCTCAGCCTCCCAAATGACTGGGACAGGCATGCACCACACCCAGCTAATTTTTTTGCATTTTTAGTAGAGATGGGGTTTCGCCATATTGGCCAGATGGTCTCCAACTCCTGGCCTCAAGTGATCTGCCCACCTTGGCCTCCCAAAGTTCTGGGATTACAGGCATGAGTCGCCACACCTGGCCAAATAAAAGGTGTTTTAAAATAGTTGCTCTAGTCTGTAGTCCCACCAAGGACTACATATGAGATAAGAATAAGACTACATATGAGATAAGAATCTCCTCACATCCTCCCCAACATTGAGAATTATTAGACTTTCAATATTTGCCAATTTGATGGGTAAAATGGGATCTGGCTATTTTGAGTCCTAATTCATTCATTGAGAGAGAACCTGAGCATCTTTTCATGTGCACTTCATCCATTTACATCGCTTTTTCTGTGAGATGCCTATTCAATGTTATTCCTGTTTCTACAGCATCCCTACATAAGTACTATTATTCCCATGTTACAGCTAAGAAAACTGAGGCTCAGTATGGTTGAAAAACTAGCCTCAAACCTCCCCACTAATAAGTAAAGGAGTGAGCTTGAACCCAGATCTATCCGGCTCCAAAGTCCACACCCTGTCCAATACCTAGGGTAAGTTGGGACTTTGCCTCATCTTCCTGCTGTTTCCTGACATAAAGAGTAATCAAATGACAGAGGCTTCTTCGTCTGATGCAGTTATTTTAATTTACGATGAGGAAAGAGGCTGAAAGGAGTGACTAGAGTTACCCAAAGTCACACAGGGGCAAGAAGAAGACTAGAACCCAAGTCTACTGGCTCCCAGCCCAGTGCTCTTTCCACCAAACCATGTGGCCTTCCATGGTGCAGGCCAGGGTGGTCATGTGTCTGTCTTTACGTGCTCAGTGGTGGAAATTCTTAGATGTAATATTCCTAAACTCCTAAAGCCTACGCAGGCACCCAATAGGATTGAAGTAAATCATAAAGGTTGTTTTTATGTTGTTTTGCTGCAGTAAAAGATCTATTTTAGCTCAAGCATTGGATACAAAGTTCTAACAAAGGTCTTCAATAAACCTTGAATGTATGTGAATATGGATGTTACAGCCTCCCTCACTCCCTGGTCACATGACACCTTCCTTCTAAAGATTAGAATTCAAGGTCACCTGATTTGGAGAATTTCCATCTCCAATTTGCTGGCAGTTGCCATGACCATCCTTGGCAATTTTTTTTTGTAGCTCCGTGTTGAGAACGGCTTTCGTATATTTCTCTGGGTTGAATGTGGTGTACCTTCCCTTTACAATATGAAACTCCTCAAGCATCAAATCAGTTATTCTACTCCAAAAAGCTTAATATAAAGCTCTCAACATCGACATGTTGGTGTGTCCAAGTCACATAAACCAAGCATAATAACAGCTGCCATTTATTGCACATTTAATACACACCAGACACTCCGTTCAGTACGTTATGAGCAATTAGTCACTTAGTCCTCCCAAACACGTCATCAGCTCCATTTTACAGATGAGATGTCGAGCACAGAGAGGTACAATAGTTTGCCCAAGGTTACACAGCTGGCAATTGGAGGAGCAAGGAATTGAACCTGGGGAGTCTAGCTTCAGAGCCCACACTCTTAACTACTATGCTTGGTCTATGGGAGCCCCATTACAAGAATATTTTGAATTATCAAAAATGAAAGTCATAAAATATTAGAGGAAGAATATTTAGCCAATTCTTTCTGAAGCAGCACAACCTAGAGCCTTGCTTCCCAAACATTGTCATCCTCCAGCCACCTCTTTGATTTCGGCCATGGCTGACATAACCTGCACTCTTAGTCACTTAATATCTTTTAAATCGACTCAATTGTTTTTGCTCAAGTAAATTATTTAAAAAGGAAAATGACCTCATGTCACTATTGTAAATGGAAAAGTAACATCATTTACTTTAAGTAAATGGTAACCTAAAAATAAATACCATAGAAACAAAACAAAACAAAACAATGTCAATAAATTACACTTAGATCTACTGCCTATCAAAGGCTCAGAGCCTGAATAAGCTCTGTTCTCTCTTTACCAAGACAGGGGAGTTTTAACAAGTTGTAGACAGGTATTTGTGATAAACCAGCATCAAAAGGTAATCAGAAGAATTGCAAGAAAACTGGAAAAAAAGGAATAAAGGGTTCTCTGGAGCTTAGATTAGGGGACAGAAACCCCAAAGAAACAGTGGCCTAAAGAAAAGAGAAACTTACTTCTATCTCACACAGAAGACAAAAGGTAGGTGGACCAGCGCTGCTGAGACACCCATAGCGTCATGATGAAGTGGCTTTTATCTTGGAGTTCCATCAGGTGTGGTTCACAAGGTCATTTCAAGGCCCAAGATTGCTCCTCCAGCACCAGCCATCTCATCTGCTTTTCAGACAGCAGCAAAAAGAAAAGGAGAAGAAAAAGGAACATCCTTTCTTTCTAAGAACACTTCCTCACTTTTGCTTACATCCCCATAGGCTAGAACTTAGTCACAGCCAGGGAGACTAGGAAATGTACCCTTTATGTTGGGTAGCCAAGTGCCTCACTTAAAAAAAAAAAACCCACGGCCGGGCGCGGTGGCTCAAGCCTGTAATCCCAGCACTTTGGGAGGCCGAGGCGGGTGGATCATGAGGTCAGGAGATCGAGACCATCCTGGCTAACACGATGAAACCCCGTCTCTACTAAAAAATACAAAAAACTAGCCGGGCGAGGTGGCGGGCGCCTGTAGTCCCAGCTACTCTGGAGGCTGAGGCAGGAGAATGGCGTAAACCCGGGAAACGGAGCTTGCAGTGAGCTGAGATCCGGCCACTGCACTCCAGCCTGGGTGACAGAGCGAGACTCCGTCTCAAAAAAAAAAAA